>NC_142781.1:429166-785833 GCF_988280905.1 Pimephales promelas
AGTTAGTTTATTTTCATAAAAGAAGGAACATGACAGGGTGGAGAACTAGATGACAGGGTGGACAATTTCTTTAATGGGTGAACTAGAAGAGAACAGGAGCATTAAAGGCAAAATTAAAGTTAATTTTCTGCATCATGGATCAATCTGTAGATAGGGCTAACAGTCTTACTTTTCAGACTCAAATGAGAACAATTTTATGAAACAGACTTAAAGGTGCAAAACTTAAGTCTCTGAGTTTTTGCAGAACTACGCCCCCTCTGGCGTCAAGCGAAACTGCAACCAGAGGTGTGCGTGCTCATGGATCACACACACACACACACACACACACACACACATACTGTCTCTTTCTCTCTCACACATATGTAGGCTAGTGTACACTAGTTATAGACTCTTTAGACTTTTAATAATTAGTGTTTTATTTTTAAAGTTTGTGGGTCGTGTAAAAAACAAAAAAATCCATTATTTTGGGGATGAATTCTGGGAAATCTCCCTTATTTTCAATGCTCGAAGTTGACAGCTGGACTGGATGCCGTAAAAGTTTAATTTATCAACTTGCTCCGCTTAGTACGTCACCTTCTTCATTGCTCTGATTGGCTGTAGCGCTATCCAATTGCGTGCAGAGAGAATTTGAAAGACAACCGTTTATCCCGCCCCTCGGATTGAGCCCTGTCAATGAAGAGTTTCCAGACCCAACATCTTGATGTAGGTCTGGCATGCCAGGCTAGCGAAAAACTGCAATACATCGAAAATCCGCTAGAGGACGGTCCCAAAAGGGAGCAAATGTCCATATACCCCATGTTAAAATGTCCATTTTCACAGCATAAATTCATGTTTTTACAGTTGGGTCCCATGGACTTTTATTGTAATCTTCAATATGTTCCACGTGCCTAAAAACTGTGAGAGGGGTGAATTTTTTTCTAACTTGTTAGTTTAGGTCATATTTAGATATAAAATGTATGACAAATAAGGGGTATAATTTGAATTTATTGACAGGATAGCCCCTTGAGATGCAACATCTCATTTTCAAGGGGGTCCTAAAAACATAAGTAATTTACAACACAGACAACATAAGACACAACAACATTACAAAACAAGACTACAAAAAAAAAAAAAGCTCAACCTGCTTCTCACACTCTTGTGGGCTTCTACACCCAACATAGTTTCAGTAGTTAGTAGTTTCATTACAGAATCTCATCATCACATCATCATAATTTAAATCATCAACATAGAGCCAGGAAACAGCAAAATATCCTTAAGTGAATCTCAACCAAGGAAAAATAAATAAACAAATAAAATCAAAAACATAAACAGGTAATTTTAAGATAAGAGAATAGGCATAACCTAAAACGATTGAAAGAAGTAATAGATCTCAAAGAAACAGGAAGATTATTCCAGTCAGAAGGGGCTTTATACAGAAATGACCTACGTCCAGCTACACTAACAGTTTTTGGAACAAAGAAAAAGGGATGTTGCGAATGTCTAAGAGAATAAGGAGTTCTATATGGAATTAGCAGTTCATTCAAATAAGAAGGAGAAGCAAAGTAAACACATTTAAAAATAAACAAAACCCAATGAAATTGTCTTCTGGATTTAGGATGCAACCAATTAAGCAAATCATGCATATGGCAATGATGAGTACGATATGGACACCTTAACACAAATCTGCACAAAGAATTAAACACAACATTAAGAGGCTTAAGATAACTATCATAGGTGTTTTGGTAAACAATATCAGCATAATCAATAAGAGGAAATATTAGCTGAGAAACAATTATTTTCCTGTCTTGAAATGTAAAGCAATTAATTGAGCAATAAAGTAAACGCAGGCAATGATAAGATCTTTTAGTAATATAATCTATATGGGGCTTGAAAGAGAGTTCTGTGTCAATCCAGAGGCCAAGATATTTAAACGCACTAACTTTCTCAAGAGATAAGCCATCATCACCGATAATATTCAAATCAGACGTGTTCGAATGACCCAAACATCATACTGCAAGATTTCCTCTTATTTAGTGTAAGCATATTGTTATGGCACCATTCTTGAACCAAATTAAAGTCAAGTTGTAAAGAGTTCTGAATTTGTGATAGGTCAGAATTAGAGGTATAAATTACCGTGTCATCAGCATAAAGGTGCACCGAGCAGTTCAAACTAATCTGAGGTAAATCATTAATAAAAATAGAAAAAAGTAGTGGTCCAAGAGAGGAACCTTGTGGAACACCTTTTTAAACAATAACATAGTCTGACTGAAAACCTTGAAAAACAACACATTGACGTCTGTTATGAAGATAAGCATTAAACCAGAGAAGAGCATATCTAGTTAAACCAATGGAATACAACTTATCAAGAAGAAGATAATGATTAACCATATCAAAGGCCTTGGAAAAATCTATGAATATGGCACCTATTGCTTGGCCTTTGTCAATGGACGAGAACACATCATTAGTAAATTTTAACAGAGCGGTTGTAGTGGAAAAATTAGGTCTAAAGCCTGACTGAAATGGAGATAAAATGTGAGATGAATTAATAAATGATGATAGTTGATTAAATATTAACTTCTCAAAAATTTTGGCAATAGCACAAACAATAGAAATTGGCCGATAGTTATTTATTGACATCAGATGAATCTCCAGCTTTGAACAGTGGAGTAACTTTTGCACATTTCCATATAGACGAATAGAACAAGTAGTCAGTGACAAATTAAATAAGTCTGCTAGAGGATACATTAGAACATGTGCGGCATATTTAACAAATTTAGCTTCTAAATCATCAGGACCAGCACTACTATTTGTTTTTAGATCACAGATAACATAGTAGACTTCGACAGGCTTAATCCTCTTAAAAGAAAATGATCTATTAACAGAAATTGAGTTTAATGGTGCAGCAGTATAGGATTCAGACCACTGAGAATCACATATAGAGGAAAAATGTTGATTAAAAGCTTGAGAAATAAGTAAAGGATCAGAAATCATTTCATTATTAAATTTAATATTTTTAATCAAGCTTTTTTTAGTTTTATTTAACAGATTACTCAGCTGATTCCAAAACTGTTTAGGGTTATGAAAGTTTTGAGAAAGGCGATCTTTGAAATAATTAGCTTTTGCATTCCTTCTTTCCAATTTAGATAGGTTCCTCAGATGTCTGTATTTTTCCCAATCGATAGGATCTCTAGATATCCGGTAATTAGCCCATGCTTTATCTCTTTGCTTAAAGGGTTAGTTCACCCAAAAATGAAAATGAAGTCATTAATTACTCACCCCCATGCTGTACCAACCCCGTAAGACCTTCGTTCGTCTTCGGAACACAAATGAAGATATTTTTGATTAAATCTGAGAGCTGTATCACTACCACATTGGCTCCTAAAGGACTGCCTCTTGACGGCCCAGAAAGTCAATGAAGAAAATGTTTAAATATCCCAAGTGACTACCGTGGCTCAACTATATGTTTATCAAGCGAGGCGAATACTTTTTGTGCGAAAAAACAAACAAAAATAACGAGTTTATTCGACTATTTCTTTTCTTCCTTGTAGGCCAGTAACGAGATTTCCTTATATTTCCACGATGCATGCGCGAGAATTGCGATCTGCTTTACACTACTTCAGATCGCAATTCTCGCAAAATTCGAATATTCGTGCACACCCCTAGTATCGAGTCCTACCATTTGGCCTCTCCCTCTCTCCCCGTGTATTCACACGGCATATGCAGGTGGCACTGGAACCTGTACAACGAGAGGGCATGCTGATTCTCCCTTACCTGGACGATTGGCTGCTTTGTGCCAGATCACCTCAGCAAGTAGCCAACAACACAAAGCACCTACTGGAGCATGTTACTGTTTAGGACTGAGGCTAAACCTAGAGAAAAGCTGCCTTACTCCATGCCAGTCAATATGCTTTCTGGGATTGCATCTGGACTCCAGAATAATGAGGGCTACCCTTACAGCACGCAGGAGGCAAGCTATACAAGGAGCCATCGGTTGGTGCGGAAAAATCGGTGGTGGCTTTCCTTAAAGGAGCAGTACGTCTTAATCCACCGGTGCGGATAATGCATACTGGATCTTCAGATGGTGCTTAACAGTCTGCGTTTACTGCCTTATGAACCACTTGAACAGGCTGATATTAGAACTCTTTTGATGAAGACTGCTTTTCTCTTGGCTATAACTTTCTACCAGAAGAGTAGGTGAGCTTCATGCCCTCTCTGTGAGTCCACAGTGTCTCAGGTGGGGGCCTGAGGTTACACTTTGACCGAATCCAGCTTTCCGAACTAAGGTGTTGTCTGATGGCTTTGTGAACCAACCCAGCTTGCAGCATTTCATCAAGAGGCTTCTCAGACAGCCTTGTGTCCAGTGAGAGTATTGCATCAGTATGTGTTGAAGACCGCTTCATGGCGCATCACTGATCAGCTGTTTGTCCGTTTTGATGCTTGTCAGAGAGGCTCACCCCTGTCGAAGCAAAGGTTGTCTCATTGGGTGGTGGATACAGACATATGACTCGGCTGGTCAGACAGTTCTAGCGTCTGTTAAATGCCATTCAACCCGTCCGTGGCTACTTCTTGAGCAGCACTACGAGGGGTGCCCCTTTCTGAAATATGTGCAGCGGCTACATGGACGTCACCTTGCACGTTCACAAGATTCTACAGGATCAGTGTGGCCCCTATTCCTTTGGTCAGTTCTGTTGTGTTAGCGGTCAGTATCTAGGTGAGTGGTCCTCGTGACTTCGCCTTCCACTATGTTCGACCGTCTCTGGCGGTCTGTAATAGCGAAAAAGAACGCTGGTTACTGGTGTAACCTTGGTGCTATGAATAGTGGAAGACCACCAGAGTCTCTGGTCGCTCGGATTGAGAGAATGACTGCAGAGAACGACTGTGACGTGAACGGAGCGGATATAGCTCAATACGAGATTCTCGATATGGCTTGCAAGACGCGACTCCTTCCACTATGTTCGACCGTCTCTGTCGGTCTTCAACTATTCATAGAACCAAGGTTACACCAGTAACGGCGTTCTGACACCTGTCAGGCCATATATTAGTTTTAATATCGCAACTTTTTTGGCGACTGCCAAAACTAATTTTTGTCCCAGCAAAGCCCTATTTGACCAGTTATTGTGATCAATATGACTGCTGCGCATGATAAAGCCCCCTGAAATCTAAATTTTAGCTTTTAGTATGAAATCTTTTTTTAGCTTTTAGTATGAAACCGTGAAACTTCAAATAGGCTTTTATTTTCTCAAGGACCTTGTTTAAAATCCTGCCGCGCCACAGAGCGCCATTTATACAGTTTTATATTAAATGTACATTTATTAGTCTCAAATTGTCATTATGTATACTGACTTCACCCTGTGCTGCAATATACATCAGCTTCTCGTCCGGTGCGACCGCCTTTAGATTATTGACATTATTTATATGATTATTCTCAGGGTTATGTTACTCTATTGTATTTAAATAATTTTAAGTTAGGCTATGTGCTGAGAGCTCACCATGTGAGAAGTCTCCTATTCAGAGAATAATGACGTCCTGTAATAAGGTCCTGTGTCCTGAGTGTTCAAGGACAACGTTTGTGTACTTCAATTAATGTGTAGAAGATAATGTTCACAGAATTACATGTGACATTTTGAGTGAGTTGAGTTTATTTTCTTCATTTTTTATAGGCCTAATGCCTTTGAATAATGTAGGGAACATGAATCGCAATATATCGCAGAATCGAATCGCAATACTTGCTGTATCGCAATATAAGAATCGCAATAATATTGAATCGTGGGCCAAATATCGCAATACTATTGAATCGTCACATTTTTGCCAGTTCCCATCCCTAACATTTGTGTAGTTGTTGTGGAGTTACACTGATCATCTCATCATCATGTTGGACTGAGGGGTTTATAAGACAGCCGTGACATGTTCTGGTCAATAGTGTTCACTGTCCACAGAACAGTTTCAGGCTTTGCTGGATCTTCTCCATTGCGTTAGAACTGGTCTCTGTCGTCGATGGAAAGGTGCAGATTTAGGGCAGGTAATATTATAATAAGATCCCCTTCCTATGTCAGAAGGAGAGAAATCTGATCGGATAATTGTTCGACATGCTTGCAGAGAAAGGCGAAAGGGAGTCAATCACAGTATTAGTATGGTGTTCCTAATAATCCTCAGTGTATATTTAAAGTTTTGTGTTTGTTCTCTTGTGTTTCCATATGCAGGTCTGAAGTCAGTTTCTCATGATGGAGAACAGAGAGAGATCTTCATCTCCAGACCCCAGCTGTGTGTCTATGAAGAGTGACAGATCCATGGGTCATCCTCCTAATATCAGTGATGAAGCAGTGACCTCTGACCCCAGCTGTGTGTCTATGAAGAGTGACAGATCCATGGGTCATCCTCTTAAATTCAGTGATGAAGCAGTGACCTCTGACCCCAGCTGTGTGTCTATGAAGAGTAACAGATCCATGAGTCCTCCTCCTAATATCAGTGATGAAGCAGTGACCTCTGACCCCAGCTATGTGTCTATGAAGAGTAACAGATCCATGAGTCCTCCTCCTAATATCAGTGATGAAGCAGTGACCTCTGACCCCAGCTGTGTGTCTATGAAGAGTAACAGATCCATGAGTCCTCCTAATATCAGTGATGAAGCAGTGACCTCTGACCCCAGGTGAGATATAATCCAGTTTTAAGCCCGATACACACCAAGCCGACGCCAACTTCCAGATTATCCAGATCATTAATAATATTCTCTTTAATATATGATATATATCGCACTGGATGCACACAGAGAGACGAGTTCAGTTTTTATTTCTGATTTCTCCTCAAATCTGTGGACAAACGTTCAGTGATGGAGAATGAACTGTGACCTCAATGTCCAGATATAAGAAACTTATTGTCTATCAGGATCTCTGGTGTCAGATTGAGGATGAGGATTTGGTGTCTTCCTCATTTCTTAAATCTGTTAGTGAGTTTGTTCCTGGTCTCTCATCTTTAGCTGTGATGGGAAATTAACTTTATTATACAGACATAATTATACAGAAAACACAAGATTGACATCTGTATTGATTAGGGATGTCCTTATACCACTATTTCACTTCCGATACCGATGCCGCAGCTTTGGCTATTTGCAGATACCGATATCAATCCGATATTTTTATTTTATTCTTGATCTAATACTACTAATAATAAAATATAAGGAAGCACTTTGGTCAATTAGCCACCTAAAAACATCTCATCAAATGGAGAACACTATACAGTGATGTGAATAATTTAACACCCATGCTAAAGTTGCCTAAAAAGAGGAATAAAAAAATAATCTTTCGGGAATTGATCTTATTGCCTTAATTTAAAAAAATGAGGAAAAATCCAACCTTTAAGGACACCAATTTTCTTTGTGTATGAATAATGTATCATAAATAAATAAATGTTCTTCCTTAAAATACAGGGTGCACAAGTCAGGACACCTCTGTGTTAAATTCCCATAGAGTCAGGCAGATTTATATTTTTAAAGGCCACTTATTTCATGGATTCAGGATAAAATGCATCCTGATAAAGTTCCCTTAAAATATCCACCTGAATTAACTGGCCTTTAAAAATATAAATCTGCCTGACTCTATGGGAATTTAACATAGGGGTGTCCTGACTTGTGCACCCTGTATTTTAAGGAAGAACATTTATTTATTTATGATACATTATTTATACACAAAGAAAATTGGTGTCCCTAAAGGTTGGATTTTTCCTCTTTTTTCAAATTAAGGCATTAACATCAATTTCCAAAAGATGTTTTTTTTATTCCTCTTTTTAGGCAACTTTAGCATGGGTGTCCAAACTTATTCACATCACTTTATAGTCTACAACAACAGTTGATTATGAAAGACTGCCACCCTTTATTCAAACACTACAAAAAATAATAATACAGGTACTTCAGTACTTAAAGCACCAACAGGTTTAAAGTTAATCATTAACAAGATTTAAAATTACCCATTGGGCCGTGTACTTTTGCGTCCATTTTAACCCGTAATTTAAAAACGAAAAATTAACGGTTGTTGTATTTTTAAAACGCAAAGTTTGAATTTGAACTCTAGACACACCAAATGCTGTGCAAAAAAATAAATATTGCGTGTTTTTTTTCTTTTAGATTTAACATTTAACCCTCATGTGGTGTTCGGGTCAATTTGACCCGGAGAAGATTTTCTTTTTCCCGAAAATACTAGTTAATGTTATCGCTTTGGACTGAAACTTAGTGACTTTGTTGACAAACGGTATAACTAAATCTCATTTGTTTGTTTTTTTATTTTTTTATTTTTTTGTGGGAGTTTTGTTACGTACCTTGTTACACTTGTGGTGTTCCCGGTCAAAAATGACCGGCCTATAAAAAATAGCTTATAAATCACTCATTATACCATATTTTCACCCAATCTTGTATTCAATCTTTTTATCAACTTGTTCTCTTTCAATTAGGACTAGTTTTATATTTCTGTTTGCATCTGATTAATCGTGGGCCTAATTTATCCGAGAGTAGGCATGGTCAAAAATGGTCACAATGGCTGACCATTAAAAGTGAATCGGAGAGACTGAAAATAACAGAACAATTTAGTTTTCAGGAGCATGTTCATTATTTTCATTTACACATATAAGCATGTGTGCTTGCAAACATCGAGCCCTTGGACCTGTGCATGTATCGATACATTTATACACACGCAACTCAGGCACACACACGTTACAACACACAAACTTTGAGTATTACACACATTCTTTTCCACAGAGAGAAATTTGATCCTACCCTAACCTGCATCTAATATACATTTATCCATTTGACATAATCACACACACACACAAACTGGCCGTGACTGCAGTGATCCGGCTTCAAAAGAATCTTTCTTTCATGTTTCATCACAGCTTCCAGACAAAATATTATGACATTTTGTTTTGGAACTGTGAGGTTCTCACCATAGACAGTAAAAGAAAAAATGGACAGAGCCATCTCATGACAAGTGAAGCCCATGTTTAGCGTTTTTTTTTTTTAGCACTTCCGTTCCTGACGCGCAGACTCAAACAGAGCTTGATGACGTAGGAGCAACCCGTCTGTCTTCTAATGGCTATGGCATGAGAAATCTGAATCATTTCCTTCCCAAAGTCGCAGAGGCGCAGAGTATGTTATGTTTTGAAGATACTCGACAAATGACGTTTTGGCTTAATTGTGTGTGTTGTTGATGTTCGTTCAAGCGAGAAAGAGAACTTCTGGCGCACGGTCTGTGCATGCGCATTATACTGGCGCGCGTCTTTCTGAGAGTCACATTCAGGACATTTACAGGCAGCGCGAAAAATGTGTTAGTTTCAAATCGGTAAAATTAAATCTGTAAAATAGACGTAACGAGTGGCACATTGTTACAGTGGAGGCTCCCACTCCGCCTCCTCTCCGCCACCAGAGGGAGCCTTCACCGGAGTATTGATCATTGGCTTTGAACTCAAATTCCCATCATGCCTCATACCTGGAACTGATTGCGTCACACACCTGCATTGCATTTACACACACACATAAAAGCCACCTTCACACACCACATCTCTGTGAAGTCTTGATTTGCCCCAGTGATCATTTCTGAGCGGTTATCCCCTGTTTCTGGTTTTGACTTTGGACTGTTTGACTATTCTACGAGTGATCTCTGCCTGGCCTGATCTTGGACTGTCTTTGGATTGTGTTTATTGCTGCCTGCCCAGAACTCTGCCTGTTATCTGGATTATCCCATCGCTCTGCCTGCATTGCTCTGTCTGCCTCGATTTGACCCTGCCTGTACGACATTGTTTAATAAAGCTGCAAATGGATTCTTCCGTGTTCCGTGAGTCATTACACACATAACGTGAAGTAACATGGCATTTTATTTTGTTTGAAATTTACGTTAACTTGTCTGGTCGGACAACTAACTCTTCTACTTGTCCTATAAAAAATCCACTTGTCCCAGACAAGCGGACAAGCCTTATTGTTGAGGCCTGACACTCAAAAAATAGGCCTATGATTATTCAGATGCTAATCAAAATATAAAACCAGTCCTAATTGAAAGAGAACATGTTGACAAAAAGATTGAATCCAAGATTGGGTGAAAATATGGTATAATGACTGATTTATAAGGTTTTTTTATGGGCTGCTCATTTTTGACCGGGAACACCAGAGGTGTTATAGGGTTTTGAACACCACATGAGGGGTAAAATATTCATTAATTAATACTGAAAAAAGATTTTACTGGTTTTCTAAGGCCAAACCTGGAAATGATATTTTTCTCACAGTGCTAATGAGAAGAGCCATGTCTCTGGAACCATACAGAGAGGTGATTTAGGCTATAGGTGATTTAGGCCAATAATGATAAATAAATGTGTCTGAAAAAATAACGATACATTTGAATTGTTTATTAATAAACGAGTGTTTTCTAAATCAGTGTGGGCTGGAAATATATCTCCATCTCCGCTGTAAAGCGAATGCGCCTTTAGAGAGAATTTCATAGCTACAGATTAATCAGAAGGTTTCCAACCTGTATTACGACTGACATTTGATGAATTGCTTTGTTCCTTTTCGGGATAAAAGCGTTTTCTAGACTAAATGTAGGCTAATAATAGTGATGACAATTATCATTTGCTTTTTTAAATATAAATTAGTTCAAGACTGTGATATGTTTTGTCTTAGGCTATTTCTATCCACCCGCCCGAACCCATTTTTGCCATAGATTGGAAAACTGCCCAATCTGGCAACCCTACTGTTATCGCGTGACAGGCTGCGCCACTTAACTGGATGTCACAGCAAGGGACATGTTCATATTCCAGCCTTTAGGCGATGGTTAAGCTTGATTTTTCCCATGGTTTGTGTTGGATAGGGATCAGATCATATTTTTTCCCCCTTCTGATCTAGCATTGTGGGCCATTATCGGCACGATACCGATGATGTGGATCGGATCGGGACATCCCTAGTATTGATTGACTATATTTTATTTATAGATTTAAATCATTTATTTTAATCAAATCATCTTCTTATTGTCCCATTTGTGTTGTTTCAGCAGAGTGGATAGAGATGATCAAACTGGAGATTCTCCTCAACCAGTGAATGATGAACTACAGAGAGTCAAAGACCGACACAAAACCAGCATGAAGAGCAAGTATGAGAGATTATTTGAGGGAATGAATCTCCAAGAGAATGAAACCCTCCTGAACAGGATCTACACACAGCTCTACATCATAGAGGGAGAGAGAGGAGGAGTGAATGAAGAACATGAGGTTTTACAGATGGAGAAATCAGCCAGAACACAACACTCACAAGACACTCCAATCCACTGCAATGACATCTTTAAAGCCTCTCCTGAACCAGGACGCCAGGAGAAACAGCAGATCAAGACTGTTCTTACTAAAGGCATCGCTGGAATCGGGAAAACCGTCTCTGTGCAGAAGTTCATTCTGGACTGGGCCGAGGGGAAAGACCATCAGGATGTAGATTTCATGTTTGTGCTTCCATTTCGAGAGCTGAACTTGATCCGAGATCATCAGTACAGTCTTCACAGACTTCTGCTGGACTTTCATCCTGAACTTCAAGATCTGGACTCAAAGATGTATGAGGAGTGTAGAGTTGTGTTGATCTTTGATGGTCTGGATGAAAGCAGAATCCCACTGATGTTTTCAGACGCTCAGGAAGTTTCTGATGTGACTGAGTCTTCATCAGTGGGTGTGTTGATGTCAAACCTCATGAAAGGAGATCTGCTTCCCTCGGCTCTCATCTGGATCACCTCCAGACCAGCAGCAGCCAATCAGATCCCCTCCAAATACATCCACCGTCTGACAGAGATTCAGGGATTCAGTGATCCTCAGAAGGAGGAATATTTCAGGAAGAGAATCAGTGACGAGCATCAAGCCAGCAGAATCATCTCTCACATCAGAAGAGCAAGAAGCCTCCACATCATGTGCCACATACCCGTCTTCTGCTGGATCTCCTCCACTGTGCTTCAGAAGCTCCTGGAAGAAGATCTGAGTGCAGAAATCCCTCAAACTCTGACTGAAATGTACATCCACTTCCTGCTGATTCAGATCCACATGAGGAATCAGAAGTATGAAGAGAGAGATCCAGAGAAACTCCTGCGCTCCAACAGAGAAGTGATTGTGAAACTTGCTGAAGTGGCTTTCCATCAGCTGATGAAGGGCAATGTGATGTTCTACGAGGAGGACCTGAGAGAGAGCGGCATAGACGTCACTGACGCCGCAGTGCATTCTGGGATTTGCACTGAGATCTTTAAGGAGGAATCTGTGATTCATCAGAGGAAAGTCTACAGCTTCATTCATCTGAGCGTCCAGGAGTTTCTCGGTGCTTTCTATCTGTTTTACTCGTATATGATCAAGAACAAGGAACCGCTGTATAAATTCAAATTTTCCAGATTTGACTCTCTGTATGATCTACCAACACCAGCAGAATATGAAGTCTCTCTATATAATCTACTAAGATCAGCAGTAGATAAAGCCCTCAGGAGTGCTGATGGACGTCTGGATCTGTTCCTGCGGTTCCTGCTGGGCGTCTCACTGGAGTCCAATCAGAGACTCTTACAGGATCTACTGACACACACAGAGAACAGCTCAGAGGACATCAGGAGAATCACACAGGACGTTCTACAGATGATCAAAGATGAGCGGAGTATTAATCGTCTCTCAGCAGATCAATCCATCAATCTGTTCCTCTGTCTGCTGGAAGTGAAAGATCAGACTCTGTCCAGAGAGATTCAGGAGTTTGTGAAATCAGACAAACACTCAAAGGAGAAACTCTCTCCGTCTCACTGCTCAACAATCTCCTTCATGCTTCAGATCTCAGAGCCGCTGGATGAGCTGAACCTCAAGAAATACAACACATCAGATGAGGGCAGAAGAAGACTGATACCAGCTGTGGTCAACTGCAGAAAAGCTCTGTGAGTGTTCATTATTAAAGCTCTTCTGTAGCCAATCATTTATCCCTTAAAACTCATCTTTGATCAACAAAATTACATATTTAAATGTGTTTTCCTGTGGAAATAGCTTTCCTCTTAAAATAGCTTGAATGCCACTCTACACCATTGCTTCATTTAGTATACGCTGATCTATGAATATGCTAATTAGCCCTGCCTCCACTCACTCCAGCTCACAGTAGGGCTGCACGATTATAAAATCATAATTATTGATTATCCCCTTGAGATTGTAATCGTGATTATTAATTACGATTATCACATTTACATTGAATGATGTTTTGTATAATCATTATTGGTTCTCAACTCATTTTTTCCATATGGTCATCAAGCCATGGCCCACTTTTGTTCAGTTCTACTTTTTATTTTATATATATATATATATATATATATATATATATATATATATATATATATATATATATAAGCCTATTATAATACATTTGTTTACACAAAAATTGTTGACACACAAACACACACACTGTCCCCTTTTACTGAACATGCACATAAATTGTAATAATATGACTAATACTGATAAATAAACAGTAGGCCTATGAGGTTCAGCTCTTAAATATCAGTCCCAAACTAGTTTTTGTTAATTCAATGTTGGATTGAGCAACCAGTCATTTAATAATATACAAAATACCCCAAAGTGAAAATAAAGTGGCATTTTGGGGTTATGGAAACAACAGTTACCATGGTGACACAATACTAACAAGAACTGTTAATGAAACATGGAAACTGCTCCTGATGAACAGAATGAACATCATTCCTGCATGCTAATCCTTCTCAGCGAACACATGACGCACCAGTAACGTGATTTATTGGGATTTTACTTTTATTTTGTGATTTACTAATTTACAACGTAACAATGTTTCATGCTCGTAGTTTCTTCAGTGCTTTATATACAGTGAGGCGATACACGGCGTGTGAAGAATGTGTGCTACTAGCGTGTGTTTGTGACACGTCCGACGATCTTCGTTTTGCGTTGCGTGGAGAGATGAACGAGACTGGGCAACAGAAATTACTCGGGCCAGATTTGATTCTGCATGAATAAAAAGTCAAATGAACAGTGGCATACTGCGGGGTTTCAGTCAGGGCCTTCAGCTACGATCTCCCGCTCGTTTGTTAAATAAGAGGCGTTCTAGCACTGAAATGTGTTTTTAAATCAAGCTGCTGAGTGCCGGCTGCCGCTGCTATCAGTGACGCGGATACAGTGTTCTCTATCTCTTTTAGCTCGTGCACAGTCTTCACTCGGACGCGCACTTTAGTCTATCCCTAACGCCGTGGCGAAGACTCTATTCGTTACGGTGAAATCACAAAACAAAATGCACACAAACATGTGGTTTGGTCCCAGTATAGCTGGTCCCAGTATAGCTCATAAACCCAGAGTCTCGATCGCCTCCCGATGGCTGGTCCCAGTATAGATTTAGTTTTTTGTAATATATACTGCTTCAGTTTTGAATAACTATGCTATGGCCAAGGGAACCCTATGGACAATGAGTCAAGCTGTTCATCCACCAATGTGGACTACTTCTCCACAACAACCACATATTTCACAATATTTGACTTTATTTTGTCTTTTTATTGCCAATTATTTATTTCATCTATTTTTTCTGGTTTTTAAGCTGCTACTGATACTCCTTTAAACAAAAGCACCCTGAACCCCAACTTATTGTGCAGTGTTTCCTCTCTTCTAGTCTTGTTGGCTGTAATCTCACTGACCAGGATTGTGAAATTGTGTCATCAGCTCTACAATCCTCAAACTCTGTCCTGAGAGAGCTGGATCTGAGTAAAAATGACCTGCGGGATTCAGGAGTGAAGATTATTTCTGATGGACTGAAAAGCCCAAACTGTCAGCTGCAGATACTGAGGTATTTAAGAACATATGAGAGATTATTTACAGTCTGCCAGTTATAATATTGATGTGTGTTTGTAGATGGTCTGACTGTGTGTGTGTGTGTGTGTGTGTGTCTGTAGGTTGTCTGGCTGTATGGTGACAGAGGAAGGCTGTGGTTATGTGTCTTCAACTCTGAGTTCAAACCCATCACACCTGAGAGAGCTGGATCTGAGTAACAATGACCTGCAGGATTCAGGAGTGAAGATTATTTCTGATGGACTGAAAAGCCCAAACTGTCGGCTGCAGATACTGAGGTATTTAAGAACATATGAGAGATTATTTACAGTCTGCCGGTTATAATGTTGATGTGTGTTTGTAGATGGTCTGACTGTGTGTGTCTGTAGGTTGTCTGGCTGTATGGTGACAGAGGAAGGCTGTGGTTATGTGTCTTCAGCTCTGAGTTCAAACCCATCACACCTGAGAGAGCTGGATCTGAGCTACAATCACCCAGGAGACTCAGGCGTGAAGCTGCTCTCTGACAAACTGAAGGATCCAAACTACACATTTCAGATACTCAAGTATGTGTGACAATATATATAACCTTTATTTAAACAGGAAATGTCGCGTTGAGACAGTCTCTTTTACAAGGGAGTCCTGTATAGCAACATTTTCAACATGAGCTGAAAAACAACACGTTACGTAAATTAAAATACAATAAAGATTTACTCAAAGTTTACAAAATTTACACAGAAAAAAAAGCAATAAGTTTAAAATGTAAAAACAAACCAAATACAGACTAAAAGTCGAGATCTACCTACCATTAATAAAAACAAGTGCATATGTCCGTCAGCATGTCATATATTATTTTTTATAAAGCAGCTAGGGAAATTAGCGCACCAATCTTAAGCCTAGACTGGAGTTCAAAGGGCAGAAAGACTCCTCTTTCCTGCTTCTGTCCTCATCCTTGGTACCTTACAAAGTAGTCCGTTGTTATATCTTAAATATGTACTTTGATTATGAACACATTTTAAACAGATATAAGAAGGCAAAAGACCTAAAATAGTTTTATAAATAAAAATGTGCCAATGAAGCATCCTGCGCACTTTGATTGACGGCCTGTTTCTGTATAAGATGCAGTGATGTGTCTGATAGCCAAAGAGTGATGAACCTGAGAGGTGCATGATGGATGTTTTTCCCTTTTCACACCATTCTATGTAAACCCTAGAAATGGTTCTGTGTGAAAATCCCAGTAACCGAGCAGATTGTGTAATACTCAGACCGGCCCGTCTGGCACCAACAACCTTGCCACACCCAAAACCGCTTAAATCTCCTTTCTTTCCCATTCTGAAATTCAGTTTGGAGTTCAGGAGATTGTCTTGACCAGGACCACACCCCTAAATGCATTGAAGCAACTGCCATGTGATTGGTTGATTTTGATAATTGTATTAATGAGAAATTGAACAGGTGTTCCTAATGATCCTTTAGGTGAGTGTATATAAACATTCCAGAGTGAATTAAAGTTTTGTACCAAGAGCTTCAATATGTCTTTTAAACACCCAGAGCCTCGCGCCCCAACTCGGCTTCCTCTCCGAGTTACGCCCGGTCTAAGCTGGACAGGAAGTAGCTGTATCTCGGGACCGGAAGGTCCCCGTGGCTCGGGACGGTGGGAGAAGCAAGGTCGCCAAGGGTGGGCCCTGCACCCGCCATCCCGAGCCACTGGGACCTTCCGGTCCCGAGATAGGCCCCGTTACGCGCGGGCGACTTTTGGACAAAACGGCCCGTATCTTGGAGAAGGGAGGTCCCAGCGGCTCGCCCTTTCGGGTGTCGGGGGCTCCCCATGGGCCCTCTCGGACCCCGCCTCCCCGGGACCTTTTCTTCCGAGGCGCCCCCAATCCGTCGGGCCCCTTTTCTCCGGGACCCGGGGGCCCCGGAGCTCGAGGGCGGGCTCTTTGCGAGGGGCCCACCGGGACGCTACTTTTGACCCAAGTCTGGTGTCTCTGGGCTGCCGGGTCCCCGAGTTATGGGCATTCAAATTCAGGGCCCTTTTCTGGGTCTGTAAATTCCTCAAAGTCCGAAAACGTGCAGTGGGTGGGGACTTCCAGGGCCCCAGAGGCTCTGACGGCACACCCAGGAAGGTGCACAAGTCCCCCCGGAGACATCCACACCAACCGAACGAAGGAACGGAGGGGAAAAATCTGTTTTTCGCCAATATCTCGAAAACCAAAAGGCAAAACAATTTCAAACTCGGGTCGTCTGTAGGTCTCGAGGGGCCCTATCCAAAGAGGCCAGCCGCGTCCCCGAGGGCCTCGGGGTCAGGGAGTTACGCCTGGTCAAAGGCGCAGCATTTTTGGCTTATATCTCGATAACCCCTGGCCCAATCTTCCCTAAACTCGAATCGATCGTAGTGCTGGACGGGGCCTTTTGAAAGAGCCCGCCTCCGAGGTCCAACTTGCCCGGGTCCCCGAGTTCTAGCCGTTCAAAGTCGGGGGTCCCGGCGAACAGAAAAGTGCATCCAAGGCAGGGTGCTGGTCTCCTGGGCACGAATAAAGCCCAGTGCCCGGTTGAAGTTTCAACTTTGACCGGGTGTAACGTGAAAAATAAGCCGAGTTGGGGCTCCACACTCTGGGCTTTTGGGGGCGTCTAGGAGGGCCCCCCACACCGGGTGTATGGAGCCCCAACTTGGTGTGTATAAGCTCATCTCATCTTCCTCTGTGTAAAGTGTGTGTAAGCTCATCTCATCTTCCTCTGTGTAAAGTGTGTATAAGCTCTTCTCATCTTCCTCTGTGTAAAGTGTGTATAAGCTCTTCTCATCTTCCTCTGTGTAAAGTGTGTATAAGCTCTTCTCATCTTCCTCTGTGTAAAGTGTGTATAAGCTCTTCTCATCTTCCTCTGTGTAAAGTGTGTATAAGCTCTTCTCATCTTCCTCTGTGTAAAGTGTGTGTAAGCTCTTCTCATCTTCCTCTGTGTAAAGTGTGTGTAAGCTCTTCTCATCTTCCTCTGTGTAAAGTGTGTGTAAGCTCATCTCATCTTCCTCTGTGTAAAGTGTGTAAGCTCATCTCATCTTCCTCTGTGTAAAGTGTGTATAAGCTCTTCTCATCTTCCTCTGTGTAAAGTGTGTAAGCTCTTCTCATCTTCCTCTGTGTAAAGTGTGTATAAGCTCTTCTCATCTTCCTCTGTGTAAAGTGTGTAAGCTCTTCTCATCTTCCTCTGTGTAAAGTGTGTGTAAGCTCTTCTCATCTTCCTCTGTGTAAAGTGTGTATAAGCTCATCTCATCTTCCTCTGTGTAAAGTGTGTGTAAGCTCATCTCATCTTCCTCTGTGTAAAGTGTGTATAAACTCTTCTCGTCTTCCTCTGTGTAAAGTGTGTGTAAGCTCTTCTCATCTTCCTCTGTGTAAAATGTGTATAAGCTCATCTCATCTTCCTCTGTGTAAAGTGTGTATAAGCTCATCTCATCTTCCTCTGTGTAAAGTGTGTATAAGCTCTTCTCATCTTCCTCTGTGTAAAGTGTGTGTAAGCTCTTCTCATCTTCCTCTGTGTAAAGTGTGTATAAGCTCATCTCATCTTCCTCTGTGTAAAGTGTGTAAGCTCTTCTCATCTTCCTCTGTGTAAAGTGTGTATAAGCTCTTCTCATCTTCCTCTGTGTAAAGTGTGTATAAGCTCATCTCATCTTCCTCTGTGTAAAGTGTGTGTAAGCTCTTCTCATCTTCCTCTGTGTAAAGTGTGTGTAAGCTCTTCTCATCTTCCTCTGTGTAAAGTGTGTATAAACTCTTCTCGTCTTCCTCTGTGTAAAGTGTGTGTAAGCTCTTCTCATCTTCCTCTGTGTAAAGTGTGTATAAGCTCTTCTCATCTTCCTCTGTGTAAAGTGTGTGTAAGCTCTTCTCATCTTCCTCTGTGTAAAGTGTGTATAAGCTCATCTCATCTTCCTCTGTGTAAAGTGTGTATAAGCTCATTTCATCTTCCTCTGTGTAAAGTGTGTGTAAGCTCTTCTCATCTTCCTCTGTGTAAAGTGTGTATAAGCTCTTCTCATCTTCCTCTGTGTAAAGTGTGTATAAGCTCATCTCATCTTCCTCTGTGTAAAGTGTGTGTAAGCTCATCTCATCTTCCTCTGTGTAAAGTGTGTATAAGCTCTTCTCATCTTCCTCTGTGTAAAGTGTGTATAAGCTCATCTCATCTTCCTCTGTGTAAAGTGTGTATAAGCTCATCTCATCTTCCTCTGTGTAAAGTGTGTATAAGCTCTTCTCATCTTCCTCTGTGTAAAGTGTGTGTAAGCTCATCTCATCTTCCTCTGTGTAAAGTGTGTATAAGCTCTTCTCATCTTCCTCTGTGTAAAGTGTGTAAGCTCTTCTCATCTTCCTCTGTGTAAAGTGTGTATAAGCTCTTCTCATCTTCCTCTGTGTAAAGTGTGTGTAAGCTCATCTCATCTTCCTCTGTGTAAAGTGTGTATAAGCTCTTCTCATCTTCCTCTGTGTAAAGTGTGTAAGCTCTTCTCATCTTCCTCTGTGTAATGTGTGTATAAGCTCTTCTTATCTTCCTCTGTGTAAAGTGTGTGTAAGCTCATCTCATCTTCCTCTGTGTAAAGTGTGTGTAAGCTCATCTCATCTTCCTCTGTGTAAAGTGTGTATAAGCTCTTCTCATCTTCCTCTGTGTAAAGTGTGTATAAGCTCTTCTCATCTTCCTCTGTGTAAAGTGTGTATAAGCTCATCTCATCTTCCTCTGTGTAAAGTGTGTGTAAGCTCTTCTCATCTTCCTCTGTGTAAAGTGTGTATAAGCTCTTCTCATCTTCCTCTGTGTAAAGTGTGTGTAAGCTCTTCTCATCTTCCTCTGTGTAAAGTGTGTGTGTAAGCTCTTCTCATCTTCCTCTGTGTAAAGTGTGTATAAGCTCTTCTCATCTTCCTCTGTGTAAAGTGTGTAAGCTCTTCTCATCTTCCTCTGTGTAAAGTGTGTATAAGCTCTTCTCATCTTCCTCTGTGTAAAGTGTGTATAAGCTCTTCTCATCTTCCTCTGTGTAAAGTGTGTGTAAGCTCATCTCATCTTCCTCTGTGTAAAGTGTGTATAAGCTCTTCTCATCTTCCTCTGTGTAAAGTGTGTGTAAGCTCTTCTCATCTTCCTCTGTGTAAAGTGTGTGTAAGCTCATCTCATCTTCCTCTGTGTAAAGTGTGTATAAGCTCTTCTCATCTTCCTCTGTGTAAAGTGTGTGTAAGCTCATCTCATCTTCCTCTGTGTAAAGTGTGTATAAGCTCATCTCATCTTCCTCTGTGTAAAATGTGTATAAGCTCTTCTCATCTTCCTCTGTGTAAAGTGTGTATAAGCTCTTCTCATCTTCCTCTGTGTAAAGTGTGTATAAGCTCTTCTCATCTTCCTCTGTGTAAAGTGTGTATAAGCTCATCTCATCTTCCTCTGTGTAAAATGTGTATAAGCTCTTCTCATCTTCCTCTGTGTAAAGTGTGTATAAGCTCTTCTCATCTTCCTCTGTGTAAAGTGTGTAAGCTCTTCTCATCTTCCTCTGTGTAAAGTGTGTATAAGCTCATCTCATCTTCCTCTGTGTAAAATGTGTATAAGCTCATCTCATCTTCCTCTGTGTAAAGTGTGTATAAGCTCTTCTCATCTTCCTCTGTGTAAAGTGTGTATAAGCTCTTCTCATCTTCCTCTGTGTAAAGTGTGTATAAGCTCATCTCATCTTCCTCTGTGTAAAGTGTGTGTAAGCTCTTCTCATCTTCCTCTGTGTAAAGTGTGTATAAGCTCTTCTCATCTTCCTCTGTGTAAAGTGTGTGTAAGCTCTTCTCATCTTCCTCTGTGTAAAGTGTGTGTGTAAGCTCTTCTCATCTTCCTCTGTGTAAAGTGTGTATAAGCTCTTCTCATCTTCCTCTGTGTAAAGTGTGTAAGCTCTTCTCATCTTCCTCTGTGTAAAGTGTGTATAAGCTCTTCTCATCTTCCTCTGTGTAAAGTGTGTATAAGCTCTTCTCATCTTCCTCTGTGTAAAGTGTGTGTAAGCTCATCTCATCTTCCTCTGTGTAAAGTGTGTATAAGCTCATCTCATCTTCCTCTGTGTAAAATGTGTATAAGCTCTTCTCATCTTCCTCTGTGTAAAGTGTGTATAAGCTCTTCTCATCTTCCTCTGTGTAAAGTGTGTAAGCTCTTCTCATCTTCCTCTGTGTAAAGTGTGTATAAGCTCATCTCATCTTCCTCTGTGTAAAATGTGTATAAGCTCTTCTCATCTTCCTCTGTTTAAAGTGTGTATAAGCTCTTCTCATCTTCCTCTGTGTAAAGTGTGTATAAGCTCTTCTCATCTTCCTCTGTGTAAAGTGTGTAAGCTCTTCTCATCTTCCTCTGTGTAAAGTGTGTATAAGCTCATCTCATCTTCCTCTGTGTAAAGTGTGTATAAGCTCATCTCATCTTCCTCTGTGTAAAGTGTGTGTAAGCTCTTCTCATCTTCCTCTGTGTAAAGTGTGTATAAGCTCTTCTCATCTTCCTCTGTGTAAAGTGTGTATAAACTCTTCTCATCTTCCTCTGTGTAAAGTGTGTATAAGCTCTTCTCATCTTCCTCTGTGTAAAGTGTGTATAAGCTCTTCTCATCTTCCTCTGTGTAAAGTGTAGGGTACTTAAGGGTACTTCAGCACCCCTAAAAAGGAGCTCAGCACCCCTAAAACTTGGAGCAAGAAATGTTGTTATTCTAAAAATTTAGTTAGTCTTTGACACGGTTAAATAATGTCCAAAACATACTCCGTAGTTTGTGGTTTAAAATGAAATGAAAATGAAAACATTTCTCTTCTTCTAACATTACATTTTTGTACCTGCACCGCTCAGCACGGCCGTCATCCAGCGCGAAACACACGCAGAGAGAACCCGGGCAGTTAACGTTAGGTAGTTTTGTGAATCAACTGAGACGCTCCAGAGCTGTGTCTCACACTTCTTTCCTTTCAGTTGTTCCGATTCCGAAACCATATCGGTGAGTACTGGAGTCAGTATCCTGAATCACCATGGTAAACCTATAATAAGTGTTTATTTTCAGACTGTTTTAGTCTAGCGGGTCGCCGCCGCTGTGGAGTAACGTTAGCGGCGTGGCAATCAGGAGAGTCGGGACTTTTCCCGGTGAGCCGGTAGTGTTTCAAGGCCGCGAGGGCTGGTCTGATAAAATTTATACATTGCAAGTTCGCCAAGCGCCCAAGCGAGGGGAAGAACAAAAAGTTGTGTTTTTCTTATTTTCGATAACGGAGCGTATATTTGCACTAAGTGCCTGTCTTTCTAGTAAATAGATGCACGTTGGCGGAGAAGCTACAGTGGTGTAGGTCGTAGGGCGTGATGTGTTTGAAAGCAGTTTTAGATGCACTCGACCTGAGTTCGAATCCGCCTTTTGCCGAACTCTCTCTTCTCCCTTTATCTCCCAACACATATGAGATGTAAAATTTATAACCTAACATAAAGGGCTCTAGTGTTATACAGTATTTTGCCAACAAACTAAAATCGAATCCATGATATGACTTTGTGCCTTTATAAAACAGCACAAGACTTTAAGAATAGGCTTCCACATTTGCTGGGTGATTTAAAGAAAAGTGTGCACTTTGCTCACGTGATCAGCATGGTTATATCTGGTGTTTTCTCCTAAATAAAAGCTTAAGGGTTTATTTCTTGCAAGTGTAGAAATATGACATGTATTTTAATTTTCCTATAGTGTAATGTTGATTAAAATATACTTTTAAAAAATTATTTTTCACTTATATAGTTCATTTATAGGCTATATAGATTTTACATCATAGGAATAATTATATAAATCATTATTACATTATTATAATAATTGTTTGGCATCCTAAAACACCATTGATAATGTAATGTAGACTGAGACTCTCACAACTAAAAAGATGTTTGAGCCCTTTTTATTGTCCTGGTACAAATCAATGCGTTTTCTTTGTTCAACGAGCAGTTCATGGGTTGAAGCTCTTAATTTTGATCTCTCAAAGAGCACGAGATTGATGCATTTAACCTTAAAATGTACAAAATTTTCTAGCGGGGGAGCATGCCCCCGAACCCCCCTAGAGGAACAGAGTCCACCACATAGTTTTACAAATTTGTTAATATCTTTTGCCTTTTTTATTGCTGGCTGGGGAACTGCCGATGAAAATGAGCTCTTTTAGCTAACTCGGGTACATTTACATTATTCTAATGTTGATTAATGTGTACATTGTCCCTCTTACAAATAAATAAATAAATAAATAAAATGAAGAGAGAGAGGGAGCGTATATGGGTGTAAAATGTGGGTGGTGGCAGTGGGGCTCATTGGCTCAGCACCCCTAAAGCTCTGACCCTAGAATCGCCCCTGGTCAATAGTAGTTCACATATCAAAATATCACACATTTCCCCCATATGATCATCAAGCCACGGCCCACTTATATATATATATATATATATATAGAGAGAGAGAGAGAGAGAGAGAGAGAGAGAGAGAGAGAGAGAGAGAGAGAGAGAGAGAGAGAGAGAGAGAGAGAGAGAGAGATTGATTGAAAAACTCCTTTAATTCCTAATTAACATCCTAAAACATTGACATTATAACATCAATCTCACAAACACTTAAATATTATCAAAAAGATAAAACCATCTCTCCATCATCACCGACAACACAAAGAACATTTGCAACAGACCATTTTTCAACAAAACACTGTACATTGTTTGTCAACTTGTAATAAGCATATTCAATTCTAAGACGGGATGCTAATAGGCCTAAAAAGACCCCATTGACTTCATTTGACCCTTTTTTCTGAATCACATGTTTCCTTGAAATCCATATGGAAAGTTTAGCCACTCCAAACACATAATTCATCAAAACATGTTTTTGTTTTTTCTTTACAGAATACTTTGGTCCAAAAATAAACAAAGAAAATGAAAAACATTCTCCCCAAAGTAAACACCACTGTTCCAATAAATGAAACAACTCTCCTAACCTACAGCATTCACAAAACAAATGAACCAAAGTTTCATTCTGGGTACAAAAAGGACATTCCACCCCTTGACTAGGATCTAAATGGGCAACATGTTTATTAGTGGCTATAGCCCCATGAGTTATTCTCCATTGGAGATCTCCCGTCCTCTTATCAATTGGTAATTTATACAAAGATCTCCAACAGCCTTTCACAGACTGATCAGGGCCAAAGTAATCAAACCACTTTGATGGTTTCATTTCCACCAAGGATCTCATGTAAAACATTTTTACACACAGAATATACATTTGTTTCTTGCCCAACTCTTCAAAAGAACCTAGCTGTACAGTTGAGAATGAAAGAAAGCTATTTTCTATGCTGAGCCCCTCTTCAATTGTTAGAGAAACATCAAGTGATGGGAAAACATATTCACACCCGTCCTCCCATTGACCCAGCACATCTCTTTCACTGGCAAAAGCTTTCAGTGACGATGGTAGTGACTCACAGACCTCATCCACTATTTTTCCAATCAATCTCTCAGATCTTACATTGGCCAATCGTCCTAGTTCAACTAGAGAGGTATTCATGGCTCTAAAGAGATGTCCCAGCTTTGTGCATCCAGCCTCTCTCAGTGCTGATCGTAGACTGGAAGATTTTAATGACCTTACATTAATAAAATCATTAAAAAATAGAGGCTCTTCAAAGATCCACATTCCAGGCAATGCAGTTGAATCTCTTGTAGTTTTCAAAATGTGATATGCATTTAAAACTGAATAATAGAAGGATGTTAATTCCCCAAAATCTACTTCTTCAGTTTTTAACAAAAAAAGTTGCTTACTATAACCCAGCCTCCCTGCCTTCTGTAAAAGCAACTTTGCAGTTTCATGCCATCTCAACCCATTCCCATATAGAAATCTCTGTACAGTTTTTAATCTAAACGTCACAATACGTGAAGATAAATCTACAAGTCCCTGACCCCCCTCACAAAGAGGCAGATAAAGGGCAGCAGCTCTAATCCAATGACAGCCTGACCAAAAAAAATCTAAAAGTTTCCTCTGTAAACTTTTAACCAGGGCCTCCGGTGGATTTAAAACCATAAATTTATGCCAGAGCATGGAAGCAACCAAATTATTTATTACAAGAACACGCCCTCTGTATGACATCTGGGGCAACAACCATTTCCACTTGGACATTTTTGCAGACACCTTCTCCATTATTCCCTCCCAGTTCTTTTCTTGATATTGTTGTGTGCCCAAAAAAATACCCAAAACTTTAAAGCCATTTTTCCCCCATGTCACACCTCCAGGTAAACAAGGCAGCTTTTCCTGTTCCCACTTTCCCACCTGTAAAGCCTCACTTTTATCCCAGTTGACTTTCGATGAAGAAGCCTTTTCATAACACCTCAAAGCCCTTAAAATTGTACATACATCATCATCATTTTTAATGAATATATTGATGTCATCGGCATAAGCTGAAACAACTAAAGGGGACTCAAAAATGTGATTTGGTAACCTAAAACCATTCAAATTGTTCCTCAAAAAACACAAAAGAGGTTCAATAGCTAATGAATAAAGCTGTCCTGAAATAGGACAACCTTGCCTTATTCCTCTTTCCACAGGAATTGGTCTGCTAAGTCCTCCCCCTACTTTGACCATGCAAGAAGCTCCATTATAGAGGAGACTTATCCAGGCAATAAATCTCTCTCCAAAACCAAAAGCTTTTAAGACAGAAAACAAAAACCTATGATCGATTCTGTCAAACGCTTTCTCCTGGTCTAAAGATAAAAGTCCAACATTTTGATCATACACTTTACACACATCTAACACATCTCTTATCAAAAATAGGTTGTCCATTATAGTCCGATCTGGAATACAATAGGTCTGATCCATGTGCACAAGCAAGCCGATATAAGGCTTCAACCTATTGGACAGAGCTCTAGAAAGCACTTTATACTCGGTACATAAAAGCGCAACAGGCCTCCAGTTCTTAAGATGTGATAAATCTCCTTTTTTTGGAAGTAAAGTTAATACAGCTCTTCTGCAAGAGGTTGGAAGTAAACATTGTTCAAAAGAGCTCATCAGGACTTCATGAACATCGGATCCTATAGTCCCCCAAAAATGTTTAAAAAAGTCAATACTGAGTCCATCTATTCCGGGTGAGCGCCCCGAAGTCAGCTGATTAACAGCTATAGTGAGTTCCTCCAGGCTTAGTTCTTTATCCAGTTCTGTTTGTTCAAATCCACTGAGTTTAGGCAGACCTTCTAAAAGTTCTTGGACACATTCTTCATCACATTGCTCTTTGCCATACAACTCTGTATAAAAAAGCGCGGCGCATCTTCTCATTTCTCCTCCATCAGTTGTTACATGCCCATCCGGACATCTCAGACATGCCATGCGCTGATTTTTCACATCAGTTTTTTCCAAATTGAAAAAAAACGTACTTGAGGCATCCATATCCTTTAATTGAATATATCTTGACCTCACAAGGGCCCCTTTTACTTTTTCTTGTAGCAAAGAACTCAGCTCCACTCTCTTTATTTTCAAAGTGTCATTGCTTTCCGCATCCCCACCATTTAAAAGGCCATTTTCAATCTGTTTTATGGCCTCCTCAACTTCATTTATAGCCTGTTTTAACATAGTAGAAGAAAAAGAAGTATATTGTTGACAAAAAATTCTGATTTGAGCCTTTCCAACTTCCCACCACTTATTTAAAGACTCAAAAAGACTCCTTTTTTCTTTCCACTTCTGCCATAGAATTTTAAAATTCTCACAGAATGTTACATCTTGGAGCAATTTATTGTTGAAGTGCCATTGAGATCTAGTAATATTTTGCATCAAAGAAATAGTCACAGTAATAAGATGATGATCAGAAAATCCAACTGGTCTAATTACACTTTCAATTAACTTTGATCTAAGTCCGTGTGACAAGTAAAATCTATCTAGTCTTGCTGCACTCACTCTTCCATCTAAAATTTTGACCCAAGTATATTGTCTTTCATTTGGAAATTTAATTCTCCATGCATCTATAAGATCTAACTGGACCAGTAAACTTTTTAAATTTCTACTAGATTGCAAATGTGGCTCCTCACTAAGTCTATCATTGTTAAAATCAACAGTGCAATTCCAGTCCCCACCTAGAATAAGATAGTCAAAATCATTTAACTCAAGAGCTTTTTTTACATTATTGAAAAACTCTATTCTTTCAGACCCAATATTAGGGGCATAAATGTTAATAAAACAATAGACTAAACCCTCTATATTAGCTTTGACCATTTGAGCTCGACCTTTAACTAAGTCACAGGAACTCAAAAACATTAATTTTTGAATTACTGGAAAAAAGTATTGCTACCCCTCCACTCAAATTACTCCCATGATTTAAAAAAACTTGACCACCCCAAGATAGACCCCATTCAACTTCATCT
This sequence comes from Pimephales promelas, assembly GCF_988280905.1. NCBI lineage: Eukaryota > Metazoa > Chordata > Actinopteri > Cypriniformes > Leuciscidae > Pimephales > Pimephales promelas. The sequence continues at coordinate 456,254 of NC_142781.1, forward strand.
TGTGTTATGCTATGTGTTTCTTGTAAAAAAAATACATCTAGTCTATTTATTTTTCCCACCTCCTTAACCATTTCTCTCTTCTGTCTATCCCGCCCACCATTCATGTTTAAAGAGCCCACTCTTAAACTCCCCATAGAAAAAAAGAAAAGAAGGGACAGACAGAGAAAAAAAATAGGCAAAAGATGCATCATGATCAAAGCTGACATCATCTATTTTCTTACTAAAGCTCTCCGTCCTTTTCCTGTTTTATTTGGCTTGGAAACCTTTTTAAGTGCCGTGACATGTTTCCTCAAACGATACCGCTTCCGTTCATCCAACAAGTCCAAACTAACCATCTTTTGTAGTAATGCCACCGACCTAATAAATTTATCTGTGTCAGCAAAGTAATCATCGACCTTAACTGACTGACCAAACGTTTCATCCAGGAAATTATTAATTTCCTCCAGAGAATACAAATCTTTCACTCTATTTGACCCATCAAAACCTTCACCATCTGACTCATCCTGTTCCATCTCTTCAGCATCACTTTCCACCTGACTTCCAACATTCAACAAAGTAGTCACTTCATTCTCCACGGATGCAACAAAAGCATTCTGGTCAGTAGGTACATTTTTCTCCGTAGCTTCAACTTCACTGATTTGTTCCCCTGTAATTTTCACCTCTTTTGGAGGTGCCACAGCGCTCTCAGCAGAAGTTGATGGCTCTGAGGAACTATCATCCACCTTACCATCTTGATTTGTCCCAGTATTCTCTACACTATGCATTCTTTCTCCCTGAACAGTAGACATACTACTAGAAGTTGCGCCACCTTGCCCATCAGCTTCCTGTGTTTGTACAATGTGGTTCTCTGCACGTTCAGCTTGTTCTCTGTGCGGGCAATCAAGACGCTTGTGCCCCACATCCCCGCATTCAAAACATTTCATACTCCCTGAATTAGCATACACAGTGTAATATCCTCCTCCATGCTTTATCTTAAAGGATACATCCAAAGACTGTGTTGGAGAGTCTAGGAACATAAACACTTGTCTACGAAGTGAGATAACATGTTTTAAACGCGGATCCTTGCATCCGAGCGTTACGGTCTTAAAACCACTCGCAAACTTTCCAAACCTACGCAATTCTTGTTCAATCAGCTCATTTGGAATGAAAGGCGGTACACCTGAGACAACTACTCTTGTAGACGGCACTGATAACGGCGAAACTTGAACAAACAAATCATTGATAAACACTCCATTTTCAACCAAATCATGTACCAAGCGTTCGACTTTCAAAAAAACTACTGCCGCTTTATTCATTCTAGACGCATGAGAAATATTATCAAACCCTACCTGTTCACCAACTGCGATCAGAGCCTCCTCCATCGTAACACCGGGATCAGTAACGAACCGAACCCCGTGTCCAATGGACAGCGGCGGCGTCACAGCGGACGCCATACCCGCGAAAGTTTAAACAATTATTATTCCGTCTGTTTTCCGCCCGATGCAAAAAAATAAACGATGTCTTACCTTGACCATGCACGTGAGGAAATGAGAAGAAAAATCACCATAGCAGCATGCCAAAAAAACATCAAAAAGCTAGCTCCCCATGCACAACCACTCACTCAATCATTCACTCACTCACACCAACGGAAACCGAAAACCGGAAGCCCGAGAGAGAGAGAGAGAGAGAGAGAGAGAGAGAGAGAGTTTTTTTGAGTTTTTCACAACAACTTTATTTGATCCTCAGAACTTCATATCATAGCTTTTATATTAATATCAATAATTACATTTCTGTCATAAATCACTCCAAATCCACTCCAAAATACTTATTCCAATGCTAAAGCAAAAACCACCATTCCTTCCACAACTGTGCAAATAGCTTCATTATATCCCCACCTTTGCAAAAAAACTTCATAATCATTAACCAACTTATAAAACTTAAAGTCAATCAGAACCCGACTTTTCACCAAATTTTTAAAAACCATCTCAACTTTTTGCCCTACTATACCTTCTGACCTCTTTTTCCTTGAGATATAAATAGCTCTTTTAGCTTGTCCAATCAAGAAATTTAGCAGTTGACATTTACTTCTTTGTGCCGCTCTATAGCGTGGGCCGAGAATAAAGCTTTGAGTGGAGAATTTTTCACCAAAATTTAAAAACATTAATTTAAGTATACTAAACAAATTCTTCAACCTTGAACATTCTAAAAAGCAGTGAAAAATCGTTTCCCTTATTTTACAGAAAGGGCATTCATCAGATACATTAGAATTAATAGTATTCACAAAAGCATTTACAGCAACTGTGCCGTGCAATATTTTCCATTGAAGATCACCTGTGGATTTTTCTAACGGTGATTTATACAGTATTCTCCATACAGGTTTTACATCATCTTCCAACCCCAGTTTTTCTCTCCACACTGTATCCTTTCGTTCCTTAAGACTTGTTTTATTTAGCACCTTTACACAGCATTTATATAACACTTTACTTCGAACCTCTTGAAAGTTCAAATTCTCCAGACTTTCCAAATCTAACAAGAAACCATTTAAGCCTTTTAAATCAGGAGTAATTAAAATGATTGGAAATGGATCTGAAAAAATAGAAGCCACTCTACCGTTATAGTAATCTTTCAATAATGTTTTTTCTTCTACTGTAAACCTTTGTAATAATAAATCTAAAAATTTTCCAACCTGTCGTACAGAATGAACTCTCAAATAAGAGGCCACAGCTTGAGAATTACTCAGTTCAGGACCACCAATGTCCATTAAGTTGCTTAATTTTAATGTTTTGGATGAGCACAATATATGAGATAATCCTGGTGTGACTTCACAAGCCACATCCAACCTCGCTCCATGAACAAGAGGTTCCTCGAGCAGCCAGTACAGAGATGTTGTGTGTTGCCTCTGTTTTCTAAAAAGTTGCCAGACATTGAAAAGTCCTTTGTAGAAATGATTCGACATGTTAAACTGTAGTTTGCTGAAGTCTGTTAAAAATAGTCCTGAGTTCAAGTTTAATCCACTTGCTTGATTGAAGATAATATCCGCTACTTTCCTCCAGACCAACTCCACTGGTCCCGTCAAGTATCTCTGTATAAACAACAGTCGAAAAGCTGCTCTTCTGCTGGCCAGATGTATGAGTTCTTGTCCACCCTTCTCCGTGGGCAGAAAAAGTACACTCTGGGCTATCCAGTGAAAACCATTCCAGAAAAAGTCCACTATGATGGCTTGTAATTTTGCCAAAAGCCCAACAGGAGGATCAATACAAGTCAAACGGTGCCATAACATTGATGCAACCAAATTATTAATAACTATAACTCTCCCCCTAAATGACATCTTCGGCAAAAGCCACTTCCATTTTTCAAATTTTCCTTTTACTTTTTCTAAAATACCATCCCAATTTTTTTGTAATACAGATTCATTCCCAAGATAAACACCCAGATATCTTATGCCATCACTTTTCCAGGACAAGCCTCCTGGTAATTTAGGAGGCCCACCATCCCATTCACCACACACCAATGCCTCACTTTTAGACCAATTTACTTTGGCTGACGAATTAATGCCAAATTCATCAATAATTTTCTTTAACACCATTATGTCATTTTGATCTTTAATCATAACAATAATATCATCAGCATAAGCGGATACTTTTACTTTTTCACCTGAATGTGGTATAGACCATCCTTCAATACTGTTTCTAATTTTTACCAGCAGAGGTTCAATAGCCAAGGCATACAACATTCCTGATAATGCACATCCCTGCCTGATCCCTCTTTTGACTTTAAAAGGTGCACACAAACTCCCATTTATTTTCAGCACACTCTCAATGTCCTGGTACAAAACCCTGATCATAGCAATAAAACCTGAGCTGAACCCAAACTCCTCCAGTGTACGCCAGAGATAGCCGTGCTCAACCCGATCAAACGCCTTTTCCTGATCTATTGAAATAAGACCAGTATTTAAACTCGATAACCTAGAGACTTCCAAAATATCTCGAATTAAAAATATGTTATCAAAAATAGACCTATTAGGTACACAGTATGTTTGATCATGATGAATGACCCTTCCAACTACCTCCCTCAGTCTTATTGCCAAAACTTTAGATAACATTTTTAAATCAGTGCACAGAAGTGAAACGGGTCGCCAATTTTTTATTTCCTTTAGATCTCCCTTCTTTGGCAGCAGAGTTATGACTGCCCTTCTGCAGCTCAACGGTAGCAAGCCATCAGCCAGACTCTCATTGAGTACTGCAAGCAAATCATCTCCTATTACTGACCAAAACTTCTTATAAAAGTCGATGGGGAGACCATCTATTCCAGGTGCCCTGCCACATTCCATGCTCTGCAGTGCAATCTGCAATTCTCCTGTGGAAATGGGCTTCTGAAGTTCCTCATTAACTTCATCTGGCACTTTCGGCAACCCAGAATGAAAAGAATTGGCTAGCTCGTCCACTTCTGGGCTCTCACTCCTGTACAACTCTGAATAAAAAGACACCGCCCTTCTTCTAATTTCCTTAGGCTCTGTTATGTCTGTTCCAGTTGTTGAATATAGCGAGTGAATATATCGACTTTGACCATTCTTTTTTTCTAGACCAAAGAAGAACTTAGTCGGGCCATCCATCATTTCAATGCTCTGAAATCGAGAGCGGACCAACGCACCCTGTGCTCTAACACCTAATAGCTCATCTAACATCTTTCTTTTGGATTTGAGGAGCTCGCTATGCCCTTGATTTCCTGTGGATGCTGCTGAGTTTTGCAGGCCCACAATTTCAATCTCTAGGTTTCTCATTGACCGGGAAATTTCCCTGGAAACATTGAGTGTGTACTGCCGGCACAGCTGCTGTATTTCCACTTTACCATAATCCCACCACTGTTTTAAAGATTTGAATTCATGCTTCTTCAACCCAAACTGTTTCCAAAAATATATAAACGTCTCAATAAAAGCATTATCTTGTAACAATAAGATGTTAAAGTGCCAATAAGCACTCTTGGGTTTTATATTTGCTATATAAATATTGCATTCTACTAAACAGTGATCAGAAAAGCTTACAGGTAAAATCATACATTTCTTTATAACATTAAAATGATGTCTAAAACAATAGAATCGATCCAGTCTAGCCAAAGACATTAAATTCTCTCTTGCCTGTGCCCATGTATATTGTCTTTCATTCTTGTGCAAGATTCTCCAAATATCATAGAGATCATGTTCCGCAACGAGTTTCAATATTTCATTCTGAGATGCCATATGAGGCTCTTTATGGTTCCTATCTACTTTATGATTTTCTGTACAATTAAAATCTCCTCCCATAAACATATACTCTTCTTGTTCAAAACTAGATAGAGCATCACTCAATTTTTGTATAAAATAAACCCTCTCAGGACCATGAACAGGAGCATAAATGTTTACAAAAACTAAAACAAACTTTTCAAATTTTACTCTGACTTTCAATAGTTGCCCTTCTACAATGTGTTCAACCTCATATGATATAGGTTTTATGTGTTTTTGAAAAAGAACAGCTACCCCACCACTAGATGAATTTTTATGGCTTAAAATAACTTCGCCATCCCATTCCATTTTCCACTCTCTCTCATTCTTAACATCACTATGGGTTTCCTGAACCATCATCACATCATATTTCTTTTGTCTTATTAGTTCATACAGCATTGTTCTCTTCCCACTTTCTCGTGCACCATTTATATTGAGAGTGCCCAGTCTTAGCGTACTCATACTGTAGATGAATGAATAAAAACCAAAAAAGGGCAAAACAACCAAAAAAAGAACACAAGAAAAATAAAAAAAATCATTCTGTTTCAAATTCATCGTTCAGTATATTCATTTTCAATTTTTGCACAATTTTTTTCAATCTGTAGATTTCTTGATCAGTAAAGGTACTTGCACCCTTCTCTTTCATTGACATTTTAGCTGAATAAATGAACAGTTCTCGATCTGGGAAATAATCTTCCACTCTCACTCCTTTCATTCCTTTAGTTGTTTGTAAGAATTTTCTAATTTTCTCAAGTGTATAGTCACTTCTAGCAGATCTTTTTTGATAGACTGAATTCGCAGACCCTGAAGAATCACCTCCACTTTCTGAGGCGGACTGAGCCTCGTCATTATTGCTCGTATCTGACTCCATCTGAATCCCAGAATTTTCAACATCTTTTCCTGATAATTCATCTCCCGTATCTTTCCTAACTCTCTTCCCATTGCCTTTTTTCTTTAATTTCCGTTTTATTGCAGGTGTTTTAAAAACACTTTCATCCTTTATCAATTCCATGTCTTCTGCTCCTTCTATTGCAACTAAGTTAGACTCAGTTACTTCACACTCTTTTAAAGTACTTATTTCTCCACCATCACTCACAACATCTTCCAAGTTTTCCTTGCCAATTCCTCCATTATTATTTCCTTCACCCCTTTCCGTGCTAACCCTTGATCCTTCGCCGGGTTCTGGCTGTCTCTGCACTTCACTTCTACCTACATTTGTCTGCTCCTTATTCCTGTTCTCATTCAGAGATACTACTGAGTCACCCTTCTCAGGACAAGCACGAATTATATGTCCCTCCTGTCCACACCCAAAGCACTTCATATTTTCTGAAGTTGCATAAATCACATAATCATAGTTATCCACCTTAAATTTCATGGCTAAACTTAGCTCTTCATTTTCATTTTTTAGAATCATGTGCGTCTGTCTTCTAAATGAAACCACATGTTTCAGCTGAGGTGATTTACAGCCTAACGCAATCTTCCTGATTTTAGACACAATTTTACCATGTCTCATTAATTCCCTTTCGATCACGTCATCTCTGATAAATGGCGGTACATTTGAAAGCGTAATCCTTCTAGCCGGCTGAACCAAAGGCATTACCGGGGTAAACACACTGTTGATGACAATCCCTTTTACTACAACGTCATTGACTTTCTCTACACTATTCAAAAAAATCACGACGGCACTGTTCATTCTGGCTGCAGACAAAATACTAGAGTAGCCAACAACTTCAGCGACTGCAACGGTGCAATCCTCAACAGAACAACGTTCCGCGGGGATGACTTTAATGCCATGTTAAGTCATCCAAACTTTGAGACGCTGCCATAACGGCCAGCGTCTCTTGCTCAACAATATTCTTGGCAATAAAATGATTCACACAAATAAACCGCAAAAGATAGAAAAAGGTAGAAAAACTCACTCATTCAACAGCGTTCTCTTTCACCCACGCGCGCTAGCTCCCCCCACTCACTCGCAACATACGCTCAAAGAGAGAGAGAGAGAGAGAGAGAGAGAGAGAGAGAGAGAGAGAGAGAGACTTTTGACTTTTAAACTCCTTTTATTTAAAACAATTTAGGGTTTTAAGAAAAACTTTTTTTTTACGCAAATTACATTATAAAACAACAGCCATTTTACCAATTAAAAACTAAACTTCCATACTCACTCACATTCACCAAAGCCTCTCTCACACCCCATCTCCATTCAAACATAGCAACATTGTCAGTGTATTTATAATATGTATACTCAATGGTCACACGAGATTCTATTAAAGACCTAAACATAGCTTTCATATCAACTTCTTTTCCTGTATTTTTACACTGGTGGGATTTCAAAATGGCTAACTTAGCTTGGCCAATTAAAAAATTGGCAAGAACACATTGTTGTTGCCATGACTTTCTATATTGATACCCTAATATAAACAAGGTTTTATTATATAAAAACCCTAATTTTGTAATCAATTTTTCGAGTACTGCAAATAAAGGACCAAGTCTTGGACATTCAAAAAACATATGAAAGACAGTATCATGAGCATTACAGAAGGGACATGACAGACCAATCTTATTGAACTTTGATACCAAACTATTTAAGGCTATAACACAATGGAGTACTCTCCACTGAAGATCTCCGCATCTCTTGGAGATAGGAGGTTTATACAATACTCTCCATGATGGATGTACTTTGTCACAAATAGAGATCTTATCCCTCCATTTGGTATCTGTTTTTCCTTGCAAATGTCCAACATGCACAGATTTAACACAAATATAATAAAGATTTTTCTTTGCCACATTATGAAAAAAAGAATCCCCATACCCCTTCAACAATGTAGTCTGGTTTAAATTACCCCCAACTCCTCCATCTTTGGGGGTCACCTTCAGCTCAGGGAAGTTCTGAGGTGTAAAACCATCTACCAGGGTTGAGTTTACACAGGACATTAATGTAGGGGGCAAAGCATCTCTAATACACTTAATTATCCTATCCACAGTTCTTAGAGATTTTAATTTAACCTGTGCAGCAAGTGACAAAACAGTTCGCCACTGACATTGTGTCAAATCAATTAAATCCATAACTTTACTAATTCCAGCATTTAAAAAAAGTGGAACTAAACAAGACACATTAGATGGTATCTTTATAAGAGGATTAAAAAACAAGGGCTCTGAAATCCCATAATGCACCTCTTCTGTTCTTGAAATACTTCCATGATTTAATTACTGACATGTAAAAATTAGGGAAGAAAACATGTGCTTTTTCCTCAAAAGGCTTTTCCATTAAGAACAACTGTTTGTCTAGGACTATCCCACCTAAATCTGATAGTATAGATAGCCCAAATGTAACCCATTGTAAAGGAGTAGAACAATACAAAAGCCTCTGTAATGTTTGTAATCTCATTGCTAGTATTTTTGACTCTATGTCTATTAGTCCTTGACCTCCCTCAGCCACCGGAAGATAAAGTATACCAGGAATAAGCCAATGATAACCGTTCCAAAAAAAATCCACAAAAGCTTTTTGAATGGTAATAAGCAACTCTTTAGGAGGATTTAAAACAGTTACTCTGTGCCACAGCATTGAGGCAGCCAGATTATTGATAATCAAGCACCTCCCCCTGAAAGAAAGCTGTGGTAGAAGCCAACGCCACTTCTGCAATCTGCCGATCACCCGATTTGCTAATCCCTCCCAATTCTTTTCAGTATATTGGGCCATCCCAAAAAAAAAACACCAAGTACTTTAAATCCATCTTGAACCCGTTTGCACTGTTGTGGCAATTGAGGTGGTCCTATATCCACCCAGTCTCCCAACAAGAAGGATGTACATTTATCCCAATTAATACGAGCAGATGTAGCTTTCTGGAACTTATTCAAACAAGAAATAAGATTAGTAACATCATTAGTGCTCTTGATTATTACTGTAACATCGTCCGCGTAAGCTGTAAGTTTCACTGGGGCCTCTTCTGGGAAACCTGGGACACCGATACCACACAGCTGCTTCCTCAGCATAACTAGCAGAGGTTCAATGGAAATAGAGTACAGAAGACCAGACAGAGGGCATCCTTGTCTTATTCCCCTAGTCACAGAGAAAGGTCTAGTTAAAGACCCATTAATACGCAACATACTATAAATGTCACTGTACAGAAGCTTGACAAGAGAAATAAAATTTGCATCAAAACCAAAAGCTTCAAGGGTCTTGAACAAATAATGATGGTCCACCCTGTCGAAAGCTTTTTCCTGATCCAAGGAGAGGAATCCAATGTCCAGTTTGTGCCTTTGTGCAACTGAAATAATATCTCTTACGAGAAAAAGATTATCAAAAATTGTGCGTTTAGGGACAGAAAATGACTGATCTTCATGGATTACCTCAGACATATATTTTTTAAGCCTATTAGTTAGTGTTTTAGATAACATTTTAAAATCAACACAGATCAGTGACACTGGTCTCCAGTTTTTAAGGAACCCAAGATCTCCTTTTTTTGGGATCAATGTTATGATTGCCCTCCGACAACTTAATGGAAGTTTCCCACGATTAAAGCTTTCCAGGAAGACTGCATACAAGTCCTCTCCAATCAAATTCCAGCAGCCACGATAGAATTCAGATGAAAGACCGTCCAGACCAGGCGACTTCCCAGGGCTCAGCTCCTGGACGGCAAGAGAAAGTTCAGCAAAAGATATAGGGCTCTCATGGATAAGTTGATCTTCCTCTGATAACTCTGGTAGATCACATAAAAGTTGTTCTGCTGCTGATCTATCACATGGTTCAGCAGAGTATAGGTCCTCATAAAAGGAAAGTGCATGAGTGCGGATGTCCTGTTGGTCAGTTGTCACACCTCCTTGTGGTAAATTCAGTTTATGGAAGTACTTATGTTCTCTTGGTTTTTTTCCAGACCAAAGAAGAATGCAGAGGGAGTGTCCATTTCATTTAATTGAGAATATCTGGTCCTTAAGAGGGCTGCTCTTCCTTGCTCCTCCAACAAAGTCTTTAGAAGGAACTTATTCCTCTCAATAGAATCAGCAGAGTCACCATGGTTACTTTGTCTCAGAATGTCCTCTTCAAGAGATCTCATTTTTTCTTTGAGAGTTCTGGTGTTATGAGCAGTGTATTGTTGGCAAAACAACTTAATATGCACTTTGCCTATGTCCCACCACTGACTTAATAAAGGAAAACTACATCTCTCCTCTCTCCAAGATTGCCAAAAAAGGCCAAAAGAGTGAATGAAAGAGTGATCCTGTAGTAATCTGTTGTTAAAGTGCCAGTGTGATTTGTGATTTTTAGAAGACAGGACAGAGACAGCGACTGAGATATAATGGTGATCAGATAGAAAAGATGGTACTATTAGGCTATTATAAAATCTACCACTGTTACTCCTGGCAACGTAAAACCGGTCAAATCTTGCTCCAGACAAAGAATTTGAGTTTACTTTTAACCAAGTATACTGCTTGACCCCAGGGAAATTATCTCTCCATATATCAACAAGATCATGAGAACCAATAACATTTTTTAAAGCTTTTGCAGAACTTGAGTGAGGCTCAGCATGATTCCTATCTAAATCAGGGTTTACAGTACAGTTAAAATCACCTCCAACTACCACAACATTATCCTGTGGGCACTGTGACAAGGCATCTGATAGCTTTTCAAAAAACAGCTTATGCTCTTGCCCAACATTGTTAATTTAATACTTTTTACCTAGTTGTCAATCGATTGTGTAAACACCATGAACAGCTGATTGTAACGTGCGCACTGTTGACGTTGTGGCAGCGCGGATTGATAGAAATGGATAGAAAATAGTGCCGCATTAAAACTGAGGTATGAATTTTGACCGCCGTGTTTTTTGTGTGGTAAATTAATCAAGCTTTGAAACGCAAATCATTTTTTCACGTAAAAACGCACAGTTTTGTGGCCCCGGAAAATAGCCGGGAGTACTTCATTGAAAAACTTCCAGCGGTCAGAACTCTGACCAGGGGGTCACAACAGAGTGGGTCAGTGTGTATGCACTATAGTGCTGGTAAGGATTGCATACAACTTCATGTCTTAAATGGGCGAACTAACCCTTTAAAAACTTCATAAAAATCATCTTTCAGTAGATTCCAGAAATGTTTATAGAATTCAGCCGGAAGTCCGTCTAACTCCGGTGTTTTTCCAGTTGAAAGTTTCATAACAGCTTCCGACAGCTCTTGTAACTGTAGTCCAGAGTCCAGCTGTTTACTCCGCTCATCCCAAAGCTTTAATAAGTCTTTATGCAACTCTTCCATGCATCCAATATCACAGAGTCCTTCTCCGAATAAGTCCTTATAAAAACTTTGAGCAATTTTTCTCATTTCTTTTGGATCTGAAACCACATTTCCATCTTTCAAATGCATCATAATTTTTCTACCTCTTTCTTTATTTTCTAGATGAAAAAAGGAACTTGGTGCATCCATTTCTCTTAAACTTGCAAAGTGATCTCTAATTAAAGCCCCTTTTGCTTTCTCATGGAATAATGTTGCTAAAGCTTCTTTTGTTTCTTCCAGCTTTCTAACTATCGCAACATCAACAATTAACTCACTTTCAATCTGTTTGATCTCTTTTTCCAGTTCAAACACTGTTTTTTTGATCCTGCACAAATGTGTTATATGTATAATTTTGACAAAATATTCTAATCTGTGATTTTCCTATATCCCACCACTGAACAATATCATCATAATTGCTTTTTTGCTTTTTCCACTCCATCCAAAAAACATTAAACTTTTCACAAAAAAGTACATCTTGTATCAATTTCACATTGAAATGCCAATAATAGCTATGACTTTGTGACTTTATAACATTTATTTCAATTATACATAAATGATGATCTGAGAACCCATTTGGACAAATTGTTGATTTTAAAATTCTATTACTTTTACTCTTATTAACATAAAATCGATCTAATCTGGCAGAAGTTATACGATCATGAGAAACCTTTACCCACGTATATTGTTTTACTGTGGAGTGTTGCTGTCTCCATACATCAACTAAATCAGATTTACTAATGACTTCTTGTAGAAATTTAGCAGAAGAAGGATGAGGTTCTTCACTATTTCTAAGGTAAACTTTTCTGTACAGTTCCAGTCACCCCCTAACACCAACCATACATTTTCATCACAATTTTTCTTTAAAAACTCATGCAACTTTTTAAATATTTGTATCCTCTCTGCTCCAGTATTTGGTGCATAAATGTTAATGAAAACAAAAACAAAAGCATTTACACTTGCTTCAACAGCCTTTCTATTTCATTAACAGACACATTACTTATATTAATTGTCTTTGAAAATAAAATCGCAACTCCTCCACTAACATTTGTACCGTGACTCATATACAAATCCCTTCTCCACTCCATTTCCCATTCCACTTCATTTTTGACGTCACTATGCGTCTCTTGTAGAAATGTAAGATAATATTTTTATTTTGGATGTATTCATTTAAACATGCTCTTTTCTTGCCATCTCTTCCCCCATTGATATTAATAGATCCTATTCTACGGCTCTCCATGAAAAAAGAGGACAGAAAAAGGGAAAGAGAGATCAAGATAAAAAGAGACAGATTATTCACCATTTGTGCTTCCTTCATAAATAAACTATAAAGAGTTTTCAAGAACTTTTTCTTTTCTCAGATTCGTTACCATTTTTTTCAATCGGAATCTTTTTTTCCTGCTCAACTCTTCGTAACCAACAGTCTTTTGAATCTTAATCACTGAAGCCAAAAACTTTTTCACTTCAGGAAAAAATCCCTTTACTTCTACCTTTTTCCCAAAGGTTTCGTCAAGGAAATCATTCATTTCCTTTCCAGTATAACTGATCTTCATCATAATTAGAGGGAAAATCTGACATTTCAGAAAGACAATCATCCTCAACCAAGTTTTCAGCTACATCAGTGTTCTCAGAGAGCTGAGACAGAGTTAGACCTTTATCATCCAATCGATTCTCAACGACATTTACATCAACCGAACTTTCAAGATTAGCTTTCTTTGCGTCACTTATCCCTGCCTCTTCAAAAATCCTCTTTTTCCCTCCATCGCATTTTTTCCTTTTTTCCCCAAATTTTTTCCCTCCTAATTGCTTTTGGCCTACATCTTCAGTTGGTTCATCTTGTTCATGTCTACTCGATTCATTCTGTTCCTTGTCGGGTTTATTATCTGTCTCCGTTTGTTCACTTTCATCTGCAGTTTCTACTTCACCCTCGAGCACCTGTTCACTTTCATTTGTTTTGCTGATACCGTCTTCAGTGTGTCTTATTTGTTTATGCCCGACATTACCACACTTGAAACATTTCAAATGGTTGGTGTTCGCAAAGATCATGTAAGATTTGTCCTCGTGTTTGACCCGAAACGAGATTTCTAACGTCGGAGATTCTAAAACCATAAATACCTGCCGCCTAAAAGACAGCACATGTTTTAAAGCTTCCTTTGTACATCCGAGAGGATTTAGTGTCATTCCACTTACTATTTTCCCAAATCTCTGCAGTTCATTTTCATGCATGCATTAGGTATAAATGGTGGGCGATATGAAATGTTCACTCTTGACGACTGTGATACCGAGGGCGAAACAATAACAAAAGCTCCACTTACCCAAACGCCGCTCACGATGAGTTTACTCACGAAACTTTGATCCTTTAGAAAAACAACCACAGCCTTATTCATCCATACAATGTTTTCGAATCCCGTTTGTTCACCAATCGCTACAAGCACTAGAATCAGGCACACACCTGACCCCATGGCGGAGCGACACGGACGAAACCTCCATCTCAGCCCTCCGCCACGATGCAAAAGGAAACTTTTACCTGGCGACTATTTTCCTTCTAAATAAAACTACTACTTAACTAAAAAGAAACTAAAAAAATTACTACAAAAAGAAACTAAAGGAAAATACAGGAAATTCCCCCAGAAACACTCCTCTCACCCGTTGGACGCTCACATTCCCCAAACTCCCAGCATGCACCGGGAGAGAGAGAGAGAGAGGCCTATTATAATACATTTTTACACAAAAATTGTTAACACACACACACACACACACACACACACACACTGTCCCCTTTTACTTAACATACACATATTTGTAATAATCACACTCTCAATCACACTCACTCACTCACTCACTCACTCACTCACACACACACACACACACACACACACACACACACACACACACACACACACACACACACACACACACACACACACACACACACACACACACACACACACACACACACACACTCATTCAGTGATTTGTTGTTGATTTGTGTCATTTAGTGAAATGTTTCTCTCTTCTTGTGTTCAGATGTCTGTGATCTCACACTGGATCCAAACACAGCACACACTCGACTCATTCTGTCTGATGAGAACAGGACAGTGACGCATGTGAAAGAGCATCAGCCGTATCCTCGTCATCCAGAGAGATTTGATGAGTATCGTCAGGTTGTGTGTGTAGAGAGTCTGACTGGACGCTGTTACTGGGAGGCTGAATGGAGCGGGATTGGTGCTGCTATATCAGTGACATATAAAGGAATCAGGAGGAAAGGACGGAGTGAAGACTGTGTGTTTGGATGCAATGATAAATCCTGGAGTCTGATCTACTGTAATAACAGATTCTATGTCCGTCACAATATGATCAGCACTGATATTCCTGATGTCTCTTCATCCTCTAAGAGAATAGGAGTGTATGTGGACGTGTCGGCCGGCACTCTGTCCTTCTACAGCGTCTCTGACACACACACACACACACACACTTACACACACTCTACACCACATTCACTGAACCCCTCTATGCTGGATTTGGGCTTTATGAGTTAAACTCCTCAGTGTCTCTGTGTGACATTAAACAGCGTCCTGAGAGAAACAACAGTGACACCCATATGGAAAAAATATAGATAAATTTGACTAAATGTTTATATCTAAAACTTGTAAGTAATATATATATATATAACAGTCAGACAAGACACAAAATCCTTATTAAAATTGTGTAATATGATGATTTAAGATAATTTGGGAACTTATAATTACTATATATGACCATATTAAATCCAAAACAATATTCTTAGTAGATACACGTAACATCAAAGTTATATGAGTTGGGCAATCATTAGTGAAACCAAAATCTTGGTATATTGTATAAAAACCTTACAAGACAATAGACGTATGTAAGATGTCACTTATATGAGACATTAAAGTACATGGAAAAGCACATGATGAGATGACCAAAAATAATGTATAGCATTTCTAAGATTTTATGACACTAGCACTGTCTCAGATCAGATTGTCTCCGATTGTTTTTAGATCACACTGTCTTCAATCTCCATTAGTGATTTTTTCCAAAGATGATTACATGGGTTATATTTGTTGTTATTTAAGATTTTATGAGTAATTCTATCCAATGAAATAGTCAAAAATGATTGTTTATTTACAGTTAGATTTTCAAGTTCTTGTGTATGCAGCAAATATTCAAAATTGGCATGTAAAAATAAAAAACACCCAGTTACTCTTTTCTTGACGTAGAAAGATTTAATTTTGCACTTAATTAGTATATGAGATGTATATTTACAGACAGACTGCGACGACCGCACTGCTGCGCTGTGAAACCCACTCTTTTCAATGGCTTGGGCCGCGCAACAGCGGTTTGTTGTTGCGTCCAGCAAAGTGCAAGCACAGCAGAGCCACCGCTCAGTGACCTCACGCACACGCCGCAGTCAAAGTTAAAAATGTTGAACTTTTGCGTTGAACTCGGCGGTTTTGTGCTGAGCCCCGAAGCCAGAGCAAATCGCTTCCTATCAGAAAGGGCCATTAGAGAAGGTCATCCATGCTTTTATTTCCTCAAGACTCGATTACTGCAATGTTCTGTACTCTAGTATCAGTAAGGGAAATATTCATAGATTACAGCTCAGTCAAAATGCTGCAGCCAGACTTTTAACTGGCACTAAGAGGATTGACCACATCACACCATGTTACCTGTGAGTATTAGAATTAATTTTAAGATTTTACTTCTCGTTTTTAAAGCCCTGAATGGACAGGCTCCTGCCTACTCTATGATTTGATAACTCCCTACAAGCCGGACCGATGCCTGAGATCCTCTGGCAGGGCAATACTAGCGGTTCCCAAGTCTAGTCTTATCACTAAAGGTGACCAAGCCTTTGCTGTATGGCATTTTTATAAACATATTATTATTATTGTTATTGTATTTTCTGATTTTATTGTTGATTTTTTACTAAAAGCAAGTGACCCCAACTTCAGGCGGCATACATCGATATTGGCTACCAGCTATACAGCGTGCTAACCTCTGGAGCAACTAGGGGTTAAGTGTCTTGCTCAGGGACACATTGGTGTTTCACAGTGGATTCGAACCCGGGTCTCTCACACCAAAGGAATGTGTCTTATCCACTGCACCATCACCACCCGCTATGCTATCAAATACGACTTTATACAGGCTTAGTAAAAAAAAATGAAAATCAATTTGTGGTGTCAGCATTGTTATTGTGGCAGGCCACCACAAATAAATGAAAGTATGGGAAACACTATGAACAGACTCAGACTACAGCTTGGCCATAGCGGCTAGCCGACACAGGCAGACCTGCCCAGAGAAGACAGACTGTTTCAGCTTACGAAGGTGGAGACAGGGAAACATTTCCCACTTCAGTAATTTTTACAATATTGTCACAGTGGTTTGTAGAGAAAGCTGATTGGGATAAGTTTGAAGCGCTAAGTGAGGAATGGCTATCATGTGTTGATGGTAGTGAAAGTATTGATGTATTAACTAGAGAAATTAGGTCAGGCATAATAGCAGCAGCGGATGTCACTATTACAAATCAAAACCCAAACGCTTGAATAAAATAGTGCCATGGTGGTCAAGAGAGTGTAAGGAAGCTGTAAACGAAAGAAACAAGGCATTTAGATTACTTAAGACGACACACACTTTCCAGCATTTGATAGAATACAAGAGAGCGCAAGCAATGGTGAGGCAACATGTCAGGAAAGCAAAAAGGGAATACTGGAGGAAGTTTTGTGATTCTTTAGGTTGAACTACTCCAATAGAGAAGGATTGGGGGATGATTAGGAAAATGAGAGGAAATGGTTGGGAATATGGATATCCTGTGATAATTGATGGAGATGACAGAATAACCTCTAGAAAGGAGAAAGCAGAAGCTATAGGAAAAACACTAGCCAAAGTACACAGTTCAGAAAACCTTAGTTATGAAGAAAGAAAAGGGAGAGAAGAAACTGTGTCTAAATATCAAAGAGTGTTTGAGAATGAGAAGTTCACAAAAGGAGAATTGAATAGAGCACTGAAGACGTTAGGAAAGTCCGCTCCAGGTAAAGACACTATATGCTACTCAATGTTGGAGAATCTGAGTGATAGTGGTAAGGATGTCCTGTTGAAGTTGTACAATAAGATATGATGGAGGGAATTATCCCTAAAGAGTGGAAGGAGTCTATCATTGTACCAATTAAGAAGCCGGGGAAAGACCCTCATAGTCCAAGCAGGTATAGACCAACAGCACTGACATCGCAGATGGGTAAGACAATGGAGAAAATGATGAATGATAGGCTGGTGTGTTGGGTAGAGTCAAAAGGATGGTTGTTGCTTGAGAAGGGGAAGGGGTATATGGACCAGTGGTATACCTGGAGGAAGACATAAGAAAGACTCAAGTGAATAAACAGACTGTAGTGGCAGTGTTCTCTGACATAGAGAAAGCATGACATGATGTGGTCAGAAGGACTGTTAATTAATAAAATGTGAAAAATATGTAAAAGAAAGGTTAGAATTTATGAACGAAGTAAGGAAATTGGGTGTTGAATATTTTAATATGGAAAGCATTTTGAAAGTACATAAAGATCAACATAAAATATTTAGTGCTATTATAAAATTTGTAAAAGAAATAGGAATAGACGGAAGAATTTGAGTTAATTGAGTTGAAGTTATTTTTATTATTTTTATTTTTAATATTATTATTTATTTATTTATTTTTATTTTATTTATTTATTTACTTAATTAAATACTTTACTTTTTTAGATGTTAATTTCCACACGCTTATTAGTGCTTCACACTCCAGTCCTGTGGTGGCGGTAATGCACAAGAAATAGTTGCCAACCGCCAAATAAAATAATAATAAAAAGAAGAAGATATGCCGGTGTGGTGAAGAGGTCTCCTGCGCATGCGCACTCTGCATTCTGAGGAAACACCTCTGAGTCCAAACCGAAAGTAAAGACTCGATTCTGACGGATGTAAGTTCACATTTCAATGCCTTAAAAACTGACATAAATATCACATGACGGTAAGTTCGTTTTTCTGATTCTGATATCATGTCATATTATTGTACACGGTTTTCTGTTTTGCGCGCTTATCAGACGCGTTTAAATGTTAACGGCCATTTTAGGGAGTTGTGTAAAGCGACGAGGCCAGTTTCATAAACAGCCGCTATAACAAAAAAAAGTCAATCTTTAATCAGACCTGGTACGACAATGGAATCCTTAATGTTAATCAGTTGCTTAATGAACAAGGTTTACTTTTAACATATCCTGAATTTCTCAATAAATTCATGATTCCTGTGAGGCCAAATGCTATTGTTTTAGATGCAATCCCTGGTAGAGTAGTTTCACTTTTACGAAATCCTGGATTATGCCCTATAAATATAGATCGTCAAATCAGTTCTTGTTTTGACACAATATTTATTGGGGATATTAATATATTAATAGATAAATGCAGTAACAAATATATTAGAAATACTTTAAAAACAAACTTTTTGCCTTGCTCAACAGGTTTTTGGTCATCTAAATTTGAAAATATTAATTGGAAAAGAGTTTTGTCTGTAACAAGTAAGTTTTGTATTAATAATAAAATTAGAGAGGTTTCATATGTACACAGAATTTACCCTGTCAAGGAATTACTTTCTGAACGTTTCCATTTGAATATTGAAAACTTGTGCGAATTTTGTGGCAATGCCTTTTTTTTTTAATTGTATTTATTCAAATATGTTTTGGTTGGATGTTTTAATTTTCATTTCTGCAATGTTGACTCCAAAAGTACCATGTGCTTCCTTATACAACTTTTCATATTACTTGGAAAATATCACATTCATGTGAAAAAATGGGCTAAAGCTAAGCCAAGCTTTGAACACTTTATGAAAGAGATTAAACTATATGGTAATTCATTAGATAAAATTAAGAACAAAAAAGCAAGAAAGACATATGAAGTATTTTGTAATTTTAAATTATTGTAACTTTACCCCAGGCATGATTTTTCTCTATTTCTTTCTTTTTTTCCCCCTGTATTTTCTATTTGTTGTGAGCTGTATTGTCATGTAAATCTCTTTGTATATTCTATGTTGCAATTTAAAAAAAAAAAAAAAAACTCCTCTAGAGAAAAAAAATAAAAAATAAGTAAACAGCCGCTATATTAAGCCTGTTTAAAGTGACCAACTATCAGTAACTTTAGGGCTAACAGTCTTACTTTTCAGACTCAAATGAGAACAATCCACCTTTTTATGAAACCGACTTAAATGTTATGATCATTCTTGAAGAAGAAACTAGACTGACTGTAAAACTAGTTTCTGCATCTGGCGACAGGAGTTATAATCATATCGACATCTATGATTCTGCTTTTAGTTGAGACTCATTTATGATTGCTTTTACTTGAGACTCAACCCGCCCCTTCCCCTATCCCCGCTGGACCTCTGGGTTGAAAAATCGTCAATGCAAGTGAATGAGAGAAAATAATCATTTTCTAATCCCGTTTGAATTTTGCAATGAATGTGAACATATGTTGTCTGTGAATTTTTTATATGATGTTTCGTGTAAAGAATGCTACGATTTAGCGGGTAGAATTTTCATACGACTTTGTGTGAGAGCACTTTGTGGACTACAACTCTTTCGACGTGTTTGATATACATCACCCCCACCAGCACACGGATCCCGCTGAACATGCCTGTGTCTTTGGTGCACTTCACTGCCTTCTTTTAGGGAGAGGACACACTAGTT
The DNA here is from genome assembly GCF_988280905.1 of Pimephales promelas. Classification (NCBI taxonomy): domain Eukaryota; kingdom Metazoa; phylum Chordata; class Actinopteri; order Cypriniformes; family Leuciscidae; genus Pimephales; species Pimephales promelas. Next base: position 476,456 of record NC_142781.1, read on the forward strand.
GAGGTGGTCTTTCTTGTTATGTCTATTCCACAACTGCTAGCCAAAGAATCATTCAATATACTGTCAAACTCGTTACATGAGAAATTATATAAAATTCACAGACAACAAATGTTACATTCATGGCACAATTCAAACGGGATCAGAAAATAATTATTTTCTCTCATTCACTTGCATTGACGCTTTTTCAACCTAGAGGTCCAACTCGGAGTTTTACGGATGGGCGGGACTTACCAGCTCTATAGCACTTTTAACAATATAGATGTTTCACAGCAGCTTTACAGTGATAACAGGAGATTACAGTATCAGAGATTGTTTAGGGTTTACAGCAGATCTAGAATAAAGTTATTGTCCAGATAAAGTTAGTTTTGATTGATTCACTTCAGTTGTAGAGATCATTAGTTATTAAAGGGATGGTACACTTTGAAATTAATTTTTGATATGTTTTAGCTTATAGCTTATGTTCAAGGGCATCCAAGATGTACATGTCTTTGTTTCCACAGTATTTTAAATTTTGACATTTTGACATTTTTTTCATCAGTCATACACTTATATTTAATGACTCGTTAATATAAGTACACACTGATGGGCTAAGACACAAAACGAGCGGTTTGTGTGAGAAAACGAACAGTATTTATATAGTTTTTACCTCTTGTTAACCAGCCGTCGAACTGATCTGAATCAGTTGTTCAATGTCCAACTGAACCGAACTGAACCGTCTCCAACATTACGCCGGAAGTGATCTCTCGTGCGTCACGCAATGTTTACACAGAGATTTCGGGAGTTTTACGATTGCCATTTCCCGTACATCTAAATAAAATACAGATACAATTACTGCCTGCTTTGCACACTCCTAATATATATATATATATATATTGTTATGTATTTGTTCTCTTGTGTTTCCATATGCAGGTCTGAAGTCAGTTTCTCATGATGGAGAGCAGAGAGAGATCTTCATCTCCAGACCCCAGCTGTGTGTCTATGAAGAGTGACAGATCCATGGGTCCTCCTCTTAACTTCAGTGATGAAACAGTGACCTCTGACCCCAGCTGTGTGTCTATGAAGAGTGACAGATCCATGGGTCCTCCTCTTAACTTCAGTGATGAAACAGTGACCTCTGACCCCAGCTGTGTGTCTATGAAGAGTGACAGATCCATGGGTCCTCCTCTTAACTTCAGTGATGAAGCAGTGACCTTTGACCCCAGGTGAGATATAATCCAGTTTTAGAGACATCAGACTGACTCCTAATAAATGAAACGGCAGGCAGAACTAAAGTGAGCAGAATGTGCTGTAAATGATCAAATGGGGAATGATACGGTGGCTGAGAGAGCTCAACACACTGCAACTGAAGAAAACACAAATAGAAAAAACCCCTGCAAATTAAGAAAAGATCTTCATCAGTTTCACAACACACGTGAAATGCTCACAGTAGTATATCATTATAGCTATTGTTACACTTTTAGGAACGAGGCGATGTCACTTCCGGGTGCAACACATTTATTTATCTGTATAAAACACAAGAAAATGCAATGTTCACACAAGGAGCACATTTCGCTGCACTTTCGCGCTTCATCTCGTGCTGGGCTACTTCTACGCTGCTAGCTAGTCAGCCACTCACGCGCTACGCAACTCCCGGGTGCCCCCTACTGGCGACTCCGAGTCTCACCAAATTGAACACAATGCAATAAAGTAATACAAGTAACTACCAATAACATTAACAGTTCAATTGAGATCTCTCTCGTTTTACATTCTTTAAAGGGGGTGCATTGATATCTGTCCTATTTTACATTCTTATTAGTGCTACACTATATTTCAGTCGTGTTATATATCTCAAGCCTTCATGTGTGGTCTTTTTTCATCATCTCTGATTCCCTCTTTATTTTTCTTTCCAAATTAGCCAGATCTTACTATTATTTTTTTTTAACCAGTTAACCTTCAGTCTATGCGCTGGCGCTCTGAAGTTTTCTTTTTTTAATTTAGTTCAAAGATTCAATCAGATTTAATGTTATACCTTGACAAACTATACATCACTAAAAAGATATAAGACTCAAGTTTCAGTATTTGACCACTATTGTATTGTGAGAAACTTATAGTGACAGTTATGTCTTAATCTGTTTCAGGAGTTATGAAATGAAGAAAATGAGTCGATATCTTTAATATGAATTATAAGCGTCAGCTGGTCCATTCAGAAAAAACTCTGTGCTGTCGTCATGACAGCGATTCACAAAACAACGTCCCTCAGGGCTTTAGCTCAAAAATGTGCAGACTTGGAGAAATATTGATAGATTCTGATAGATTCACATCATATTTGTATAGACGGGAATAATATTGATTGAATTTATACTAAAATGCGTCGATGTAATCATTATGAGTGCTTCTTCCTGAGTTGTGCTGTGTTTTCAATTCATACCAATAGCCTGAAGGCGCTCTCTGCACAGAATATTCCATATATGGAAGATGAAGAAGAGCCATAACCATGTGACATTCCAGGAACTGCTTGACGTAAACACAGAGATCGCTGTAACATGCAGATAAAGATGTTTTGAAGACAATAAACATGATTGCAATGATTTTTGAGTTACCTTTGTTCTTCAAGCCATGCATCTGAAGCCAAATTTAGGGCTGGGTACCAAGTTCGGTATTTTTTCGGTACCGACCGAATTGCCTCGGTACTACCGAGTATCGAAACAAATAGGCCTATAGAAGGTCAAAATATGTCTACTCTTAAACAAAACAATTAGAAATGAATAGTTTGATTACCTGATCCATATAACGTTACAACAATTAAAAATATATCCTTGCTGTTGTTTCCTAAAACATCCATAATCATTAGGCTTCTGTTGCCAGTGCTTTGCGGCAAGCTTCACGTGTGCTGAGCGTGAGGCATAAATCCCACCCCCCAGTAGCCTATATTTAATTCACATTTATTTCTATAGCATTTTTCACAGTACATATCGTTTCAAAGCAGCTTTACAGAAAATGCCTGTTTCTAAATTACAATTTAGAGTGATGATCTGTTATTATCAGAGGTGCCAGTGTAATGCATTTCAATTAATTTTCATTCAGTTTCATTGTTAAACAATGCATTAAGATAAGGCAGAAACAATGAGCTCATTGAAGTAAAGAAAACATGTTGTTAAATGATTAGGAAACATTGAAAACTTTAGCATTGCTGCTTTTTTACATACTCAAAATATAAGTGTGAAAAAGTCAACAACTGAAAAATAAAATAAAAATGTAGGTAATATTATATTGTTAAAACTGGTTACATAATATTGATATCGAAAAAGGTATCGTTCAGGAACCGGTATCGAATTCAAGGTATCGAACATTTTGTTACGATACCCAGCCCTAGCCAAATTAGATCACAGAAGATTATTTAAAACACTCGACTTGCGTTATAAAGTAAGTTTGGAGCACAAACATGGTTTTAATCTCATAAATTGTCGTGTATTGATGGTGTGCTTAGCTAACATGCTAGCTAGCCCAGTTGCACTTTTTTTTCTAAATAGGAATGCTTACTGAAATTTTTCAGTGCATTTGATCCATTTTCAAAGGTGGAGCTAGCACTTTGATAAAATAAATCAGGGTTTGAAACCCTATGAACAGTCTGTGAATAGCCAGTCGAATAGCCAGCTATAATGCAGACAAAAAAAATGCATATTTATAGCCATAACCAGTCTGTAAAGATGTGAATGTGTGCATGGGGAGACAGAGACTGAATGGGACTCGTTTGCACCACAAAACTAGCCTGGATGCCAGCCCGAACCCCACCCACAACATTTTTTGGTCGGGAAGTTCGGTCTGGACTCGATCCATTGAGGAGAAATTATGATCAGGCAAGAAATGATCGGGCCAATCGGATTGCCAGGGCGGGCTTTATACGATGATGGACAGATGATCTGCAAGGACCTAATCATCACGTTATCAAAGAGCGCTGAACTGGTTTCCCTCAGAGATGACTGCAGCTGGAGAATTGAGATGTATAGATACCGCTGTCGCGTCTGTTGTAAAATAAATCACTGCAATCAAGGCATTTGTCGGAAAGATATTTTTGCCGTCCTTCCCACATGATTCGGCAAAAGTGTAACTTATCAGCTGGCTCTGACGGTCGTTAAGAAGATGGGACGTAATGAAAAGCCTGTGATCGTTGTGGTTTCTCCTTTGGTGGCACTCATGGATGATCAAGTAAAAGAAGCAACACTTGTTATTTAACTTGTAAAATAATAAGTAAGTTCTGAAGTTGACAACTGTATGCAAAGTAGTTGACTTACTGCGTTGCTCTGATTGGTTGTAGGTCTACCGACTATCCAATTGAATGCAGAGGTTTTTTTTTCCTGGTTCGGTTAAGACACGCCTCATAATCAAAGCCCTACAGAGCAGTTTCAGACTCATATTCTGACAAGAATATGAGTCTGACGAAGTCAGGCTACCACAAAACAAAGACAATAGACTGAATAGATGACTTAGAAGATGACTAGATACAGGTAATTACAGGTACAGGTAATTGCCATTTTTCCCTGAATGTCTGGTGAATATCAAAAACAAAACTAACTTTACCCCGCTTAGAAGCTGCGCGGAGTGTACACAACACAATATAACAGGGCTGCCAACTCTCATGCATTGAGCTATTTCTCACGCTCTCACGCCACACCCCCGATTTCTTGTAAGTCTTGTGCTGTTTTATGAAGGCTATCATAACCATATTATGGTTTCTTTTTTTAGTTCATTGGCAAAATATAACGCTAGAGACCTTCATGTTAGTTTATAAATTTTACATCTCATATGTTTGGCAAAAGGCGGTATCGAACTCGGGTCCGAGCGCATCAAAAGCTCTTCCACGAACTACACGCTCTACGATCTACGCCACTGTAGCTGTTCCATGATGGGCGTGTTTTTGCTATGAAGAAAGGCACTAAAGGTGGCTTTAGTGCAAATATAGGCTATGCTCCATTTATCTGACCCCCCCCCCCCCCCCCCCATATTGCGCATAACTATATTGCGCATGCTACAGAAAACATAACAGCAAACAGATTGTGATTCGGAGGAGGACGAACCTGATCCATATACGCTGGATACTGAGCCCTCCTTTGGGAACAACCGGCTTGTGAATCCACATTTCAATTCATGTATGTTTTTGAATGATTCGTCATTAAAATGATGAGAACACAAGGTTCGGGCTATACTGTTGTGGTATCGTTGCAAATATGAACTCTAACCACTGATTCTTCACATGCTCGTCCCTGGACAATGAAAACAAGTGGCTGAACTGTCTTTGCAATGTAGAACACAGCGTCTGCTCGTCATGATGCTATGATGAAGTATTTAAATGTGTAGACTTCAAGTTTACACTGAGCTAATGTTTCGTATCTATGTCACGAAAAAAAAGCTAATGACTCGTTTCAAAAACAATTCATTTCATAGACTCAGAGTCGACTCTCACTTTTGAAAGACAATAACTTTATATACGGTGCACTTTCAGGTATAAATCATTGCAGGATGTTTTCATTCCCTTAGAGCTATATTCCACACCATATGAACAGTCATTTTCAAAAATCCATGATAGGGGCTCTTTAATTCTACATTTACAATAAACTCAAGTGAGATCATACTTGTGCTTTTAGTGCAAAGGGTTCATGAACTGTATCTGTTTTAGTTTGGGTATGTCATTTCTGATATAAACAACTACACATACCTCCTTCCACTTCCCAAGGCCGTTAAACCAAAACCTGGCAATTTTCTTATTGTCCTAAGTTTGGCGTCTTTACTGCATGTCCCAGTCAGTTCGCTCTTACTTTGTTTATAAGTTTGCGATCGCTGTACTCGTAAGCACGGGGGTTTATCTAGGCTCTACAGGGTTAGATTGGCTTAGTGGCTGAAACTACTGCTGAACCACTTCTTCAGGAGGACATCTGAGACGAGATTCCACACAAAACTGCACAAGTGTAAATGCATCTGATTGTTGAAACCACGTATCTAAATTTTACTCCTTTAGCAATTTTAAAATGCTAAAAATAAAAGTGTGAGAGTGTGTTATAGGCTATGTAATGTTATAGCAAGATGTGACAATGCTACTGCAACACGCATCACGGCAGCTGAGCATCTATTCATAAAGCCAACGTGCAAACTATTGCAAATTAAAGTGAAAGTAAGTCGCAGACAATACTCATCATTAAAAGTAAAGATTTTAATGACCCATTTCCAACTAAATGTTGACAGGATTAACAAAAACACCTAATGTTTGGAAATAATGACGGTTCTTTGGTCCTAATGCATTTTAACATAAAAATAAGACGATTAAAGACAAGACAGTGGCTGACTGACATACTTTAAAATATATTTTAGCATTTTGGTAATCGACGGCCTACCACCCCTGACTAAGTAAATTTAACCCAATTCGATCGTGGCTCTCCTGGTGTTAGTGTTATTCCACAAGATTTATGGATAAGCTGTTTGATTTCTAATTATTAGTATTATTTTCACATTTCACTTATCCTGCTGTGCACGAGCAAAGCTGTTCCTCAATTTGTGTTTCGCATTTGAATGGTCAGCAGGCTTTAGCTTCAATTTTTAAGAAATTATTATTTAATCGATTGCATATTATGTCGTGGATATATCCCTCGAATGGAATACTGCAGTCCCTTTAGTCTGGCTCTCTCAGATATTTCACATGTTCGCCTAAAATTACTAATTAACTCATTGGGAATGTCTGACACCAGTGCATCCACACTGTAATAGATGTGCCAGCTGCGAAAGCTTGACAGGCGTAGCAACAGTAACTAAGGAGGGAGGGGCTTAGCGAAGGGTCAATTACGGTAAGAAACTCATTGTCTAACAGAATCTGGTGTCAGATTGAGGATGAGGATTTGGTTTCTTCCTCGTTTCTTAAATCTGTTAGTGAGTTTGTTCCTGGTCTCTCATCTTTAGATGTGATAGGAAATTAACTTTTGAACTGAAAGACATTAATTATACAGAAAATATGAGATTGACATCTTTATTGATTGACTATATTTTCATTTTATTTATAGATTTAAATCATTTATTTTATTCAAATCATCTTTTTGTCCCATTTGTGTGTTTCAGCAGAGTGGATAGAGATGATCAAACTGGAGATTCTCCTCAACCAGTGAATGATGAACTACAGAGAGTCAAAGACCAACTCAAAACCAGCATGAAGAGCAAGTATGAGAGATTATTTGAGGGAATGAATCTCCAAGAGAATGAAACCCTCCTGAACAGGATCTACACACAGCTCTACATCATAGAGGGAGAGAGAGGAGGAGTGAATGAAGAACATGAGGTTTTACAGATGGAGAAATCAGCCAGAACACAACACTCACAAGACACTCCAATCCACTGCAATGACATCTTTAAAGCCTCTCCTGAACCAGGACGCCAGGAGAAACAGCAGATCAAGACTGTTCTTACTAAAGGCATCGCTGGAATCGGGAAAACCGTCTCTGTGCAGAAGTTCATTCTGGACTGGGCCGAGGGGAAAGACCATCAGGATGTAGATTTCATGTTTGTGCTTCCATTTCGAGAGCTGAACTTGATCCGAGATCATCAGTACAGTCTTCACAGACTTCTGCTGGACTTTCATCCTGAACTTCAAGATCTGGACTCAAAGATGTATGAGGAGTGTAGAGTTGTGTTGATCTTTGATGGTCTGGATGAAAGCAGAATCCCACTGATGTTTTCAGACGCTCAGGAAGTTTCTGATGTGACTGAGTCTTCATCAGTGGGTGTGTTGATGTCAAACCTCATGAAAGGAGATCTGCTTCCCTCGGCTCTCATCTGGATCACCTCCAGACCAGCAGCAGCCAATCAGATCCCCTCCAAATACATCCACCGTCTGACAGAGATTCAGGGATTCAGTGATCCTCAGAAGGAGGAATATTTCAGGAAGAGAATCAGTGACGAGCATCAAGCCAGCAGAATCATCTCTCACATCAGAAGAGCAAGAAGCCTCCACATCATGTGCCACATACCCGTCTTCTGCTGGATCTCCTCCACTGTGCTTCAGAAGCTCCTGGAAGAAGATCTGAGTGCAGAAATCCCTCAAACTCTGACTGAAATGTACATCCACTTCCTGCTGATTCAGATCCACATGAGGAATCAGAAGTATGAAGAGAGAGATCCAGAGAAACTCCTGCGCTCCAACAGAGAAGTGATTGTGAAACTTGCTGAAGTGGCTTTCCATCAGCTGATGAAGGGCAATGTGATGTTCTACGAGGAGGACCTGAGAGAGAGCGGCATAGACGTCACTGACGCCGCAGTGCATTCTGGGATTTGCACTGAGATCTTTAAGGAGGAATCTGTGATTCATCAGAGGAAAGTCTACAGCTTCATTCATCTGAGCGTCCAGGAGTTTCTCGCTGCTTTCTATCAGTTTTTCTCGTATATGATCAAGAACGAGGAACCACTGCATAAATTCAAATTTTCCAGATTTGACTCTCTGTATGATCTACTAAGATCAGCAGTAGATAAAGCCCTCAGGAGTGATAATGGACGGCTGGATCTGTTCCTGCGGTTCCTGCTGGGCGTCTCACTGGAGTCCAATCAGAGACTCTTACAGGATCTACTGACACACACACAGAACAGCTCAAACACCATCAGGAGAATCACACAGGACATTCAACAGATGATCAAAGATGAGGAGAGTCAGAGTAATAAACTTCTCTCAGCGGATAAGAGACATCATGATGCCTTTTATGTAGATGAACTTGATATGCGATACAAAGAAAATAAAAAACTTGCTGAACTCTCAGCTGATCAATCCATCAATCTGTTCCTCTGTCTGCTGGAAGTGAAAGATCAGACTCTGTCCAGAGAGATTCAGGAGTTTGTGAAATCAGACAAACACTCACAGAAGAAACTCTCTCCGTCTCACTGCTCAACAATCTCCTTCATGCTTCAGATCTCAGAGGAGCCGCTGGATGAGCTGAACCTCATGAAATACAACACATCAGCTCAGGGCAGAAGAAGACTGATACCAGCTGTGGTCAACTGCAGTAAAGCTTTGTGAGTGTTCATTATTAAAGCCCTTCTGTAGCCAATCATTTATCCCTTAAAACTCATCTTTGATCAACAAAATTACATATTTAAATGTGTTTTCCAGTGGAAAAACTCTTCATCTCTTAAAATAGCTTGAATGCAACTCTACACCATTGCTTCATTTAGTATACGCTGATCTATGAATATGCTAATTAGCCCCGCCTCCACTCACTCCAGCTCACAGCAGGGCTGCACGATTATAAAATCATAATTATTGATTATTCCCTTGAGATTGTAATCACGATTATTAATCACGATTATCACATTTACATTGAAAGATGTTTTGAATAATCATTATTGGTTCTCAACTCATTTTCCCTGCGACCCACATTTTTTCCATATGGTCATCAAGCCACGGCCCACTGTTTAGGAATTGTGTATATATATATATATATATATATATATATAGAGAGAGAGAGAGGGGTCTATTATATGTACAGCGCGTGTCTTCCTCTGCTTATAACCAGAAAGTTTTGTGCTTCCGGCTATATCAGCACATCATCTTATACAGCAGGGGGGCGGTAAAACTCCTAAGCGGTGAGCAGCCGGTAACAAGGCGGAGTAGAAGAAGAACGTCCTCATCTCAGTTCTCGCGCATGCGTCGTGGAAATCTCTTTAACTCTCGTCTCAGACCCACAAGGAAGAAATGGAATAGTCGAATAAAGTCGTTATTTTTGTTTGTTTTTTTCACACAAAGTATTCTCGTCGCTTGATAAACATATAGTTGAGCCACTGTAGGCACATGGAATATTTCAACATTTTCTTCATTGACTTTCTGGGCCGTCAAGTTTCAATCCCTTAGGAGCCTATGTAGAGAATCAAGGCGAATCAAACACAACTTAATCAAAATAATCTCTCATGGGATTAATTCACATGGCTTCAACACTCCAAGTTCTGGAGCCCACATTCCAGAGTCACAGAACGGCGCCGAGGGTTTGCTTTAGGGGATAATAAAACCCCCTCAGGAGACTTTTTATTGCCCTGCAGGCCCAAGAGATGGGCACTAAACAGGACGAACGTGTCAATATGTTAATGTTTTACTAAGACAAATCGGCTCCAAAATGGTGGAACAAGAGGCCTGACCAACAAAAGCCTGACCACCTTTGACCTCCCTCAACATCATCTCTGTTGAGAGGGACAGAGACGTAACACAGACCCCTACTCCTTGAACATACCACGACCTCACTGTTGAGATCTCTCTGAGATCTCACTTATAAAATCATATAAACTCACCACAGAACAATTCTGGGATGCATAATTAAACCTCACAATTCTTATGGCTTCCAGCAATTCATGTGTTGTGTTTGTTAATGCTTAGATCGCATATTAATCATGTAATTGTTGTTAACTATTAACTCTTGTAATTGTTATACAACCATTAGAAGTGTGAATGCCTCGTTTGCTCTTAAACGAACCGTATTCTCGTAATTCAAAAGATGGCTTGATTGAAATCTGCGTAAAAGGTTTTGTTTTATGATTATAATAATCATAAGGTTTAAACTATGGTCTTTTGTCTCTCTGCTAAGTGCTGGAGACCAGCTCACAGACCATGCATAAATTATGATAAGCAAGAAGTAGATCCACCTCCTGAGATCATGACATTACCTCCAATTGGCCAGAAGTTTCTAGGAGGATGGACTAGAGTTTAAGTTAAAGATCCGAACAAAGGACCTCATGTTCAGATTTTTGTCAGATTTTTGTTCAGTTCGTTCAGTTCTGTAACTGTTAAGTTTGTGCCTCTCTCTAAAACCAGCAAGAGAGTGTTCTGTTCGTGCTTATCTCTGAAACAAAGAGCGTGTTCGCATGCTTCTACATCGACTAGACCAAATCCGACCAGCAGACGAATAACCCATCAAGATCAGGGTTACAATTCAGCTCAGTCAAGCCATCCGACTCGTCTTACGTTCATTTCTTTCCTTTATTGTCTTTTTCGTAAGAGTCTCGTTTCAAAGTTAAGTTTGCTGCAAAGCTTCGTTTTAAACGGCTCTCCGCAACGCGCTTCGAAATCGTAAAGACTTTTCATTCGGCTGCTAGTCACACGTGACCGGCAAACCCAGGAACTTCCATCCCTGCACTTCAAAGACAACCAACCACGCAACGGACCCGGCCAGGACACCCCCCCTTCTATGCAACGCAACAAAGGAATTCCCCTCAGCCACTACAAAGCGCAAGTACTCCAGACTCTAACTGAACTGGTGCTTTAATGTAAATTGAATAACCTCTCTAAGAAACGAAGGTTCAAATTAATGCTTGGTGGTCCTTTCAGGTCATGTCTTACGTGCATATAGAAAGTTGAAGCTTTCTCTCTCACTCTTTCCAACTCACTCTTTCCCTTTCGCGACTGTATGAATGTGTGTGTGCATGATTATGTTTAGACCTTAGTTTTGTGCTTAGAATAGCTAATAAAGTCTTGTCCATATTAGACATGTGCCGGTATTCGGTAATGCGATAAATCGCGGTAATGAATATGCACGATATTGTTATCGCGGGCTCTTCAAAATACTGTGGAAAATAATAGATTCGAATTTAGACTTTTAGAGCGCGCATTAGCTGCTTATTTTCCTTCAACCGCTCAAACACTGCGTGCTGCGCAGAACACGCGCGCACTCTGATGTAAACAATCCCCACATGTATAAGCACTGTGTGCTTGCGACAGTGCGCACTAGTCTAATGTAAACAATCCTCACATGATGAAGAAGCATGGCGGAACGCTCCCGACGATTTATCCCCGCAGGGCTGCCAACTCTCAGACATTCCGCTTGAGACTCAAGCTTGACTTTCAGACAGGACGCGGAATACGCGCTCGACGCGCAGGGATGTTTTGTTGCTGCGTCGACCTGCATCGACCACGCCGGTGTTAAAGTTCAAAATAGTTAAACTTTTTATTTGTAAAATAGCAAATCGCGTTGTATCTGAAGGGCAACGTTGAACCAGCGTCGCGCATTCCGCTTTCTGTCTGAAAGGCACTTAACGCATTTGACACTTTTCACACGCTCTCCCACAGAGAAAAATCACAGAGCAAAGAGGACACTGACACCGACAGACTAGACAGAGCAGGTTACTTTTGATTAGGGGTGGCACGGTTCACGAAACTGACGGTTCGGTTTGTATCACGGTTTTAGGGTCACGGTTTTCGGTTCTGTACGGTTCTTGTTATTTTTTTCTTTTAATCTTTAACACTCCAGAAATGTACTTCAGCATGTGATCTATAGCTTAATTATCCACACTTTAGGATACAGTATAAAAAAATGATATTCATGCAATCATGCACAAACTGAATTTGACTCTTTGACTTTAAGCACATTTTGGGACTATCTCAGAGGAAAGCTATAGGTGAGATTTTGATACAGCAAGAGAGAAGACATTGACATGCTTTTCATTTATTTGGCAAAAAAAAGGAGAATGTGTATCACACTATATCTACAAGAACTTGTGCATTTTTATCACACAAATCTTATTTACACAAGAAATAAACTTGCATTTATCAACTGCCAACTTTTGTAGCTCTTACAAAAATTCTATCTTTTAAAAGAAAAAAAGAGGAACTATTAAAACACTGTCTTTTATGAATAAGTCAATATACATGAAACCTCACTGCCTATAATTAGTTAGGCTATAGCAATAGCAAAGGCCATAAACATAAAGTGAAACATAAGTTCAACCTCAACACAAAAGACAGTATCAACAATGCTTATATTCCCAGAGAGTCCCACTTAATTAAAGTGCAGGATTTGGAAACGTATGACTGAAGCTCTTATCTAAACATAAAGTGCCACTGTAGCGTTATATTAAAATATCATAACATGAAATCCAAAATGTTCCCACACACCGGACTTATAGCATAGACTTATACGACGCTGGCGCATCCTCCTCCCTCATCTCTCCCACTTGCCATTTCTCCGCGTGCCGTGACCTACAGCGCTCCATACTCCACTTTTACTGGCTTGTTTACTAACTTGAACCGGCGCTGCACAGAGCGATCGGTAATGACATCAAATACCGCAAAAGTGAGTGACGGAGCCGTCGCTCTCGGGCTAGTTTGACGTTATTCACCGGTCGCTCTGTGCAGCGCCGGTCCAAGTCGAACAAGCTTATGTCGCGCGAAAGAAAACACACGTCACATACGGGCACGAGGCGCATGCGTCGAACCGTGAGACGCACACACGCTCCGAACCGAGACAAGCGAACCGAACGGTTCGGGTGTTTTTCATGTACCGTGCCACCCCTACTTTTGATATGAAAGTTGTTATTGATAAATTGAAGTTGATAAATCAGCTCTTAGGTTCTGATCACAGATCGTTGCTCCTCAGTTCAAGTAAACTGATCATCATGTTACTTTCGTTTTTATTTAAAGATACAGAATAACTTACCGAAAGGTATATTTACTTGTACATAATAACGATCAATCAGTGTTTTCAAACAGGGAAAGAGGTCAGTAACACTGCAGGAGAACAGTTGTGTCAAAACGTTACATTTACCTCAGGAAAGCCATTTAATGACCAGCACATTAGAAAATAGCAAGGAGTAATTTGCTAAATATTATATTTAATTTCTCTCTGTATGTTTACAGCATTATGTGAGTTTTTTTTTTTCTTGAGAAACATTAACAGACTGAGGCCTGCCTAATATTTATCCAAATGAGTCAATATTGAACTAAGACTGAAATCAAATCCAAGAATTTAATTGAATAATACAAACAGTAACCTACCAGTCATTGTAACATGTTGCCACTAAACTTTAAACAATTTGCTTTAGTTACCATATGTTTTGAAAATCACAATTACACATTGATACAAGTTAAGGTTTTTTTTAGAGACCCACAATGCATCTGTTTTTCTTGAAATATAATTTCATTAAAATATCGTGATAATACCGTATACCGCAATAAAAGCTCAATCAATTAACCGCAGCATGAAAATTTGATACCGGCACATGCCTATATATTTGAAAAGATAATTGCCTTGTGTCGTGTTTGCACATTTAATGTCTTGTACTGTTCGATCTAAAGTTACCTTGCTAAGACATAGTGTTTCACTATAGATTTGGTTATAATTACGGCCCGTTCAAATGAATTCTAAGCGAGTCATTTGCTCGGTTCAGTGATTCGATTCCATAGATTCATTGCAAATCAATGAATCATTTCCCTTTGAGCTAAATTGGCCTTCGGCCCCTTTAATACATTTTATGTATATTATTATATGTTGCATTCGCTACACCTATGTAGCAGTGATCCAGTTCTCAGATTTAATCAAAAATATCTTCATTTGTGTTCTGAAGATGAACGAAGGTCTTACGGGGTTGGTACAGCAGGGGGGTGAGTAATTAATGACTTAATTTTCATTTTTGGGTGACTAATGACTAATACTGATAAATAAACAGTAGGCCTATGAGGTTCAGCTCTTAAATATCAGTCCCAAACTAGTTTTTGTTAATTCAATGTTGGATTGAGCAACCAGTCATTTAATAATATACAAAATACCCCAAAGTGAAAATAAAGTGGCATTTTGGGGTTATGGAAACAACAGTTACCATGGTGACACAATACTAACAAGAACTGTTAATGAAACATGGAAACTGCTCCTGATGAACAGAATGAACATCATTCCTGCATGCTAATCCTTCTCCGCGAACACATGACGTACCAGTAACGTGATTTATTGGGATTTTACTGTTATTTTGTGACTTACTAATTTACAACGTAACAATGTTTCATGCTCGTAGTTTCTTCAGTGCTTTATATACAGTGAGGCGATATACAGCGTGTGAAGAATGTGTGCTACTAGCGTGTGTTTGTGACACGCCTGACGGTCTTCGTTTTGCGTTGCATGGAGAGATGAACGAGACTGGGCAACAGAAATTACTCCGGCCAGATTTGATTCTGCATGAATAAAAAGACAAATGAACAGTGGCATACTGTGGGGTTTCAGTCAGGGCCTTCAGCAACGATCTCCCGCTCATTTGTTAAATAAGAGCCGTTCTAGCACTGAAATGTGTTTTTAAATCAAGCTGTTGAGTGCCGGCTGCCGCTGCTATCAGTGACGCGGATACAGTGTTCTCTGTCTCTTTTAGCTCGTGCACAGTCTTCACTCGGACACGCACTTTAGTCTATCCCTAACGCCGTGGCGAAGACTCTATTCGTTACGGTGAAATCACAAAACAAAATGCACACAAACATGTGGTTTGGTCCCAGTATAGCTGGTCCCAGTATAGCTCATAAACCCAGAGTCTCGATCGCCTCCCGATGGCTGGTCCCAGTATAGATTTAATTTTTTGTAATAAATACTGCTTCAGTTTTGAATAACTATGCTATGGCCAAGGGAACCCTATGGACAATGAGTCAAGCTGTTCATCCACCAATGTGGACTACTTCTCCACAACAACCACATATTTCACAATATTTGACTTTATTTTGTCTTTTTATTGCCAATTATTTATTTCATCTATTTTTTCTGGTTTTTAAGCTGCTATTGATACTGCTTTAAAAAAAAGCACCCTGAACCCCAACTTATTGTGCAGTGTTTCCTCTCTTCTAGTCTTGTTGGCTGTAATCTCACTGGCCAGGATTGTGAAATTGTGTCATCAGCTCTACAATCCTCAAACTCTGTCCTGAGAGAGCTGGATCTGAGTAAAAATGACCTGCGGGATTCAGGAGTGAAGATTATTTCTGATGGACTGAAAAGCCTAAACTGTCGACTGCAGATACTGAGGTATTGAAGAACATATGAGAGATTATTTACAGTCTGTCAGTTATAATATTGATGTGTGTTTGTAGATGGTCTGACTGTGTGTGTCTGTAGGTTGTCTGGCTGTATGGTGACAGAGGAAGGCTGTGGTTATGTGTCTTCAGCTCTGAGGTCAAACCCATCACACCTGAGAGAGCTGGATCTGAGTAACAATGACCTGCAGGATTCAGGAGTGAAGATTATTTCTGATGGACTGAAAAGCCCAAACTGTCAGCTGCAGATACTGAGGTATTTAAGAACATATGAGAGATTATTTACAGTCTGCCGGCAATGTTCCCTCTAATTTTTTTCAGTACTGAGCAATTTTTTTTTTTCTGAGCACACATTTCAGTACTGTGAGCAATTCGCAACGACACCACCTGTCGTTTTGCCGAAAATTACCACGAGCCTGCGTTAGCCATAGGGGATTCAAAGAGATGACAGCAAATGCATCAATAGACCATTTCACAAGATGTAAACAACATTGGGCCAGAAGCACTTCCTGTTTCAGTTTGTAACTGTTTTCTTTATTTCACATGTAAAGAAAACATCTTAAAGATGTTTGTGTAACTTTTTGATTCAGTTATATATGTTCTGTTGGTTGTATTTTATCCCAGCTTTTATGTAGTGTTAAAAAACTGAAACAGGATGTGCTTCTGGACCAGTGTTGTTTACATCTTGCAAAATGGTCTATATGTCTACAAGGTTGATATTTATTCAATATCCTTTTATAATGGTTGAACTTTGGGAACATTTTAATGATGGTGTTTTACCTGTCAGTTTAGTTAAACTTAAAAGATCTTTGTTTGATAAGGTTTCAATAAGGTTGAGAAAGGTTATTATGACTGGTTAACTGGTTATTATGACTGATAATGATAAATGTCAGTCATAAATGAACTGATGAAAAAAATGCTAATGCAGTACTAAACATTAATTATAGGCCTATTAAATTGACAGTGTAATTTTTCCTAAAGGTTACCTTTATAAACAATTTAATAACTGCAACAAACTAGTGCAACAAATTAGGTAACAAAACATATCATTTGAATTTAATTGAGGATGATAGTCCTATCTGGCTATGTGGCTCATCTTGTCTGCAGGCCGAAAACACATCTCTCCAAAGAACAGCATCTCAAAAGAGAAACATAATTTCTCTTAAAAACACATCATCATTATTATATTTAACAACTGCAAATATATTTAAACAGAATTAAACTACATGATTTAATGTCTAACATATGGCAAAATGTTGTTGCAGTAATCAAGGTCACTTTGATCTATATAAGGCCTAGTAGGTCTAATTAAAATATTGGAAATAAATTTCTACCTCAAATCTTCTCTCATCTGTCTTTGTCCTCTTTCCAGTAGTTGTAGACCTTGTCAAGGTCTATAGTACTCTCTTTTTGCCTTGATTTAATTCTCATCAGTTGGCCCAAATGGAAAACTTCAAGGTGGTTGCGTGATTTTGTCTTAATGGCATTCATTAGACTGAAACCGCGTTCACAGTCGGCGCTGGATGCCTGGAATGTGCCGCAAATGTCAAGAAGTTGTACCAGATCTGGAAAATGCTCACTTTTCAGCGACCAGGTTACAATCTCAGAAAATGATCTAAGCAGTCCGATTTTCCTTTTTTCATTAACCTTGAACTTGAATTTGTTGTATTGTTGACACATGTGGCCCGTGACCTCATCGTCTGCTTCCTCCAAAAGCGCTTCGAACTTCTTCGCCAGACTGGTCACGTCATTCAGCCCATGATCAAATTCACCAACTGCATGATCCAACGTGCCCGGCTCAAAGGCAGCCCACTCTTTGAGCTCATTTTCAGGGAAGCGGGCAACCAAGTGCTCACAAACTTTACGGACAAACAGAATAATGTCCCTTGTGTTCACTGCACTCTCACTTTCCAAAACTGTGAGCGCTCGTTTGCCCCAGTGAACACGCTCTCCTAAATATTGCGCACGTAGTTTCTGTATTTTCGCTCTGGCAATGCAGTGCCCATCCACGGCCGTAAGGTTACTGCGCTGTAAACAGGTGCACAGCTGAGCGAGTTTCTCAAGCACTTCTGCTAGCACAGTGATTGCAAATTTGTACATGGTGTCGGTCAGTTTTCTATGACAATTTCACAATGGGGTCAGAGTCAGCTTCTTTGGCACAGTATTCGGTCAACGCTAGGGTGACCACCCGTCCCGCGTAGCGCGTGCGCGCACAGCGTTTGAAGCCCAATTCATGCGTCCCGCAAATTGAGACCGCGTCACGCATAATCAATGCTTGCTCAAAAAAAGTCGGTCACTCTTTATCCTCGAGACGCAGGCAGCCAAACGTTGTGCCTGAAGACGTTCACGTTCATGAACTTGTTCATATTTTGGGTGAACTGAACGTATTGTTTAACTGCCTGTCTTGATGAACGTGTGAACTCGTTCATTCTGGTGTCTCTGAACGCACGCTCTCTCAGTTTAACTTCATTCAATGGGGTGCCAGATTTCTATAGAGCCTTCCAGGCGAACACCCTGCTAAAACTCAACGTAAACAGGGCTCAATATGTAGCGAAAAAACACCCAATCTGGCAACACAAGCCACCAGTGTCGCACCGCGGCCGCCGTCGACAAAGGCGTCGTATGATAATTTAAACGGATTTTATAACGAGGTCGGTGAAGATGGGAAAAATCTTACATTTCTGTGCAAACTTGAACTTAACTAGTTCATTTTAAAATGTGTGAACTGAACTTTGAACTAGTTCATGTAGAAAGTGAACTTCATCAAGACTGGTTGCCACTCCCACGTGACCTGCTGACTAGGTTGATGTCAACTTTTTCATTGTTGTCATGACAGCGCAGCTTCTCATTCCGTGAACCTCTGGAGTTGTGAGTTTAGACTTTTTTTCGACTTTTTTTAAACTGTTCCTGTGGTGTTGAGCAACTATAATTCCTGTTAATCCTATAATTTTATACTTTTATTGATTTAAAGTGAATTAATTGTAATAAAAAATAAATAAAATGAAATAGCTAAAGTAAATCGTAAGTGGAAGTGCTGTCAATTCATTGAATGTTCAAAATATTCATCTTTAGAAAACAAATACACATTGGTTGGCCTATTCATGAGCATATATCAGCAATTACACATGTTTAGGGAATAGGGCATTATTAATGCATGTGCTAAGGTATGTGCTTTTTTTTAACAATTATTCATGTACAAACAGTAAGGCAATAGTAACAATTCTAGATATGGGTAAACCATATATGTATCAGAGTCTGCCCGTGGGGTGGGGGCACCGCCGCGCCAAGCAGTGTCCCACATTGTCCCTCAGAAACATACCCCTTGTCCCCCCTTGGGCTTATTAGCAGGTGGTCACCCTAGTCAACGCGCTAAAATTGCGCAAAAAAGTGTGCACAGCTAACGCACTTCATTCAAAGGCCTAAAAGACAGTGAATCCACTTCCAAAACCTCTGCCATCTCTGTGAATTTAGCTTTCTTCAAAGATGATCTGCTAAACATGGAGTATACTGTGCGGAGTAGCGTTTCTACCTCTGTCATTATAGGGACATCTTTCCATGCGTCATCAATTCCTAAGTCCTCCCTATGGGCCATGCAGTCCATTTCTCGAGCATTTCTTATGCTGCTTATCATCTCAGTCTGCACAACTGCGTTGATACATTCCACAAATTAAAAAGCATAATTTTTGCTTCTCCAACTCTGAGGTAGGTCGACGTATTTTTCCATGTGATCGTGTATATCCTGAACTGATAACATGGACATGTTGGTGTTAATTGCTAGCATCACATTGCCTATCAATATTTTTATTTTTTCAGGGTCGGATCGTGCTCTCTGAATTCGTCTCTCTCGGGATTCATTCGTTTTGGTGAGCATTTTATCGATAGATTTCCCATGTCTAAGTCTTAATGTTTTCACTGCGTCTACATGAACTTTCTATGTCAGGTGACGTTTTAGGTAATCAAGCTTCCACTCGGACCAGTGTTTCCCCCGAGTGAACTCTCCTTTTCGCTTTTGCCTCCGAGCATAATTTGCAGATCACGCAACTCTTTTCTTCATATGTAAATAGGTCTGAAAGTTTTATCCTACCTGGATCATCTTTTGTGTCAGTTTGGACTATTTCATCTAACCACTCATGTTTGAACGTTAGGCAAACCTTTTTCTGGGGCACCAGCTCTGCCTTTCTCTTTGCCATGGTATACTGCATAACTCTTGGTGGCTGGGGCACGCCAAGAGTAGCCTAGGATACGTATGTAAACATTCTAACGTCTTCGGCTTGGTTGTCAGTCACATGTCAGTTTTTTAAAAAGTTTATTACCTTGCCTGCATCGCCTTTGCTCAGATGTTTAACCCATGAAAAAAAAATCGTTTTGTTCGTGTGGTCTGAAAAAAATGTGCGCGGTTTGAAAAATTTATAGCGCGGCAACTTCGACTGGCCTGCGTGGCCACGCGCGCGCCTTAGAGGGAACATTGTCTGCTGGTCATAATGTTGATGTGTGTTTGTAGATGGTCTAACTGTGTGTGTCTGTAGGTTGTCTGGCTGTATGGTGACAGAGGAAGGCTGTGGCTATGTGTCTTCAGCTCTGAGTTCAAACCCATCACACCTGAGAGAGCTGGATCTGAGTAACAATGACCTGCAGGATTCAGGAGTGAAGATTATTTCTGATGGACTGAAAAGCCCAAACTGTCGGCTGCAGATACTGAGGTATTTAAGAACATATGAGAGATTATTTACTGTCTGCCGGTTATAATGTTGATGTGTGTTTGTAGATGGTCTGACTGTGTGTGTCTGTAGGTTGTCTGGCTGTATGGTGACAGAGGAAGGCTGTGGTTATGTGTCTTCAGCTCTGAGTTCAAACCCATCACACCTGAGAGAGCTGGATCTGAGCTACAATCACCCAGGAGACTCAGGAGTCAAGCTGCTCTCTGACAAACTGAAGGATCCAAACTACACATTTCAGATACTCAAGTATGTGTGACAATATATATAACCTTTATTTAAACAGGAAATGTCGCGTTGAGACGGTCTCTTTTACAAGGGAGTCCTGTATAGCAACATTTTCAACATGAGCTGAAAAACAACACGTTACGTAAATTAAAATACAATAAAGATTTACTCAAAGTTTACAAAATTTACACAGAAAAAAATGCAATAAGTTTAAAATGTAAAAACAAACCAAATACAGACTAAAAGTCGAGATCTACCTACCATTAATAAAAACAAGTGCATATGTCCGTCAGCATGTCATATATTATTTTTTATAAAGCAGCTAGGGAAATTAGCGCACCAATCTTAAAGGCCATGGTGCAGGTTAAACACTACTGTCGATTAATGGGTACATAAAGCAGTTAAGATATGTATATGAAGTTAGAAATATCTCAAAAATGGTGTTAAAGTCCCGTTTTTGTAGTTTTTGTTTAGTGACGGTTATTTTTCACGCGACTCGGCGATGACGTCACATGAGGCAGACGCAGCTGCAGGCTGCAGGCAGCGGCGCGCTTCAGAATCGGTTCACAGTAAAGTCTGTTCAAAGCCGAGGAGATCGATGTTCTCGTCAGGGCTGTAAAAGAAATAGAAGTGACATTGGGGATGGGACAAACCCACCCATATTAGCTTCGGTTATGCATATCAATTTGGGCAAATGTGTATGCTTTATGCCTATTTTTCCTATCGTCATCATGAACACAACAATGATTTCCCTCGTGTTTAAATAGTTTTCCTTATAATAATGCATCATTTGTAAAAAGTAAAATGCATCTGTGTAAATGAGAGAATCATCTACTATGTGTATGCGCGTTGTTCACTCTGTATCTGCAAGCATGCGGATAAAATAGCATCTGAAAGTACACGCAACGCGCCACTGACTTTAGACTTGGTTAGGGTGACCAACAGTCCTGTTTTACCAGGACATTTTCTGTTTTCCCGTCCTGTCCTGGCTGTTTTTATTTTATTTTTTTAATTATGAAAATGTCCTGGTTTTCAAAAAACTTCTGGGAAAGATCAGATGGGCAAACAAGCATGAGGAAGAAAAACAGGATAAGGAGGAAGAAAACTAGATACATTTTGTTAGTTCGTTTTTGTAAGTTTGTGAGAGCTATTTTTGTTACATTTGGAGGTATTTATTTTAGTTATTTCTTAATTATATATTTATTTTTCTAATACAGAAGAGACATTTCATTCATTCAAACCTAAAATAATTATATATTTATTTTTCTAATACAGAAGAGACATTTCATTTATTCAAACCTGTAATAAAACAGGCTCTGAGAAGCCTATCTGAATTTGTGTCTTGTAATATAACAATTTTCTATCCATACAGAGGAGGCAGGCTACTTTAAATATACTGATACAGATGTAACGTGTACATATCCAGCATTCTGGATATGAGGCATAATGCCTGAATCCATTTGTGCTACACATAGCATACTCACACTTCATGCAAGATAATGGTCCCCTTCAAACCAGCACGTATGAGTATGTTTCATGAACAACAGCTATAGGTGACAGGAGATGTGTTGCATACACAATAAACATGAATCAGAGACGTTTCCAACCTACTTACAGAGTTTAAAACTTAAGAATCTTTCCTACTTATCCCTAGGCAATACCAGTACAGTGCATACAGACAGGCTATATGCTGGGCTTATGGTGTTTTAAGCAAGAGCAGAAGAAGCCTCTCGTGTGGTTTCAACCATCAGACAACAATTCCAAAGTCGTGACCAGACCTATCAGGGCTTTCAATCGCCTCGTTTGGATGAAAATTAATTTAAAAATATAATTGCTTATTCTGTTGTCATCACCCAATTGCCCTCAAAATGTTATAAAGTACACAGAACACATGAATTTTTATAAGAATAAAACAGTTTATTGGCATTGCTTGTAATGGTTACTAAACATTTTCTGAACAAGGACAAAGATTACTGAACAAAGACACAGGTTTTAAGTAAACAACTCTATACAAAAAATCTTTAGCCTGTAATAGTGTAGTCCAGAGAGCCATAGAGAGAGAGAGTTACGACACTCCCATAGACCGCCATAGGAACTCTGGAATGAGGAACTAACGCGTGTCGTGGAGCTGGTAAATTAATGAAATTACTGTATTGTTTTACTTTTACACACATTAGCCGACCTCTCGTGAATCTAGTCAGTACATTTTATGTAGCCAGTTTTAGTTAATGCTTATTGGAAGATAATGCATTAATTGCAGCAAGCTATAGCTTACATGACCAACTCTTCATTAAAGTTAGCTAACTTATGGTAACCTGAAGTATATATTATTTATAATATATATAATATTATAATATATATTCGCGTATGTATGTAGGCCTATGCATATATACACATATATGCATACACACATAACCCTAACCCATTTAAATAAATGAATGAAAAAAAACAAAACATGCAGAATGCAGGAAACCACCACTAAATGAGATGACAGGGACAGAAGGAAAGAAGATAACTAACAACTAAAATAAATAAATACAACTAAACCATTGGACTTGTCTGTGGAAAGAAAATAATGTGAAATTAGGTTCTTGAAGCGTGACTGCCGGGCTAGGTAGAGGCTGACGGCCTCCTCAGGAACCTGTTTGAAGGATGTGGCGATGGGGCGATGGGGACAAACTGGCGCTAACCTCTCGAAGAGCCGCAGGTGAATTGGTGTAGCTTTCCCGAAGGGCCTTCATTAATGATGTTGCATAACCTGCAGACATAATAATAATACTGTATAAAGATCATTGCCACTAATGAAAAAACATGAAATTGTCCTGCATATGAATTATAGCAAACATAAACAGTAAACAGAATGTTATGAGATTGCCAGGGAGATTACCCATTGGACCCTAATATGCACTACTAAATGTTTTAAAAAATAAATAAATAAAAAAAATGCAGACCATATTTGATGATTTGAATGTTACTATTAAATGTTATACAATACTAGTGGTAATACACGTGGTAAAGTTAGTAACATAAACTCTGTGAGGTAGTGAATTACTGAGAGGTAACTTAGCTAAACTCTGAAGTGAAAAGTGGATAAACTGTTTCTGACCTAATTTCAGCAGGTAAACTGCATTTAGCCTCCACTACAGCCCTGACGACACGGTCAATGAAAAGAGAACAGTAGCAGTCTAACGTTATAACAAAACGCAAACACACGATTGCGAAAGCCGCTTGATGATCATCACCACTGATCCAAACACTAGCCACGAAGCCTTCATGACAATATGGACATTTACTTCTGGGCAATTTTGTTTTGGCTCAAATTCGTGAATCACGAAAAATGCTCTTCTAATGTCATAGTGATCGTGCTTGTAGTGGAGGCTATTATGTCAAAGGGAACACGGTAGTTATACAAAATACACACAGAGCTAGCTAACATGCAGCTTGTAAACATTAACGTTAGCATGATGCTTACCGTGGCAATTTCTCGCTTGCGGCAGACGGTGTCTCTCGACCTCGGGACAGGGCAAGCAGAGAGGTTTGCGTTCACAGACGGCAGTGCGGTTGGAAGTAATTTAGCACTCCTCTCACTCTTTAATCCAAGTGAAGTAAGACCATCTTGGCATCCCCTGAGTGGTTATCCTCCTCTTTGAAATGCGCGCTGCATATTCTCGAGTAGGCGGCGACAGAGCTAACGTTAACTTAGCTGAAAAATCTGCTCGCCTAATCTTGACAAACTGCACCCAGCTTCGGAAGATCTATCTATCTATATTTACTTATAAATCTGTCACTGTCAGTGTCACTGCTTCACTAGCTAGCTAACTTAAACTCCTCGTATCACTCTCCCTCAAAATGGTAGGCGGGCCGCGGGGCTGTCTGTCGTCCAACAGTCAGCGAGTGCCTCATGTGACGTCATGGAATGCATTGTGGGAGAAATAAGAATCCTCGCTTAGCTTTAGCTAAAAGCTAACATTTCACCCACTTTTCCGTGTTATATTTTAATTTTTGAGTACCCTACAACATCAGATACAATGGATAACTGGTTAAATGTTTATTACCAACTAGAAAATTGCCAAAAAAGAAAAAAAAAAAACCTGCACCATGGCCTTTAAGCCTAGACTGGAGTTCAAAGGGCAGAAAGACTCCTCTTTCCTGCTTCTGTCCTCATCCTTGGTACCTTACAAAGTAGTCCGTTGTTATATCTTAAATATGTACTTTGATTATGAACACATTTTAAACAGATATAAGAAAGCAAAAGACCTAAAATAGTTTTATAAATAAAAATGTGCCAATGAAGCATCCTGCGCACTTTGATTGACGGCCTGTTTCTGTATAAGATGCAGTGATGTGTCTGATAGCCAAAGAGTGATGAACCTGAGAGGTGCATGATGGATGTTTTTCCCTTTTCACACCATTCTATGTAAACCCTAGAAATGGTTCTGTGTGAAAATCCCAGTAACCGAGCAGATTGTGTAATACTCAGACCGGCCCGTCTGGCACCAACAACCTTGCCACACCCAAAACCGCTTAAATCTCCTTTCTTTCCCATTCTGAAATTCAGTTTGGAGTTCAGGAGATTGTCTTGACCAGGACCACACCCCTAAATGCATTGAAGCAACTGCCATGTGATTGGTTGCTTTTGATAATTGTATTAATGAGAAATTGAACAGGTGTTCCTAATGATCCTTTAGGTGAGTGTATATAAACATTCCAGAGTGAATTAAAGTTTTGTACCAAGAGCTTCAATATGTCTTTTAAACACCCAGAGCCTCGCGCCCCAACTCGGCTTCCTCTCCGAGTTACGCCCGGTCTAAGCTGGACAGGAAGTAGCTGTATCTTGGGACCGGAAGGTCCCCGTGGCTCGGGACGGTGGGAGAAGCAAGGTCGCCAAGGGTGGGCCCTGCACCACCATCCCGAGCCACTGGGACCTTCCGGTCCCGAGATAGGCCCCGTTACGCGCGGGCGACTTTTGGACAAAACGGCCCGTATCTTGGAGAAGGGAGGTCCCAGCGGCTCGCCCTTTCGGGTGTCGGGGGCTCCCCATGGGCCCTCTCGGACCCCGCCTCCCCGGGACCTTTCCTTCCGAGGCGCCCCCAATCCGTCGGGCCCCTTTTCTCCGGGACCCGGGGGCCCCGGAGCTCGGGGGCGGGCTCTTTGCGAGGGGCCCACCGGGACGCTACTTTTGACCCAAGTCTGGTGTCTCTGGGCTGCCGGGTCCCCGAGTTATGGGCATTCAAATTCAGGGCCCTTTTCTGGGTCTGTAAATTCCTCAAAGTCCGAAAACGTGCAGTGGGTGGGGACTTCCAGGGCCCCAGAGGCTCTGACGGCACACCCAGGAAGGTGCACAAGTCCCCCCGGAGACATCCACACCAACCGAACGAAGGAACGGAAGGGAAAAATCTGTTTTTCGCCAATATCTCGAAAACCAAAAGGCAAAACAATTTCAAACTCGGGTCGTCTGTAGGTCTCGAGGGGCCCTATCCAAAGAGGCCAGCCGCGTCCCCGAGGGCCTCGGGGTCAGGGAGTTACGCCTGGTCAAAGGCGCAGCATTTTTGGCTTATATCTCGATAACCCCTGGCCCAATCTTCCCTAAACTCGAATCGATCGTAGTGCTGGACGGGGCCTTTTGAAAGAGTCCGCCTCCGAGGTCCAACTTGCCCGGGTCCCCGAGTTCTAGCCGTTCAAAGTCGGGGGTCCCGGCGAACAGAAAAGTGCATCCCAGGCAGGGTCTCCTGGGCACGAATAAAGCCCAGTGCCCGGTTGAAGTTTCAACTTTGACCGGGTGTAACGCGAAAAATAAGCCGAGTTGGGGCTCCACACTCTGGGCTTTTGGGGGCCTCTAGGAGGGCCCCCCACACCGGGTGTATGGAGCCCCAACTTGGTGTGTATAAGCTCATCTCATCTTCCTCTGTGTAAAGTGTGTGTAAGCTCATCTCATCTTCCTCTGTGTAAAGTGTGTATAAGCTCTTCTCATCTTCCTCTGTGTAAAGTGTGTATACGCTCTTCTCATCTTCCTCTGTGTAAAGTGTGTAAGCTCTTCTCATCTTCCTCTGTGTAAAGTGTGTAAGCTCTTCTCATCTTCCTCTGTGTAAAGTGTGTATAAGCTCTTCTCATCTTCCTCTGTGTAAAGTGTGTATAAGCTCATCTCATCTTCCTCTGTGTAAAGTGTGTGTAAGCTCTTCTCATCTTCCTCTGTGTAAAGTGTGTATAAGCTCTTCTCATCTTCCTCTGTGTAAAGTGTGTATAAGCTCTTCTCATCTTCCTCTGTGTAAAGTGTGTATAAGCTCTTCTCATCTTCCTCTGTGTAAAGTGTGTGTAAGCTCTTCTCATCTTCCTCTGTGTAAAGTGTGTATAAGCTCATCTCATCTTCCTCTGTGTAAAGTGTGTGTAAGCTCATCTCATCTTCCTCTGTGTAAAGTGTGTATACGCTCTTCTCATCTTCCTCTGTGTAAAGTGTGTGTAAGCTCATCTCATCTTCCTCTGTGTAAAGTGTGTATAAGCTCTTCTCATCTTCCTCTGTGTAAAGTGTGTATAAGCGCTTCTCATCTTCCTCTGTGTAAAGTGTGTATAAGCTCATCTCATCTTCCTCTGTGTAAAGTGTGTATAAGCTCTTCTCATCTTCCTCTGTGTAAAGTGTGTATAAGCTCTTCTCATCTTCCTCTGTGTAAAGTGTGTATAAGCTCTTCTCATCTTCCTCTGTGTAAAGTGTGTATAAGCTCTTCTCATCTTCCTCTGTGTAAAGTGTGTATAAGCTCATCTCATCTTCCTCTGTGTAAAGTGTGTATAAGCTCTTCTCATCTTCCTCTGTGTAAAGTGTGTATAAGCTCTTCTCATCTTCCTCTGTGTAAAGTGTGTATAAGCTCTTCTCATCTTCCTCTGTGTAAAGTGTGTATAAGCTCTTCTCATCTTCCTCTGTGTAAAGTGTGTGTAAGCTCATCTCATCTTCCTCTGTGTAAAGTGTGTATAAGCTCTTCTCATCTTCCTCTGTGTAAAGTGTGTGTAAGCTCTTCTCATCTTCCTCTGTGTAAAGTGTGTGTAAGCTCTTCTCATCATCCTCTGTGTAAAGTGTGTAT
This sequence comes from Pimephales promelas, assembly GCF_988280905.1. NCBI lineage: Eukaryota > Metazoa > Chordata > Actinopteri > Cypriniformes > Leuciscidae > Pimephales > Pimephales promelas. Next base: position 504,235 of record NC_142781.1, read on the forward strand.
AAGCTCATCTCATCTTCCTCTGTGTAAAGTGTGTGTAAGCTCTTCTCATCTTCCTCTGTGTAAAGTGTGTATAAGCTCTTCTCATCTTCCTCTGTGTAAAGTGTGTGTAAGCTCTTCTCATCTTCCTCTGTGTAAAGTGTGTATAAGCTCTTCTCATCTTCCTCTGTGTAAAGTGTGTGTAAGCTCATCTCATCTTCCTCTGTGTAAAGTGTGTGTAAGCTCATCTCATCTTCCTCTGTGTAAAGTGTGTATAAGCTCATCTCATCTTCCTCTGTGTAAAGTGTGTGTAAGCTCATCTCATCTTCCTCTGTGTAAAGTGTGTAAGCTCTTCTCATCTTCCTCTGTGTAAAGTGTGTAAGCTCTTCTCATCTTCCTCTGTGTAAAGTGTGTATAAGCTCTTCTCATCTTCCTCTGTGTAAAGTGTGTATAAGCTCATCTCATCTTCCTCTGTGTAAAGTGTGTATAAGCTCTTCTCATCTTCCTCTGTGTAAAGTGTAGGGTACTTAAGGGTACTTCAGCACCCCTAAAAAGGAGCTCAGCACCCCTAAAACTTGGAGCAAGAAATGTTGTTATTCTAAAAATTTAGTTCGTCTTTGACACGGTTAAATAATGTCCAAAACATACTCCGTAGTTTGTGGTTTAAAATGAAATGAAAATGAAAACATTTCTCTTCTTCTAACATTACATTTTTGTACCTGCACCGCTCAGCACGGCCGTCATCCAGCGCGAAACACACGCAGAGAGAACCCGGGCAGTTAACGTTAGGTAGTTTTGTGAATCAACTGAGACGCTCCAGAGCTGTGTCTCACACTTCTTTCCTTTCAGTTGTTCTGATTCCGAAACCATATCGGTGAGTACTGGAGTCAGTATCCTGAATCACCATGGTACACCTATAATAAGTGTTTATTTTCAGACTGTTTTAGTCTAGCGGGTCGCCGCCGCTGTGGAGTAACGTTAGCGGCGTGGCAATCAGGAGAGTCGGGAGTTTTCCCGGTGAGCCGGTAGTGTTTCGAGGCCGCGAGGGCTGGTCTGATAAAATTTATACATTGCAAGTTCGCCAAGCGCCCAAGCGAGGGGAAGAAAAAAAAGTTGTGTTTTTCTTATTTTCGATAACGGAGCCTATATTTGCACTAAGTGCCTGTCTTTCTAGTAAATAGATGCACGTTGGCGGAGAAGCTACAGTGGTGTACGTCGTAGGGCGTGATGTGCTTGAAAGCAGTTTTAGATGCACTCGACCTGAGTTCGATTCCGCCTTTTGCCGAACTCTCTCTTCTCCCTTTATCTCCCAACACATATGAGATGTAAAATTTATAACCTAACATAAAGGGCTCTAGTGTTATACAGTATTTTGCCAACAAACTAAAATCGAATCCATGATATGACTTTGTGCCTTTATAAAACAGCACAAGACTTTAAGAATAGGCTTCCACATTTGCTGGGTGATTTAAAGAAAAGTTTGCACTTTGCTCACGTGATCAGCATGGTTATATCTGGTGTTTTCTCCTAAATAAAAGCTTAAGGGTTTATTTCTTGCAAGTGTAGAAATATGACATGTATTTTAATTTTCCTATAGTGTAATGTTGATTAAAATATACTTTTGAAAAATTCATTTTCACTTATATAGTTCATTTATAGGCTATATGGATTTTACATCATAGGAATAATTATATAAATCATTATTACATTATTATAATAATTGTTTGGCATCCTAAAACACCATTGATAATGTAATATAGACTGAGACTCTCACAACTAAAAAGATGTTTGAGCCCTTTTTATTGTCCTGGTACAAATCAATGCGTTTTCTTTGTTCAACGAGCAGTTCATGGGTTGAAGCTCTTAATTTTGATTTCTCAAAGAGCACGAGATTGATGCATTTAACCTTAAAATGTACAAAATTTTATAGCGGGGGAGCATGCCCCCGAACCCCCCTAGAGGAACAGAGTCCACCACATAGTTTTACAAATTTGTTAATATCTTTTGCCTTTTTTATTGCTGGCTGGGGAACTGCCGATGAAAATGAGCTCTTTTAGCTAACTCGGGTACATTTACATTATTCTAATGTTGATTAATGTGTACATTGTCCCCCTTACAAATAAATAAATAAATAAATAAAATGAAGAGAGAGAGGGAGCGTATATGGGTGTAAAATGTGGGTGGTGGCAGTGAGGCTCATTGGCTCAGCACCCCTAAAGCTCTGACCCTAGAATCGCCCCTGGTCAATAGTAGTTCACATATCAAAATATCACACATTTCCCCCATATGATCATCAAGCCACGGCCCACTTATATATATATATATATATATAGAGAGAGAGAGAGAGAGAGAGAGAGAGTTTTTTTGAGTTTTTGACAACAACTTTATTTGATCCTCAGAACTTCATATCATAGCTTTTATATTAATATCAATAATTACATTTCTGTCATAAATCACTCCAAATCCACTCCAAAATACTTATTCCAATGCTAAAGCAAAAACCACCATTCCTTCCACAACTGTGCAAATAGCTTCATTATATCCCCACCTTTGCAAAAAAACTTCATAATCATTAACCAACTTATAAAACTTAAAGTCATTCAGAACCCGACTTTTCACCAAATTTTTAAAAACCATCTCAACTTTTTGCCCTACTATACCTTCTAACCTCTTTTTCCTTGAGATATAAATAGCTCTTTTAGCTTGTCCAATCAAGAAATTTAGCAGTTGACATTTACTTCTTTGTGCCGCTCTATAGCGTGGGCCGAGAATAAAGCTTTGAGTGGAGAAATTTTCACCAAAATTTAAAAACATTAATTTAAGTATACTAAACAAATTCTTCAACCTTGAACATTCTAAAAAGCAGTGAAAAATCGTTTCCCTTATTTTACAGAAAGGGCATTCATCAGATACATTAGAATTAATAGTATTCACAAAAGCATTTACAGCAACTGTGCCGTGCAATATTTTCCACTGAAGATCACCTGTGGATTTTTCTAACGGTGATTTATACAGTATTCTCCATACAGGTTTTACATCATCTTCCAACCCCAGTTTTTCTCTCCACACTGTATCCTTTCGTTCCTTAAGACTTGTTTTATTTAGCACCTTTACACAGCATTTATATAACACTTTACTTCGAACCTCTTGAAAGTTCAAATTCTCCAGACTTTCCAAATCTAACAAGAAACCATTTAAGCCTTTTAAATCAGGAGTAATTAAAATGATTGGAAATGGATCTGAAAAAATAGAAGCCACTCTACCGTTATAGTAATCTTTCAATAATGTTTTTTCTTCTACTGTAAACCTTTGTAATAATAAATCTAAAAATTTTCCAACCTGTCGTGCAGAATGAACTCTCAAATAAGAGGCCACAGCTTGAGAATTACTCAGTTCAGGACCACCAATGTCCATTAAGTTGCTTAATTTTAATGTTTTGGATGAGCACAATATATGAGATAATCCTGGTGTGACTTAACAAGCCACATCCAACCTCGCTCCATGAACAAGAGGTTCCTCGAGCAGCCAGTACAGAGATGTTGTGTGTTGCCTCTGTTTTCTAAAAAGTTGCCAGACATTGAAAAGTCCTTTGTAGAAATGAATCGACATGTTAAACTGTAGTTTGCTGAAGTCTGTTAAAAATAGTCCTGAGTTCAAGTTTAATCCACTTGCTTGATTGAAGATAATATCCGCTACTTTCCTCCAGACCAACTCCACTGGTCCCGTCAAGTATCTCTGTATAAACAACAGTCGAAAAGCTGCTCTTCTGCTGGCCAGATGTATGAGTCCTTGTCCACCCTTCTCCGTGGGCAGAAAAAGTACACTCTGGGCTATCCAGTGAAAACCATTCCAGAAAAAGTCCACTATGATGGCTTGTAATTTTGCCAAAAGCCCAACAGGAGGATCAATACAAGTCAAACGGTGCCATAACATTGATGCAACCAAATTATTAATAACTATAACTCTCCCCCTAAATGACATCTTCGGCAAAAGCCACTTCCATTTTTCAAATTTTCCTTTTACTTTTTCTAAAATACCATCCCAATTTTTTTGTAATACAGATTCATTCCCAAGATAAACACCCAGATATCTTATGCCATCACTTTTCCAGGACAAGCCTCCTGGTAATTTAGGAGGCCCACCATCCCATTCACCACACACCAATGCCTCACTTTTAGACCAATTTACTTTGGCTGACGAATTAATGCCAAATTCATCAATAATTTTCTTTAACACCATTATGTCATTTTGATCTTTAATCATAACAATAATATCATCAGCATAAGCTGATACTTTTACTTTTTCACCTGAATGTGGTATAGACCATCCTTCAATACTGTTTCTAATTTTTACCAGCAGAGGTTCAATAGCCAAGGCATACAACATTCCTGATAATGCACATCCCTGCCTGATCCCTCTTTTGACTTTAAAAGGTGCACACAAACTCCCATTTATTTTCAGCACACTCTCAATGTCCTGGTACAAAACCCTGATCATAGCAATAAAACCTGAGCTGAACCCAAACTCCTCCAGTGTACGCCAGAGATAGCCGTGCTCAACCCGATCAAACGCCTTTTCCTGATCTATTGAAATAAGACCAGTATTTAAACTCGATAACCTAGAGACTTCCAAAATATCTCGAATTAAAAATATGTTATCAAAAATAGACCTATTAGGTACACAGTATGTTTGATCATGATGAATGACCCTTCCAACTACCTCCCTCAGTCTTATTGCCAAAACTTTAGATAACATTTTTAAATCAGTGCACAGAAGTAAAACGGGTCGCCAATTTTTTATTTCCTTTAGATCTCCCTTCTTTGGCAGCAGAGTTATGACTGCCCTTCTGCAGCTCAACGGTAGCAAGCCATCAGCCAGACTCTCATTGAGTACTGCAAGCAAATCATCTCCTATTACTGACCAAAACTTCTTATAAAAGTCGATGGGGAGACCATCTATTCCAGGTGCCCTGCCACATTCCATGCTCTGCAGTGCAATCTGCAATTCTCCTGTGGAAATGGGCTTCTGAAGTTCCTCATTAACTTCATCTGGCACTTTCGGCAACCCAGAATGAAAAGAATTGGCTAGCTCGTCCACTTCTGGGCTCTCACTCCTGTACAACTCTGAATAAAAAGACACCGCCCTTCTTCTAATTTCCTTAGGCTCTGTTATGTCTGTTCCAGTTGTTGAATATAGCGAGTGAATATATCGACTTTGACCATTCTTTTTTTCTAGACCAAAGAAGAACTTAGTCGGGCCATCCATCATTTCAATGCTCTGAAATCGAGAGCGGACCAACGCACCCTGTGCTCTAACACCTAATAGCTCATCTAACATCTTTCTTTTGGATTTGAGGAGCTCGCTATGCCCTTGATTTCCTGTGGATGCTGCTGAGTTTTGCAGGCCCACAATTTCAATCTCTAGGTTTCTCATTGACCGGGAAATTTCCCTGGAAACATTGAGTGTGTACTGCCGGCACAGCTGCTGTATTTCCACTTTACCATAATCCCACCACTGTTTTAAAGATTTGAATTCATGCTTCTTCAACCCAAACTGTTTCCAAAAATATATAAACGTCTCAATAAAAGCATTATCTTGTAACAATAAGATGTTAAAGTGCCAATAAGCACTCTTGGGTTTTATATTTGCTATATAAATATTGCATTCTACTAAACAGTGATCAGAAAAGCTTACAGGTAAAATCATACATTTCTTTATAACATTAAAATGATGTCTAAAACAATAGAATCGATCCAGTCTAGCCAAAGACATTAAATTCTCTCTTGCCTGTGCCCATGTATATTGTCTTTCATTCTTGTGCAAGATTCTCCAAATATCATAGAGATCATGTTCCGCAACGAGTTTCAATATTTCATTCTGAGATGCCATATGAGGCTCTTTATGGTTCCTATCTACTTTATGATTTTCTGTACAATTAAAATCTCCTCCCATAAACATATACTCTTCTTGTTCAAAACTAGATAGAGCATCACTCAATTTTTGTATAAAATAAACCCTCTCAGGACCATGAACAGGAGCATAAATGTTTACAAAAACTAAAACAAACTTTTCAAATTTTACTCTGACTTTCAATAGTTGCCCTTCTACAATGTGTTCAACCTCATATGATATAGGTTTTATGTGTTTTTGAAAAAGAACAGCTACCCCACCACTAGATGAATTTTTATGGCTTAAAATAACTTCGCCATCCCATTCCATTTTCCACTCTCTCTCATTCTTAACATCACTATGGGTTTCCTGAACCATCATCACATCATATTTCTTTTGTCTTATTAGTTCATACAGCATTGTTCTCTTCCCACTTTCTCGTGCACCATTTATATTGAGAGTGCCCAGTCTTAGCGTACTCATACTGTAGATGAATGAATAAAAACCAAAAAAGGGCAAAACAACCAAAAAAAGAACACAAGAAAAATAAAAAAAATCATTCTGTTTCAAATTCATCGTTCAGTATATTCATTTTCAATTTTTGCACAATTTTTTTCAATCTGTAGATTTCTTGATCAGTAAAGGTACTTGCACCCTTCTCTTTCATTGACATTTTAGCTGAATAAATGAACAGTTCTCGATCTGGGAAATAATCTTCCACTCTCACTCCTTTCATTCCTTTAGTTGTTTGTAAGAATTTTCTAATTTTCTCAAGTGTATAGTCACTTCTAGCAGATCTTTTTTGATAGACTGAATTCGCAGACCCTGAAGAATCACCTCCACTTTCTGAGGCGGACTGAGCCTCGTCATTATTGCTCGTATCTGACTCCATCTGAATCCCAGAATTTTCAACATCTTTTCCTGATAATTCATCTCCCGTATCTTTCCTAACTCTCTTCCCATTGCCTTTTTTCTTTAATTTCCGTTTTATTGCAGGTGTTTTAAAAACACTTTCATCCTTTATCAATTCCATGTCTTCTGCTCCTTCTATTGCAACTAAGTTAGACTCAGTTACTTCACACTCTTTTAAAGTACTTATTTCTCCACCATCACTCACAACATCTTCCAAGTTTTCCTTGCCAATTCCTCCATTATTATTTCCTTCACCCCTTTCCGTGCTAACCCTTGATCCTTCGCCGGGTTCTGGCTGTCTCTGCACTTCACTTCTACCTACATTTGTCTGCTCCTTATTCCTGTTCTCATTCAGAGATACTACTGAGTCACCCTTCTCAGGACAAGCACGAATTATATGTCCCTCCTGTCCACACCCAAAGCACTTCATATTTTCTGAAGTTGCATAAATCACATAATCATAGTTATCCACCTTAAATTTCATGGCTAAACTTAGCTCTTCATTTTCATTTTTTAGAATCATGTGCGTCTGTCTTCTAAATGAAACCACATGTTTCAGCTGAGGTGATTTACAGCCTAACGCAATCTTCCTGATTTTAGACACAATTTTACCATGTCTCATTAATTCCCTTTCGATCACGTCATCTCTGATAAATGGCGGTACATTTGAAAGCGTAATCCTTCTAGCCGGCTGAACCAAAGGCATTACCGGGGTAAACACACTGTTGATGACAATCCCTTTTACTACAACGTCATTGACTTTCTCTACACTATTCAAAAAAATCACGACGGCACTGTTCATTCTGGCTGCAGACAAAATACTAGAGTAGCCAACAACTTCAGCGACTGCAATGGTGCAATCCTCAACAGAACAACGTTCCGCGGGGATGACTTTAATGCCATGTTAAGTCATCCAAACTTTGAGACGCTGCCATAACGGCCAGCGTCTCTTGCTCAACAATATTCTTGGCAATAAAATGATTCACACCAATAAACCGCAAAAGATAGAAAAAGGTAGAAAAACTCACTCATTCAACAGCGTTCTCTTTCACCCACGCGCGCTAGCTCCCCCCACTCACTCGCAACATCCGCTCAAAGAGAGAGAGAGAGAGAGAGAGAGAGAGAGAGAGAGAGAGAGAGAGAGAGAGAGAGAGAGAGAGAGAGAGAGAGACTTTTGACTTTTAAACTCCTTTTATTTAAAACAATTTAGGGTTTTAAGAAAAACTTTTTTTTACGCAAATTACATTATAAAACAACAGCCATTTTACCAATTAAAAACTAAACTTCCATACTCACTCACATTCACCAATGCCTCTCTCACACCCCATCTCCATTCAAACATAGCAACATTATCAGTGTATTTATAATATGTATACTCAATGGTCACACGAGATTCTATTAAAGACCTAAACATAGCTTTCATATCAACTTCTTTTCCTGTATTTTTACACTGGTGGGATTTCAAAATGGCTAACTTAGCTTGGCCAATTAAAAAATTGGCAAGAACACATTGTTGTTGCCATGACTTTCTATATTGATACCCTAATATAAACAAGGTTTTATTATATAAAAACCCTAATTTTGTAATCAATTTTTCGAGTACTGCAAATAAAGGACCAAGTCTTGGACATTCAAAAAACATATGAAAGACAGTATCATGAGCATTACAGAAGGGACATGACAGAACAATCTTATTGAACTTTGATACCAAACTATTTGAGGCTATAGCACAATGGAGTACTCTCCACTGAAGATCTCCGCATCTCTTGGAGATAGGAGGTTTATACAATACTCTCCATGATGGATGTACTTTGTCACAAATAGAGATCTTATCCCTCCATTTGGTATCTGTTTTTCCTTGCAAATGTCCAACATGCACAGATTTAACACAAATATAATAAAGATTTTTCTTTGCTACATTATGAAAAAAAGAATCCCCATACCCCTTCAACAATGTAGTCTGGTTTAAATTACCCCCAACTCCTCCATCTTTGGGGGTCACCTTCAGCTCAGGGAAGTTCTGAGGTGTAAAACCATCTACCAGGGTTGAGTTTACACAGGACATTAATGTAGGGGGCAAAGCATCTCTAATACACTTAATTATCCTATCCACAGTTCTTAGAGATTTTAATTTAACCTGTGCAGCAAGTGACAAAACAGTTCGCCACTGACATTGTGTCAAATCAATTAAATCCATAACTTTACTAATTCCAGCATTTAAAAAAAGTGGAACTAAACAAGACACATTAGATGGTATCTTTATAAGAGGATTAAAAAACAAGGGCTCTGAAATCCCATAATGCACCTCTTCTGTTCTTGAAATACTTCCATGATTTAATTACTGACATGTAAAAATTAGGGAAGAAAACATGTGCTTTTTCCTCAAAAGGCTTTTCCATTAAGAACAACTGTTTGTCTAGGCCTATCCCACCTAAATCTGATAGTATAGATAGCCCAAATGTAACCCATTGTAAAGGAGTAGAACAATACAAAAGCCTCGGTTTGTAATCTCATTGCTAGTATTTTTGACTCTATGTGTATTAGTCCTTGACCTCCCTCAGCCACCGGAAGATAAAGTATACCAGGAATAAGCCAATGATAACCGTTCCAAAAAAAATCCACAAAAGCTTTTTGAATGGTAATAAGCAACTCTTTAGGAGGATTTAAAACAGTTACTCTGTGCCACAGCATTGAGGCAGCCAGATTATTGATAATCAAGCACCTCCCCCTGAAAGAAAGCTGTGGTAGAAGCCAACGCCACTTCTGCAATCTGCCGATCACCCGATTTGCTAATCCCTCCCAATTCTTTTCAGTATATTGGGCCATCCCAAAAAAAAAACACCAAGTACATTAAATCCATCTTGAACCCATTTACACTGTTGTGGCAATTGAGGTGGTCCTATATCCACCCAGTCTCCCAACAAGAAGGATGTACATTTATCCCAATTAATATGAGCAGTTGTAGCTTTCTGGAACTTATTCAAACAAGAAATAAGATTAGTAACATCATTAGTGCTCTTGATTATTACTGTAACATCGTCCGCGTAAGCTGTAAGTTTCACTGGGGCCTCTTCTGGGAAACCTGGGACACCGATACCACACAGCTGCTTCCTCAGCATAACTAGCAGAGGTTCAATGGAAATAGAGTACAGAAGACCAGACAGAGGGCATCCTTGTCTTATTCCCCTAGTCACAGAGAAAGGTCTAGTTAAAGACCCATTAATACGCAACATACTATAAATGTCACTGTACAGAAGCTTGACAAGAGAAATAAAATTTGCATCAAAACCAAAAGCTTCAAGGGTCTTGAACAAATAATGATGGTCCACCCTGTCGAAAGCTTTTTCCTGATCCAAGGAGAGGAATCCAATGTCCAGTTTGTGCCTTTGTGCAACTGAAATAATATCTCTTACGAGAAAAAGATTATCAAAAATTGTGCGTTTAGGGACACAAAATGACTGATCTTCATGGATTACCTCAGACATATATTTTTTAAGCCTATTAGTTAGTGTTTTAGATAAAATTTTAAAATCAACACAGATCAGTGACACTGGTCTCCAGTTTTTAAGGAACCCAAGATCTCCTTTTTTTGGGATCAATGTTATGATTGCCCTCCGACAACTTAATGGAAGTTTCCCACGGTTAAAGCTTTCCAGGAAGACTGCATACAAGTCCTCTCCAATCAAATTCCAGCAGCCACGATAGAATTCAGATGAAAGACCGTCCAGACCAGGCGACTTCCCAGGGCTCAGCTCCTGGACGGCAAGAGAAAGTTCAGCAAAAGATATAGGGCTCTCAAGGATAAGTTGATCTTCCTCTGGTAACTCTGGTAGATCACATAAAAGTTGTTCTGCTGCTGATCTATCACATGGTTCAGCAGAGTATAGGTCCTTATAAAAGGAAAGTGCATGAGTGCGGATGTCCTGTTGGTCAGTTGTCACACCTCCTTGTGGTAAATTCAGTTTATGGAAGTACTTATGTTCTCTTGGTTTTTTTCCAGACCAAAGAAGAATGCAGAGGGAGTGTCCATTTCATTTAATTGAGAATATCTGGTCCTTAAGAGGGCTGCTCTTCCTTGCTCCTCCAACAAAGTCTTTAGAAGGAACTTATTCCTCTCAATAGAATCAGCAGAGTCACCATGGTTACTTTGTCTCAGAATGTCCTCTTCAAGAGATCTCATTTTTTCTTTGAGAGTTCTGGTGTTATGAGCAGTATATTGTTGGCAAAACAACTTAATATGCACTTTGCCTATGTCCCACCACTGACTTAATAAAGGAAAACTACATCTCTCCTCTCTCCAAGATTGCCAAAAAAGGCCAAAAGAGTGAATGAAAGAGTGATCCTGTTGTAATCTGTTGTTAAAGTGCCAGTGTGATTTGTGATTTTTAGAAGACAGGACAGAGACAGCGACGGAGATATAATGGTGATCAGATAGAAAAGATGGTACTATTAGGCTATTATAAAATCTACCACTGTTACTCCTGGCAACGTAAAACCGGTCAAGTCTCGCTCCAGACAAAGAATTTGAGTTTACTTTTAACCAAGTATACTGCTTGACCCCAGGGAAATTATCTCTCCATATATCAACAAGATCATGATAACCAATAACATTTTTTAAAGCTTTTGCAGAACTTGAGTGAGGCTTAGCATGATTCCTATCTAAATCAGGGTTTACAGTACAGTTAAAATCACCTCCAACTACCACAACATTATCCTGTGGGCACTGTGACAAGGCATCTGATAGCTTTTCAAAAAACAGCTTATGCTCTTCCCCAACATTGTTAATTTAATACTTTTTACCTAGTTGTCAATCGATTGTGTAAACACCATGAACAGCTGATCGGAACGTGCGCACTGTTGACGTTGTGGCAGCGCGGATTGATAGAAATGGATAGAAAATAGTGCCGCATTAAAACTGAGCTATGAATTTTGACTGGTGTGTTTTTTGTGTGGTAAATTAATCAAGCTTTGAAACGCAAATCATTTTTTCACGTAAAAACGCACAGTTTTGTGGCCCCGGAAAATAGCCGGGAGTACTTCATTGAAAAACTTCCAGCGGTCAGAACTCTGACCAGGGGGGTCACAACAGAGTGGGTCAGTGTGTATGCACTATAGTGCTGGTAAGGATTGCATACAACTTCATGTCTTAAATGGGCGAACTAACCCTTTAAAAACTTCATAAAAATCATCTTTCAGTAGATTCCAGAAATGTTTATAGAATTCAGCCGGAAGTCCGTCTAACTCCGGTGTTTTTCCAGTTGAAAGTTTCATAACAGCTTCCGACAGCTCTTGTAACTGTAGTCCAGAGTCCAGCTGTTTACTCTGCTCATCCCAAAGCTTTAATAAGTCTTTATGCAACTCTTCCATGCATCCAATATCACCTTCTCCGAATAAGTCCTTATAAAAACTTTGAGCAATTTTTCTCATTTCTTTTGGATCTGAAACCACATTTCCATCTTTCAAATGCATCATCATTTTTCTACCTCTTTCTTTCTTTTCTAGATGAAAAAAGAAGGAACTTGGTGCATCCATTTCTCTTAACCTTGCAAAGTGATCTCTAATTAAAGCCCCTTTTGCTTTCTCATGGAATAATGTAGCTAAAGCTTCTTTTGTTTCTTCCAGCTTTCTAACTATCGCAACATCAACAATTAACTCACTTTCAATCTGTTTGATCTCTTTTTCCAGTTCAAACACTGTTTTTTTGATCCTGCACAAATGTGTTATATGTATAATTTTGACAAAATATTCTAATCTGTGATTTTCCTATATCCCACCACTGAACAATATCATCATAATTGCTTTTTCCACTCCATCCAAAAAAACATTAAACTTTTCACAAAAAAGTACATCTTGTATCAATTTCACATTGAAATGCCAATAATAGCTATGACTTTGTGACTTTATAACATTTATTTCAATTATACATAAATGATGATCAGAGAACCCATTTGGACAAATTGTTGATTTTAAAATTCTATTACTTTTACTCTTATTAACATAAAATCGATCTAATCTGGCAGAAGTTATACGATCATGAGAAACCTTTACCCACGTATATTGTTTTACTGTGGGGTGTTGCTGTCTCCATACATCAACTAAATCAGATTTACTAATGACTTCTTGTAGAAATTTAGCAGAAGAAGGATGAGGTTCTTCACTATTTCTAAGGTAAACTTTTCTGTACAGTTCCAGTCACCCCCTAACACCAACCATACATTTTCATCACAATTTTTCTTTAAAAACTCATGCAACTTTTTAAATATTTGTATCCTCTCTGCTCCAGTATTTGGTGCATAAATGTTAATGAAAACAAAAACAAAAGCATTTACACTTGCTTCAACAGCCTTTCTATTTCATTAACAGACACATTACTTATATTAATTGTCTTTGAAAATAAAATCGCAACTCCTCCACTAACATTTGTACCGTGACTCATATACAAATCCCTTCTCCACTCCATTTCCCATTCCACTTCATTTTTGACGTCACTATGCGTCTCTTGTAGAAATGTAAGATCAATATTTTTATTTTGGATGTATTCATTTAAACATGCTCTTTTCTTGCCATCTCTTCCCCCATTGATATTAATAGATCCTATTCTACGGCTCTCCATGAAAAAAGAGGACAGAAAAAGGGAAAGAGAGATCAAGATAAAAAGAGACAGATTATTCACCATTTGTGCTTCCTTCATAAATAAACTATAAAGAGTTTTCAAGAACTTTTTCTTTCCTCAGATTCGTTACCATTTTTTTCAATCGGAATCTTTTTTTCCTGCTCAACTCTTCGTAACCAACAGTCTTTTGAATCTTAATCACTGAAGCCAAAAACTTTTTCACTTCAGGAAAAAATCCCTTTACCTCTACCTTTTTCCCAAAGGTTTCGTCAAGGAAATCATTAATTTCCTTTCCAGTATAACTGATCTTCATCATAATTAGAGGGAAAATCTGACATTTCAGAAAGACAATCATCCTCAACCAAGTTTTCAGCTACATCAGTGTTCTCAGAGAGCTGAGACAGAGTTAGACCTTTATCATCCAATCGATTCTCAACGACATTTACATCAACCGAACTTTCAAGATTAGCTTTCTTTGCGTCACTTATCCCTGCCTCTTCAAAAATCCTCTTTTTCCCTCCATCGCATTTTCTACTTTTTTTCCTAATTTTTTCCCTCCTAATTGCTTTTGGCCCACATCTTCAGTTGGTTCATCTTGTTCATGACTACTCGATTCATTCTGTTCCTTGTCGGGTTTATTATCTGTCTCCGTTTGTTCACTTTCATCTGCAGTTTCTACTTCACCCTCGAGCACCTGTTTACTTTCATTTGTTTTGCTGATACCGTCTTCAGTGTGTGTCTTATTTGTTTATGCCCGACATTACCACACTTGAAACATTTCAAATGGTTGGTGTTCGCAAAGATCATGTAAGATTTGTCCTCGTGTTTGACCCGAAACGAGATTTCTAACGTCGGAGATTCTAAAACCATAAATACCTGCCGCCTAAAAGACAGCACATGTTTTAAAGCTTCCTTTTTACATCCGAGAGGATTTAGTGTCATTCCACTTACTATTTTCCCAAATCTCTGCAGTTCATTTTCATGCATGCATTAGGTATAAATGGTGGGCGATATGAAATGTTCACTCTTGACGACTGTGATACCGAGGGCGAAACAATAACAAAAGCTCCACTTACCCAAACGCCGCTCACGATGAGTTTACTCACGAAACTTTGATCCTTTAGAAAAACAACCACAGCCTTATTCATCCATACAATGTTTTCGAATCCCGTTTGTTCACCAATCGCTACAAGCACTAGAATCAGGCACACACCTGACCCCATGGCGGAGCGACACGGACGAAACCTCCATCTCAGCCCTCCGCCACGATGCAAAAGGAAACTTTTACCTGGCGACTATTTTCCTTCTAAATAAAACTACTACTTAACTAAAAAGAAACTAAAAAAATTACTACAAAAAGAAACTAAAGGAAATTACAGGAAATTCCCCCAGAAACACTCCTCTCACCCGTGAGACGCTCACATTCCCCAAACTCCCAGCATGCACCGGGAGAGAGAGAGAGAGAGGCCTATTATAATACATTTTTACACAAAAATTGTTAACACACACACACACACACACACACACACACACTGTCCCCTTTTACTTAACATACACATATTTGTAATAATCACACTCTCAATCACACTCACTCACTCACTCACTCACTCACTCACACACACACACACACACACACACACACACACACACACACACACACACACACACTAATAGATTAAAGCTAAGATTTGCAACCCTAGTCACAGAACAGATTGTGTGTGTGTGTGTGTGTGTGTGTGTTTCCTTTAGTAAATGAATCTGAATCATGTTTGTGTGTTATAGTGTGGATCATTGTGGAGAGTTCAGGATTACAGCAGGATCACGCAAATGTAGGTCTACACACACACACACACACACACACACACACACACACACACACACACACACACACACACACACACTCATTCAGTGATTTGTTGTTGATTTGTGTCATTTAGTGAAATGTTTCTCTCTTCTTGTGTTCAGATGCCTGTGATCTCACACTGGATCCAAACACAGCACACACTCGACTCATTCTGTCTGATGAGAACAGGACAGTGACGCATGTGAAAGAGCATCAGCCGTATCCTCGTCATCCAGAGAGATTTGATGAGTATCGTCAGGTTGTGTGTGTAGAGAGTCTGACTGGACGCTGTTACTGGGAGGCTGAATGGAGCGGGATTGGTGCTGCTATATCAGTGACATATAAAGGAATCAGGAGGAAAGGATGGAGTAAAGACTGTGAGTTTGGATGCAATGATAAATCCTGGAGTCTGATCTACTGTAATAACAGATTCTATGTCCGTCACAATATGATCAGCACTGATATTCCTGTCTTCTCTTCATCCTCTAAGAGAATAGGAGTGTATGTGGACGTGTCGGCCGGCACTCTGTCCTTCTACAGCGTCTCTGACACACACACACTCACACACTTACACACACTCTACACCACATTCACTGAACCCCTCTATGCTGGATTTGGGGTTTATGAGTTAAACTCCTCAGTGTCTCTGTGTGACATTAAACAGCGTCCTGACAGAAACAACAGTGACAACATATGGAAAAAATATAGATACATTTGACTAAATGTTTATATCTGAAACTTGTAAGTAATATATATATAACAGTCAGACAAGACACAAAATCCTTATTAAAATTGTGTAATATGATGATTTAAGATAATTTGGGAACTTATAATTACTATATGACAATTTTAAATCCAAAACAATATTCTTAGTAGATACACGTAACATCAAAGTTATATGAGTTGGGCAATCATTAGTGAAACCAAAATCTTGGTATATTGTATAAAAACCTTACAAGACACTAGACGTATGTAAGATGTCACTTATATGAGACATTAAAGTACATGGAAAAGCACATGATGAGATGACCAAAAATAATGTATAGCATTTCTAAGATTTTATGACGCTAGCACTGTCTCAGATCAGATTGTCTCAGATTGTTTTTAGATCACACTTTCTTCAATGTCAATTAGTGAATTTTTCCAAAAATGATTAAATGGGTTATATTTGTTGTTATTTAAGATTTTATGAGTGATTCTATCCAATAAAATAGTCAGAAATTATTTTTTATTTACAGTTAGATATTCAAGTTCTTGTGTATGCAGCAAATATTCAAAATTGGCATGTAAAAATAAAAAACACCCAGTCACTCATTTCTTGACGTAGAAAGATTTAATTTTGCACTTAATTTGTATATCATTTGTATATTTACATTTTAAATTTAAGTGGCAATACATCTTTTTAAAATAGCCAAGTTTATTAAGATGCTTCTTTAATAATTGCTTTGAAACCATACCTTGCACTTGTGTCCTTTTGGATGTTACAATGAAATACATAAATGTTGATGACATGCATTGGAAAATGAATTAAAGAAGAATGCATTTACATTTTGTAGTAAACGTTTCACACTGCTGTGTGCTTTTTCATTATAATTTTGACAGATTCTCACATTAGATTACAGTAACAGTAGAGGCAATTAGTTACTTTCCAGCTCAGCAACCCTGAATGAATAAGTGACCATCTTCACATTCAGTTCATTTACAGTAATATGTCTTAAGTAGCCGACAAGCGATTGAACTGGACTGTTGACACTGAATATACATACATGGTCTTACTATCTGAGCAGTGTTTATGGCTTTGTGAAAGTGGACAGTGGACATGAGGCTCAGTGGAGTTTTGATGGGAGAACCTCTGGCTAATTTCTGCACTGTGTAATTACTATAGTTTCCTAAGGACTATAAACACTGATCACCCATGTCAATAAAGTTGGAGACTCTAAAAATACTCCCATCCTTCAAAAGCACAATAGAGTTTTTTCTTTGTTTTGTTGTGCTGTAGGTATGACCATGAACAACCTCTCCATTTACAGCAATTGTCTTGTAGTAATTTAGCACAGAGTTTGGGGAAACCTCTCTCACTGTGCGGAGGGCAGCTTGATCACTAACAGACATTAATCTTACATTTGCTGGACCAAGGCCAGTTACCTCAGTGAACTTTGCAAACTTCTTGACATGATGCTTTTCGGTTATCATTTCATTACAGAAATCTGTAACTTCTGCAGGTGCATTTGTTAAAAACTGCTTTGCTAAACGGGGAAAAGCTCGGGAAAACAGCACTCGTTTGCATATTTGTTGTGGTACAGCTTGGCTAATTTTCACTTGTTTCAGGAGGTATCCATTGAAATCTTCAAACATAAAGGCTGAGTGTGCCCAAAGGACCACAATGCACAACACTTTTGATCAAATGCAGAAGTGAATGAAGATTGAATTTCATGTGCTCTTCCCCATACAGCGACTGCACACCTCCAACAAAGTACACTAATGCCTCATGGGCAAGATTTATCTGTTGTGTATTTATTTCAGATCCCAACAGAATGCGTATGCCCTCTATCAGTAATGCCCAATGACAGTGATACTTCTGTGGACGTATGCCTTAAAGAACTGGCAAGCTATAGTACAGAAGCCAGTGTTGCCACTCATGGGCTGTCCAGAACTTGCGTTCAGTCAGAGATCTTGGAGCTCCAGCAACAATACCTGGAGGTTTTATAGACAAGAGGTGTCCGTCCAAGATAGCTGTTTGTGTGCCAATGTGCCATGGCTCAGAATAGCTTCTGGAATCGATCCATAAAGTTGCCATTCGTCTGCACACGCCAAGCAACACACAATGCATATAGTCAGGGACCATCCCATTGATTACATCAAACTTTGGTAAATCTACAATGGCAGATGGGCCCTTTATGCCCAATATTGTTGTCCTTTCTCTTTCAGTAATTTGTCCTATCTCTACTGTGGTTTTATGATTTCTGTCACTTGGTTTTTCATCTGCACATGTGTAAACCCTTGACTTTCCTTTTCCTTGCCTCATCTGCACCCCAGACTCCGCAGCCATATTCACCATTAACTTGCTTAACATTTTGTAGTAATGGCCTTTCTACTGCATCACACACACAGCACACACACACACACACACAGCACAATGGGTGCACCTTCACGTGTCTCCATGACTGATCACTAGGATGTTGCCACTCAAAGCCAGCTTGTGAAAGATTGGCACATTCCTCTACAAATGGTTGGAAGTAGCAGGTCATGTCGGGCTTTTTTGCTCCAAACCATAAAGCACATAAAAGCACATGCTTATCTCTACTCTCAGGGGCTATCTCATTAACACAACACAGTATAGGCCAAATACTAAAATTAGAGGACTGAAAGACTGGTACACCATCACAATTAAATGTAAGGGAGAGGAAATCCTCTTCACTGTTTGATTTCAAGGTCTGATATAAGGTGCCATCACATATATGACGTATTGCATGCCTACTACTGTGATCAGAACGAAAACAGAGATTGTGCAAACCGTGATTCTCAAGAACATCCTTCAGTTGATCCTTTAGTGGAATACTGATAAAGAAATGTCCTTCCTGTAAACTGTCTTTTACTGTTATGGACGAGGACACACATGTAAGTGTTTCTTCTTGTGATTGTGAAGGTACATACTCTGCAGTAATGATGGCATTTTAATTGATCTATAAAACCAGCTAATGGTTTCTCCAAAAAACGCTCGCTTGCTGGTACTGTATTTGTCCCAGCAGAATGTAACTTTAGCAGTTTCCGCAGGTCTTCTGTCAATACACCTGTAGTGTTGCGTCTCAATGCAAAGGAGAGAATAGAGATGCAACCGTTAGTCCATGAGAGTGGATATCATCACGTATTTCTTGAGGGGCATTTTCCTAAAATGACAGAAAAAGAAGCACCATATTAAAACTTATAAGGTTCTGCTTCATCATTACGTAACCTTGTTTTGCTCTACTGTACTTAGCACAAAAAAATTCATGGAAGCCACAACACATGCAAGAAACAAACATAAAGACGAAAGACAGACAGTGTCTGTACACATCTAAAGCACTCTTCAGATGCCTCTGTTTTAAATACTTTTAGACCCATTTCCAAGCTGCTGTTTTTATCCAAAATTTTAGAAAAAAATTGTTTCAACTCAGTTTATCTCCTTTTTGAACAATAATGACATGTTTGACAAATTTCAGTCAGGTTTCTGTTCCCTGCATAGTACCGAGACTGCTCTGATCAAGGTCACCACTGATTCAGGAATGTTCTCTATTTTAATTCTTCTTGACCTCGGCTCAGCTTTTGACACTGTGGACCATGATTTTTTAATTAGCTGTCTGAAAAACTATGTTGGTATCAGTGATGTGGCCCTGGATTGGAAATAGGTAATTTTGCGTGACTCTTGGAGAAGCCTCCTCCTCTCATGCTCCTCTATTTCGTGGGGTCCCCCAGGGCCAGGGCTCTACAGTGCGGCCATTTTGCTCACATATGCCCCTAAAAATTGATACTTGCAAATGGGAAAAATTATTTACCAGCACAATGTGCGAGTAACTACAACCTACCATAATCAAAAATGAGACGATAACTAAATAAAAACTACTTTTGAATGACAAAAAACTATGACAAAATCTATTGAAATTTTCGCTCGTTGACAGAAGTAGTGCAGTCCTGTTTTGTCCAGCTGAGATTAGATGTCTCTCCTCTGCTGACTTATGCTTTCAGACAGACTGCGACGACCGCACTGCTGTGCTGTGAAACCCACTATTTTCAATGGCTTGCGCCGCGCAACGGCGGTTTGTTGTTGCGTCCAGCAAAGTGCAAGCACAGCAGAGCCACTGCTCAGTGACCTCACGCACACGCCGCAGTCAAAGTTAAAAATGGTTGAACTTTTGCGTTGAACTCGGCGGTTTTGTTCTGAGCCCCGAAGCCAGAGCAAATCGCTTCCTATCAGAAAGGGCCATTTGAGAAGGTCATCCATGCTTTTATTTCCTCAAGACTCGATTACTGCAATGCTCTGTACTCTAGTATCAGTAAGGGAAATATTCATAGATTACAGCTCATTCAAAATGCTGCAGCCAGACTTTTAACTGGCACTAAGAGGATTGACCACATCACACCATGTTACCTGTGAGTATTAGAATTAATTTTAAGATTTTACTTCTCGTTTTTAAAGCCCTGAACGGACAGGCTCCTGCCTACTCTATGATTTGATAACTCCCTACAAGCCGGACCGATGCCTGAGATCCTCTGGCAGGGCAATACTAGCGGTTCCCAAGTCTAGTCTTATCACTAAAGGTGACCAAGCCTTTGCTGTATGGCATTTTTATAAACATATTATTATTATTGTTATTGTATTTTCTGATTTTATTGTTGATTTTTTACTAAAAGCAAGTGACCCCAACTCTAGGCGGCATGCATCGATATTGGCTACCAGCTATACAGCGTGCTAACCTCTGGAGCAACTAGGGGTTAAGTGTCTTGCTCAGGGACACATTGGTGTTTCACAGTGGATTCGAACCCGGGTCTCTCACACCAAAGGCATGTGTCTTATCCACTGCACCATCACCACCCGCTATGCTATCAAATACGACTTTATACAGGCTTAGTAAAAAAAAATGAAAATCAATTTGTGGCGTCAGCATTGTAATCGTGGCAGGCCACCACAAATAAATGAAAGTATGGGAAACACTATGAACAGACTCAGACTACAGCTTGGCCATAGCGGCTAGCCGACACAGGCAGACCTGCCCAGAGAAGACAGACTGTTTCAGCTTACGAAGGTGGAGACGGGGAAACATTTCCCACTTCAGTAATTTTTACAATATTGTCACAGTGGTTTGTAGAGAAAGCTGATTGGGATAAGTTTGAAGAGCTAAGTGAGGAATGGCTATCATGTGTTGATGGTAGTGAAAGTATTGATGTATTAACTAGAGAAATTAGGTCAGGCATAATAGCAGCAGCGGATGTCACTATTACAAATCAAAACCCAAACGCTTGAATAAAATAGTGCCATGGTGGTCAAGAGAGTGTAAGGAAGCTGTAAAAGAAAGAAACAAGGCATTTAGATTACTTAAGACGACACACACTTTCCAGCATTTGATAGAATACAAGAGAGCGCAAGCAATGGTGAGGCAACATGTCAGGAAAGCAAAAAGGGAATACTGGAGGAAGTTTTGTGATTCTTTAGGTTGAACTACTCCTATAGAGAAGGATTGGGGGATGATTAGGAAAATGAAAGGAAATGGTTGGGAATATGGATATCCTGTGATAATTGATGAAGATGACAGAATAACCTCTAGTAAGGAGAAAGCAGAAGCTGTAGGAAAAACACTAGCCAAAGTACACAGTTCAGAAAACCTTAGTTATGAAGAAAGAAAAGGGAGAGAAGAAACTGTGTCTAAATATCAAAGAGTGTTTGAGAATGAGAAGTTCACAAAAGGAGAATTGAAAAGAGCACTGAAGAAGTTAGGAAAGTCCGCTCCAGGTAAAGACACTATATGCTACTCAATGTTGGAGAATCTGAGTGATAGTGGTAAGGATGTCCTGTTGAAGTTGTACAATAAGATATGATGGAGGGAATTATCCCTAAAGAGTGGAAGGAGTCTATCATTGTACCAATTAAGAAGCCGGGGAAAGACCCTCATAGTCCAAGCAGTTATAGACCGACAGCACTGACATCGCAGATGGGTAAGACAATGGAGAAAATGATGAATGATAGGCTGGTGTGTTGGGTAGAGTCAAAAGGATGGTTGTTGCTTGAGAAGGGGAAGGGGTATATGGACCAGTGGTATACCTGGAGGAAGACATACGAAAGGCTCAAGTGAATAAACAGACTGTAGTGGCAGTGTTCTCTGACATAGAGAAAGCATGACATGATGTGGTCAGAAGGACTGTTAATTAAACTAAATCAGATGGGATGTATCAGTGGGTCAGAGATTTCCTATCTGAAAGAACATTGAGAGTTAAAACTGATGGTGAACAAAGTGAGAGTTTTAGAGTAGAAAATGGCACCCCTCGAGGAAGATTGTGAGTCCTTGTGAGATTGTGAGAAAATTTGTTTTTTTTTTCTCCCTTCCTGTTTTGACAATTACCTATTAAAATTTGTTATTGAATCTATCGTGTGTTTTTTTTATTTGGTGAACGAATTTCATTGTTGTGTAATTGGTGGTTAGATTGGGTTAATTTATTAGCCTACATTAAATGATTTTGGTGTATTTAATGCTGCCTGGCGCCCGAATTTCGTTAAGAGTAATTTAAGGAATTAATTTCCAATAAATAAGGTTGCCACCGTTACAAAACCATACAGGTCTAATGAGATCAGTGACGAGCTTAAACAAACTTGATGGTATGGAAAATCAAGCAATGAGGATAATTAGTGGTGCAATAAAACTTCTCCATTAGCTGCAATTCAATTAGAGGTGGATGAGATGCCACTACATTTGAGGAGGCAAGGCAAAGGCTAGTTAATGAGTTGAAAGCAAAGAAAATGTCTTTAGAAACTAAAACACTATTGAACAGATGTTCAAGGGTTTTGATTTCTTACTTTCTTTTTTGAAAAGTACAGGCCTTTTAAAAAGGATACAAGAATAACTTTATTTTTTTTAAAGTTATCAATGTTTGTTTAATTGCTGTATTTTGTTAAAGAATAGCCAGTAACTCCCGTGAACACTGAAAGCACGAGTCCTGATTGTTCTGGGAGTTGTGATATAGTGTCTGTGATCGATTCCTACAGTAGATGGCGGTAATGCTCTTTTTAAGAATGCGAACCGCCAATAAGCTCAAAGAAGAAGAAGAAGAACTCCCGCGCCTTACTCCAGTCCTGTGGTGGCGGTAATGCACAAGAAATAGTTGTTAACCGCCAAATAAAAATAATAATAAAAGAAGAAGATATGCCGGTAAGTTCGTTTATCTGATTCTGATATCATGTCATATTATTGTACACTGTTTTCTGTTTGCTTATCAGACGCAATGTTTAAATAAGTAAAATCTAAATTAAGACTGTTTAAAGTGACCAACTATCAGTAACAGTCTTACTTTTCAGACTCAAATGAGACCAATCCACCTTTTTATGAAACCGACTTAAATGTTATGATCATTCTTGAAGAAGAAACTAGACTGACTGTAAATCTAGAAGCAGTTTCTGCATCTGGCGACAGGAGTTATAATCATATCGACATCTATGATTCTGCTTTTAGTTGAGACTCATTTATGGATTCTTTATTAGAAATATACAAAAGTGTAAATATCCACCTTTATTTATATAGCACTTTTAACAATGTTATGCAACTTTATGTTTCTATGGTTATGTTTCACAGCAGCTTTACAGTGATAAGAGGAGATTACAGTATCAGAGATTGTTTAGGCTTTACAGCAGATCTAGAATAAAGTTATTGTTCAGATAAAGTTAGTTTTGATTGATTCACTGCAGTTGTAGAGATCATTAGTTATTAACTTATGGACCAATAACATGACACCGTATTATATTATAATATCACTGCTATACAATAGTTTAAATATAATATTATAATATCACTGCTATACAATAGTTTAAATATAATATTATAATATCACTGCTATACAATAGTTTAAATATAATATTATAATATCACTGCTATACAATAGTTTAAATATAATATTATAATATCACTGCTATACAATAGTTTAAATATAATATTATAATATCACTGCTATAATAGAAAAGAGAGAGAGCGGGGCACAACCGAACACTTTTAGACTTCCTCAGTTTGTGTAAATCCACTTGGGCTTCAGAATATTTATTGTTAAACACATTCATTTCACACGTCTAGGAAAATTATGTGGTTTTTTCATTAATACAATGTATATTTTTTTTTTCTTGATTTACCCTGAAAGAATGGAAGTGAAATGTGACAACATGCCCCATAGTACATTGTAACATGACCATATGACAGATTAAAATGTTATCTAATATAAAAAATATATACCAGACAAACTAAAATATACAATCAATAAAACGTTTTTTTTTATAGAAAATCATAGTTCTAATATAATGCATTTTAATGCAGTGTGACAACATGCCCCACACCATTGGGTTTAAACCTGGCGAGAGTCTTCTGTTCTTAGATCAGCATTAAACAACTATATCAACTGTTCAATAACACACTGGACATTAACATAATATCACATTTGTCTAGTTTTAAATAAACACACAAAAACAGAGATGTAAAATATACTTTTGCTAATGGTTAAATAAATGTTTAGTGATATCTTCCAAAGATTTTTTAATTCTGTATAATGTTGATATGGCAACTAGTACAGTAAGTGTCTTCATGTGTGTAAAGCTGTAAACTATGTGTGTTTCAACGAGCCCGTGTTAGTTTGTGTCCCGCTCACTCCTGTGTTTGGAAAGATCAAGTAGACTTTACACACACTTTACTTTCATACACTTTTATAAAAGCAATTTATTGTAAAGTAATAAGTGTCTCACATCAGAGCCTTATTGTTCTGACACTGTCGGCCATATATTAGTTTTATTATCGCAGGGTTTTCCTGCATTGAAACATTTCTGTCGACTGCCGAAACTAATATTTGTCCCGGCAAAGCCTTATTTGACCAGTTATTGTGATTTATATGACTGATGCGCATGATAAAGGCCCCTGAAATATAAATTATTTTAGCTTTTAGTATGAAACCGTAAAACTTCAAATAATAGTCTTTTATTTTCCCAAATGGCCGAACTGCACCGGCTTGTGTTTGAGACAGGCGTGTATATGAGACCGGCCTTTAATTTAGTGTTGAGATGTTGTTCATTGAGTGTAGGCCTAGAGATAACCATCGCGGTGATCCCGGTTTGGTGAGAAAGTTTTCCCAAGATGCACGTGTCCATCTGGGTGGTGAGCTCCTCCTCAGTGAGGGTATTGCTCTCTCCTAGGCGCTGACACAGAGAGCTTCGCTGAACAGATGTTAAATAGAGTTGAGGGCTGGGCGACATCTTTCACGTTCGCTAGAGGACTAGCCTATGTGTGGAACCGCTGCTTCCCGTGGGCTTCCTTCACATGAGGCCAGTTTGTAGTGTCGGCTTGCTGTACCATTCCTCTCCTATGGACTGGATACGTGTGTAATTCTTGCTCCAGTAGAGTTCCCATTATTAGCCGAACCCTGTCGAGTTCCTCCATACGCTTCGGCTACGGACGTGGTGGAGTTGGGCCTATCACTCGCATACACTGGTGCTGGACAAGACACGGCTTCAGAAGCGTCTCGCCTGGGCTAAAGACAAAAAGGACTGGACTTCTGCTGAGTTATGTTCTCTGATGAAAGTAAATTTTGCATTTCCTTTGGACATCAAGGTCCCGAGTCTGGAGGACGAGGAGAGGCACAGAATCCACTATGCCTGAAGTCCAGTGTAAAGTTTCCACAGTCAGTGATGGTTTGGGGTGCCATGTCATCTGCTGGTGTTGGTCCACTGTGTTTTCTGAAGTTTACCAGCACGTTTTAGAGCACTTCATGCTTTCTGCTGCTGACCAACTTCATGGAGATGCAGATTTCATTTTCCAACAGGACTTGGCACCTGCACACAGTGCCAAAGCTACCAGTACCTGGTTTAAAGACCATGGTATCCCTGTTCTTAATTGGCCAGCAAACTCACCTGACCTTAACCCAATAGAAAAGTGATGGAGTATTGTAAAGAGGAAGATGCGATACGGCAGACCCAACAATGCAGAAGAGCTGAAGGCCACTATCAGAACAACCTGTGCTCTCATAACCCCTGATCAGAGCCACAGACGGACCGACTCCACGCCACGCCGCATTGCTGCAGTCATTCAGGCTAAAGGAGTATTGAGTGCTGCTGTACATGCTCATACTTTACAGTTGACCAACATTTCTGAAAATCCTTTTTCTGTATTGGTCTTGAGTAATATTCTAATTTTCGGAGATACTGAATTTGGGATTTTCATTAGTTGTCAGATATAATTATGAACACTTGAAATATATCAGTCTGAATGAATGAATATAAAATCCAAGTTTCACTTTTTGAATGGAATTAATAATATAAATCAACTTTTTGATGATGTTCTAATTATATGACCGGCACCAGTATGTATCTTTGTGTTGTTCTCTTGTGTTTCCATATGCAGGTCTGAAGTCAGTTTCTCATGATGGAGAGCAGAGAGAGATCTTCATCTCCAGACCCCAGCTGTGTGTCTATGAAGAGTGACGCATCCATGGGTCATCCTCTTAACTTCAGTGACGAGACAATGACCTCTGACCCCAGGTGACACAAAATTACAGATGTGTTACTTAGGAATGTAATAATTTACAAACGCCTGGTCATATGGGTTAGTGTGATTATGTAATTGAAAAGGGCTGTAATACAGTAAACATGTTAGGGATGTGCATCTCCATAACTGAGGCCGATGCGCATCTCAATGCATAGCCAACGATACGAAACATTAAAGATACATATAAGCGGCTGCCGATGCGATGCAATACGGTTCACTACTCGTACAATACGATTTTGATTCGATTCAATGCGATGCTATTCAATGTAATACATACAATGCAATGGAGAAAAATATGATGCTATGAAATTCAATATTGTATAGGTTGTTAAATTCACAAAACCAAAAGATTCAATAAAACAGACTTTATTTTCCTGTCCTGTCTCTGGTCACACTTTTTAGCAGTGAAACACTGTAAGGATGCTCAGAGATAAACAACGCAGAAATGTTCCATAAGTCCAGCGGGCTAATGTGATTTCAGCAGGCGAACTCAGTGAGCAGAAAGCAGGAGCTGTTTAACATAATACAAAAGAAAAAAAACTTTCATAACCGTATGAAAAAAATACTGTATGAATGTAAAAAAATATATATGAAAAACATCTACCTTTATTTATTTAGCAGACGCTTTTATCCAAAGTGACTTAGAAATGAGAACGATAGACCAACGCCACTTTTGCGTCATCGAAGGGTAACGCCCCCTTTTGGGGGAAAACACCTCTATACTGTCAATGGGAAAACAAACGGATTCCCATGAGAACAGAACTCGCACTAGATCTGCAAAGTTTCTTGATAGGAAAAATGGCACAAACTTAAAGAAGCTAACGTTACTGAATACGGGGTTACAGAGGTGTCCCTTTGAAATGGTCGAAAACTGGATTAATGACCCCACACAGCGGCCAAATATGGACTATTCAGACATCTAACGTTACCACTATCTCGTGGAATCACCAAGTAAGTAGCCTTTTTTATTTATTTATCATTTACACACTCACAGTAGCCTATTACAAACTACTAGACGATGAGGCCATGTCACTTGGATCATATTTAACTTAATTTAAGCTATTGATAGTTTTGTTGTCGACTAGCTATTAGAAAGACGCTGTTAGCAGCTAACGTTACCTTATTAGACTATGTCAATAGCTTAAATCAAGTTAAATATGATCCATTCATCGTCTAGTTTGTCATACTGTGAGTGTTAATGAAAAAAAAGGCTACTTACTTGGTGATTCCACGAGATAGTTGTAACGTTAGATGTCTGAATAGTCCATATTTGGCCGCTGTGTGGGGTCATTAATCCAGTTTTCGACCATTTCAAAGGGACACCTCTGTAACCCCGTATTCAGTAACGTTAGCTTCTATAAGTTTGTGCCATTTTTGCTATCAAGAAACTTTGCAGATCTAGTGCAAGTTCTGTTCTCATGGGAATCCGTTTGTTTTCCCATTGACAGTATAGAGGTGTTTTCCCCCAAAAGGGGGCGTTACCCTTCGATGACGCAAAAGTAGCGTTGGTCTATAGAAGCTGTGAAACTAACAGTCGGACAACAATATGCTCTGTGTTGTTAAATTAGTAGCAGGATACTGTCTGTATATTTTATAGCGTTAAAGTGTTTCCAAACACTGGATTTATGATTATTTATTGAAAGATAGAGCTCCACCTCCAGGACGCGCCTCGCTCTGCGTAGTGTTGTGACGCGCCATATTCATGTAGCAGCAGCGGCGGTGATAAGAGATGCGCTTGAGCAACAGTTCAGACAGGAGAAATCAATCAGTTACATAATAAACTATTGATCACTTTTTAAATAATAAAAGTATAGCGCATCGACGAGTAATTAAATATGAATAGATAGTTTTTTACCGATGCAGATGTAAAAAAACGATGCATCACAAATGCCAACATGTATCCGATGCACACTTATTTTTATGCCGATGCACCGATGCGAATCTGTGAATCTTACCATCCATAATACATGTGCAACGTGTTTCCAAGTCACACACACACATGCAGCTCACGATACTGTGGTTTCAGAGCGGCTTGGAATCGAACTGTGAGACATTATTAAAGTAATAGACAAACCTCCACACACACACCTCTCTGAAGGAGAATCAAGACTCAATCAACAAATCTCAAAACTGAAAGACTCAAGTTGAAGACTAAACTCAAACAGGCGTTAGAGAAAACAGAGTGACTTATAATAAACAGCTGGCAGAACTAAAGCTAGAATCATTTTTCTGTGTTTTCTCAGTATCTCCAGGAGGAGGAAGAGACAGAGATCTTCATCTCCAGACCCCAGCTGTGTGTCTATGAAGAGTAACAGATCCATGGGTCTTCCTCCTGTATTCAGTGATGAAACAGTGACCTCTGACCCCAGCTGTGTGTCTATGAAGAGTGACAGATCCATGGGTCTTCCTCCTGTATTCAGTGATGAAGCAGTGACTCCTGATCAACTGTGAGTATAAACATGAAGTTGGTGTTTTAACTGCTCCAGTGAAACTACATACCTGCCAACATTTTGACCTCAAAGTACGCTGGTGCGATTTGTCACTCTAAACTACGCAAAAACCTGGCGACGCGTATTTGCACGCGCAGTCCTCAAATCAAGCAACAGCAAGAGAAGAGTTCGACCAATCATAGCGCTGGGTTCATTCAAATTGCAAGCGGAGATGATTGACAGATGTGTAAGCCCTTTAATTAAAAAGAGACTGAAAATCAACACCAATAAAGAATCCCGCTCGATCCCACTTCCACTCGCACGCGCCCCGGGTCTGACTGATTTAAGCGAGGACGGTAGGCCTACAGTAGTCGGGACTTCTCCTGAAGGTAAACGGGCTGGGGTGGATGTAGAAAGTTGAAATATTGTATTTGAGTTCATATAAAATTGATTGGTTTTCACACGGGACAGGATCGCAAGGATTATTTAAAAAAATACTCCATAATTTATTCATGGTAACTCAGATAAGAGGAAGACATTCAGCCATGCAAATTAAAAAATTCAAGTAATATTGAACAATAAATCTAAATAAAATTGAAATCGCTATGTCTGAGTGATTATGAAAGTGCTGTTATTTGTGGATGACTGATAATATAAAGCGCGAATCTGGAGAAACAGGCGTTTATTTTTTTCATTCTCAGTGTTGAGAAACATACCCAGATAGCAAACTGACATTGAATCAACATGGAAACATGACATCGAAACAACGTTGTCTGACATTGTTTTGCTCATCGAATTAACGTTGAACCAACGTCAGACGCGTCATTCTTTCAAAACTAACGGAAAATCAACTTGAAATCAACGCGTTGTTTCAACGTTATGAAAGCAAACCAATTTTCGATTTTCATTTAGCTTTGAAGAATGCCGCGTCTGACGTTGGTTCAACGTTAATTCGATGAGCAAAATCAACGTTGTTTCAATGTCATGAGAGACGTCGTTTCCACGTTGATTCAATGTCCGTTTGCTGTCTGGGTAGCCTGCTAGTGTTACGTTATTATGTTAATAACCAAAGTACCGAATTATGTTACGTATTTATTTTGTATGAAAACTAGTGTAGTTGGCATACTTATGGATTAAAAACGACCGTTGTATGATCTCATGTATCAGTGCTGCGCGAGCTCTCACAAACAGACTCGCGTACACAGAGAGAGAAGATATTTATAATATAAAAATTGACAGGCAAAGTTTGACAGGCTTGCTTGTGTTTTCTTTGTCAAAATGTCAAAGCTTTTTGTCTTGTCTATTCGTGTTTTTACAATTAGTTAAGCGACGGACGCTTTACTGTTAACAGCCCTCATTATATGTCGGATTCGTCTTATTTGAACAATTATATTATTGGTCATGTGACAGGACTCCTGTCTATGCATTGTTAACTGTTTCTGTAAATATATTTGGATTGGCTAAAGTTTATTCAGCTAATGCATGTCCTGTTTATAATGTGTAGCCTAATGTTCAAATGCAAAGAAAGCACAAATATAAACCCTTTTCCCTGTAGGATTTAATATCATATTTGGATATTGGAATAATCAATTAAGTAGCCAATTTAAAATAAATAACATGTACACGTTTTTTTTTTTTTTTTACTGGTATCTAGGTTTTTAAAAATTATTTTAGACTAATAGAGGGAATGTGCGTGACACGTAACCGTCGGCCGGAGTGCCTGCAGTTCCTCACAGTGAGTGGCAAAAAGACTGAGCGGCTGTATATGTGTTCAGCGTGAATACCGCGAAAAACAAACACAACACACACAAATAAAGTGGGAAAGAGCTTTGCGATTGACTGTAGGCTTACAACTAGATTTGACAAAACATCCGAGGTATATTTTTACAGACTGCTATGGAAAGAGGAGCAAATGGATCGAAACAGCTGGACTCCAGTCAGCCAAAGGTGGATTTGCAGTTATCATTTTGTGTCAATATGCTGAATTTAGCTGGAAAACCATACCCGTATATTTTGTATTGTTATATACATTAACAGCTCATCAATTAAATATTTATCATTGCATATTCTGCATTATTGGATGTTTTTTTAATAAACACTGACCAAAAAACGTATAAAGTTTTAGGGCTGGACGATATGATAACACTGATATAAGTGATCACCCGGATTTAGACCTACCTATATTATATTTATATAAAGCGTTCACAGGCAAATTTGCTTTATGTTTAGGTCTTGCTTTTATTTCCCCGGTGTCGAAATCAGGCAAACATAATACAATACTAATCAATCATGAATAAAGAAATGGAGTTCAATAGGATTGAAACTTTGTACTTTCACTGTTGCATTGCAGTGCAAGTTAAATTTAGTATTTGTGTCAAATTAAAAAAACCTTTAGAGGTCAAAACTATTTTTATAGAATAGGCATGTGTTTGTGTGTGACACAGACAAAAAAAAAGACAAAAATATATTTTGAGATATACCACCCAACACCCCCTGCCGCCGCATAAAAGTACTCATAAAATTTCTTCTAGGTTGGCAGGTATGAAACTAGGAGACTAATAACATGAGACTCAAAAACACACCGAATGCACACAGAGAGATGAGTTCAGTTTTTATTTCTGATTTCTCCTCAAATCTGTGGACAAACGTTCAGTGATGGAGAATGAACTGTGACCTCAATGTCCAGATATAAGAAACTTATTGTCTATCAGGATCTCTGGTGTCAGATTGAGGATGAGGATTTGGTGTCTTCCTCATTTCTTAAATCTGTTAGTGAGTTTGTTCCTCGTCTCTCATCTTTAGCTGCTCGCTGGAGGATTGAAACACTGTTTTACTCTCATCTGTGTTTTTCTGATCTTCTGTTTTCTGTGAAGCTGCTTTGTGTGTTTTACTCTGTTGTTGTTGTTGTTCCAGCAGAGTAGATGGAGAGCGAAGCATCTCTCGAGGAGCCGCCTCAGTCTTCTGTCTGAACAACACTTTCACCACCGTCACGCCGTCCCTCAATAGACATGATCAACCAGTGAATGATGAACTACAGAGAGTCAAAGACCGACACAAAACCAGCATGAAGAGCAAGTATGAGAGATTATTTGAGGGAATGAATCTCCAAGAGAATGAAACCCTCCTGAACAGGATCTACACACAGCTCTACATCATAGAGGGAGAGAGAGGAGGAGTGAATGAAGAACATGAGGTTTTACAGATGGAGAAATCAGCCAGAACACAACACTCACAAGACACTCCAATCCACTGCAATGACATCTTTAAAGCCTCTCCTGAACCAGGACGCCAGGAGAAACAGCAGATCAAGACTGTTCTTACTAAAGGCATCGCTGGAATCGGGAAAACCGTCTCTGTGCAGAAGTTCATTCTGGACTGGGCCGAGGGGAAAGACCATCAGGATGTAGATTTCATGTTTGTGCTTCCATTTCGAGAGCTGAACTTGATCCGAGATCATCAGTACAGTCTTCACAGACTTCTGCTGGACTTTCATCCTGAACTTCAAGATCTGGACTCAAAGATGTATGAGGAGTGTAGAGTTGTGTTGATCTTTGATGGTCTGGATGAAAGCAGAATCCCACTGATGTTTTCAGACGCTCAGGAAGTTTCTGATGTGACTGAGTCTTCATCAGTGGGTGTGTTGATGTCAAACCTCATGAAAGGAGATCTGCTTCCCTCGGCTCTCATCTGGATCACCTCCAGACCAGCAGCAGCCAATCAGATCCCCTCCAAATACATCCACCGTCTGACAGAGATTCAGGGATTCAGTGATCCTCAGAAGGAGGAATATTTCAGGAAGAGAATCAGTGACGAGCATCAAGCCAGCAGAATCATCTCTCACATCAGAAGAGCAAGAAGCCTCCACATCATGTGCCACATACCCGTCTTCTGCTGGATCTCCTCCACTGTGCTTCAGAAGCTCCTGGAAGAAGATCTGAGTGCAGAAATCCCTCAAACTCTGACTGAAATGTACATCCACTTCCTGCTGATTCAGATCCACATGAGGAATCAGAAGTATGAAGAGAGAGATCCAGAGAAACTCCTGCGCTCCAACAGAGAAGTGATTGTGAAACTTGCTGAAGTGGCTTTCCATCAGCTGATGAAGGGCAATGTGATGTTCTACGAGGAGGACCTGAGAGAGAGCGGCATAGACGTCACTGACGCCGCAGTGCATTCTGGGATTTGCACTGAGATCTTTAAGGAGGAATCTGTGATTCATCAGAGGAAAGTCTACAGCTTCATTCATCTGAGCGTCCAGGAGTTTCTCGCTGCTTTCTTTGTGTTTTACTCGTATATGATCAACAACAAGGAACCGCTGTATGAATTCAAATTTTCCCGATTTGACTCTCTGTATGATCTACTAAGATCAGCAGTAAATAAAGCCCTCAGGAGTGATAATGGACGTCTGGATCTGTTCCTGCGGTTCCTGCTGGGCGTCTCACTGGAGTCCAATCAGAGACTCTTACAGGATCTACTGACACACACACAGAGCAGCTCAGAGGACATCAGGAGAATCACACAGGACATTCTAGAGATGATTAAGACATGCATTTATGATCATGATGACATTTATGTAGATGAACTTGATATGCGATACAAAGAAAATAAAAAACTTGCTGAACTCTCAGATGATCAATCCATCAATCTGTTCCTCTGTCTGCTGGAAGTGAAAGATCAGACTCTGTCCAGAGAGATTCAGGAGTTTGTGAAATCAGACAAACACTCACAGAAGGAACTCTCTCCGTCTCACTGCTCAACAATCTCCTTCATGCTTCAGATCTCAGAGGAGCCGCTGGATGAGCTGAACACCATGAAATACAACACATCAGATGAGGGCAGAAGAAGACTGATACCAGCTGTGGTCAACTGCAGTAAAGCTCGGTGAGTGTTCATTATTAACCCTTTCACGCATACGTTTAAAATATTCTCACTGACCCCCAGCTTGAGTTTTTCAAGGCGACCGTTATTTAGAACTTGCCACTTTAATGTTTCCATGGTGACGCGTCATTGCTTGTCACGTGACACAACACTCATTTTTCCATTTTTATTAAAAATATTCACAAATGTATTGGTTATAGCATGAAACACTGATATTTTGATTGTCAAATATGTGCAAGTGGATGGGTTTTGTTGTTTAAACATCTTTATAACGATCGCGTTAGTTGAGCTGTATGCACAATGGGCGGCGCCATTTTAGTTTCTTTTACAGTTCAGAGAATCGGATCTGTTGGATTTACAACAAATCAATTCCTCCACTTCTCACGAAATACATGAAAGTAAGTGGCTGGTGAACTGGGACAAGAATAGGGTCAAATGTTAAGCTACTTACACAATTTGTATCTGATATGAATAAAACGTGTCATCTTCTTAAAATTGAAAGGATTATTATTGCCACTTCCTTAGACATCAGTGTGTATTTTACAAACTCAAAATCATTGTTTTGCTAGTACTTATTTGTATTTAAATGTCTGAAACCTAAAATAAACATTATGTGGTTGAAAACACTCAATAGTTGTGATATATGACCGCACTGAGTGCGTCTGTCTCTGGCTCAGCGCCAGCAAGTTTGAATTTAGCAGTTGATGACGTGATGCACTGACCGTTCTAATCACACCGGTGTGATCGTACGCTCCAGGGCCATCAGGGACGGGCTGAAGAAGGTACCCGGGCATGGCAAGGGGGCTCGACAGCGCCCCCTAAAACGGGGTCTGAAAACTTGGTCCATAAATCAAACACGCTTGCATGTAATAATATGAAACCTGGTACACATATAGATCTCATCGGGGCGAACAACTTTCATGCTCTAAGTTTTACCCCAGCCCAATAGGAAGTTGTCTATTAAGGGTTGTTTGTAAAACGCATGCAATGGAATTTAAAGTACTTCTCCTAGAGAATTCAATGAAATGCCACGAAACTTGGTCAGTGTGAAATCAAGACATTGAGAATGAAAAATTGGCAGGGGATTTTTGATATCTCGAACGGTTTGGCCGTGGCGAGGAAACGAATTTATGGTGAGAAACGTGAAACAGGAAGTGTGTTATAACTTCAGCATACATTAACTGATCTTGATGAAACTTCAGCAGTGTATTTGCTGTAAGAGGATGATCACATGGATGTGACTATTGTGAGTCAAAGTTATAGCGCCCCCAACTGGCAGCAGGAAGTGTGTTGCTTCCAAAATACTTTGAAATCCCCCTGTTATTTTTACCTGATTTGCTTCAAACTCATCTGTATAATGTAAACACACGCCAGATGTAGACCTGTGAAATGATTATTTAATATCTAAGATATAGTTGCCATGGCAACACATCAAACTTTGATATTCTTGTTTGATGCTTTTGAGACTCTTAGCATGCTAGATATTGCATGAAAATCGTCGGACACATCACATTTATTTGGTAGTAGACGTGCAAAGTTTCAGAAACGGGCATGGTGCAGGGGCTCAGTAGTGCTACCTTCAAAATGGGATATTACACATTAGTATAAACACATTAAAAAAACATTGAGATTTGAAAAGAAAAAGAGCAGCATCCCAGAAGAGGAAGATAATGAGAGCAATCACTGGACAAAAATAAAGCAGGCCTGGTGAGCATATAAACATGCAGAATTTATTATTTTTACCTTAAAAGAAGACTCTTTTGACCATCAAGCCCGTATTTACTTGATCAGAAATACACCATTATATTATATTATATAAATATAATTATATTACAGGCCAGTGATTGCTCTCATTATCTTCCTCTTCTGGGATGCTGCTCTTTTTCTTTTCAAATCTCAAGATTTTTTTAATGTGTTTCCAATCAAAATGAAGCTCTTTATGTTCAGTTGGTCACATTTACTCATTTCTAACTAATTTTAAAACTTCTGAGATAGATAGATGGTAATAGGGCAATGCCCTGTTCTGCTGCATATTTAAGAGTGTTTTATCTCTTTTTTTGAATGATGTCTCATTCTTTGAGATCATTGTTTAAATAATTGATTCTATATCATGTCATTGTGTTTTTAAGGTCCGCTGATCGCAGCATTGTCCACTGCTTGCAGTGCCACAAACCCCAGGACAACCTTGCTGTTCATCTGGCCAGAGTGTGCATGAAGAAACGCACGCCTGAGGAGAGAGCGGCCGAGGTTCAGAAAGCCAAGGCTTCGGGCAAAGAGTGGATTCGGACGAACAGGACCTGGGACTACAACCAGATCTGTGTGCTCCTGCCTGACCGGCGCTCTCGGGTCACCATGGTCAAGGAGCTTCTACGGCGGGGTTTTTTTATCACGAACCAGCCCCGCGAGTCTGATAGTGACGAAGAAGAAGATGCTGCTCCGTCTGATCTTCCTCAAACGTAAGTGCAATCCTTAAATGCTTTTCTAACTTTATTTTCATCGATAACTTTACTAGTCTTGTCTGTTATGTTGAATCCAAACAGCCGGTTGGTTCAGACGGCTCCGGGCATTAAACACTGCCAGAAGATCGTGAGAGTGGCGAAGCCGGACGTGCTCAGGATCCAGAGGGACCTGCAGGCGGGCAGAGAGCTCTCCAACACGGACCAGACGCTCTACCGCTATTACTGCGAGGCGCTCTTGGTGTTTGTCCACATGCAGCGTCCCAGAGCTGTGGAAGCCTTGACGGTCAGTTCATCTACTGGAACCAGTTTACACTTCGGATGTGCTTTAATATTGGCACACTTATGCATTTGTCAACGATATTTTCCAGGATGCCGAGTGGGTGAACAAGACCAAGCTGGGGGACAGGTTTGTGATCGGCGTACAGAGGGAGAAAACCTTGAGTATGCAGATCGCTCTGACACAAGAGGAGGAAGCTGTAAGTTTGACTGGTTGCTCTCCACCATTGTTTTAAATGGAATAACTCATTGGTCTTTTCTCCGCAGTGCTTGGAGCTGTACTTCAGCCGCATCAGGCCTGAGAACATTCAGCCGGATAAACTCTGCAAGAGCTTCTTCGTCTCGTCGTCCGGCGTGGAGGTTCACAGTGTCTCTCGGGACATGAATCGGCTCCATAAACTGTAAGAGCCGAACACGGGTCCATGTGTGTGTGTGTGAACGGATACACTTCTTTGCATCTTGCCTCGTCACAATTAACATTTCCTTTTTGTTTCTGCAGGTACAAGCTGGCTCCTTTCTCTGCCCAGTGTGTGCGGAGGGCGGTTGAGGAGGCTGCAGAAAAGCTCCCGGCGCAGCAACAGGAGGCGCTCCAGCATTACCTGTCCATCAGCGCTGGTGCGGTCCGGCCGCAGGATGTCCTCGACGCGGCTCTGCTGCTGGAATCATTAGTCAGGTACACATCGCTTCACAAAACAAAAACATCATTGTTTGGTGTATTATAAACCTTGTATTCCTCTCTTATACAGCACTTCTGCGGACGAGACGTCCTCGGCCACAAGCGGTGCCGCTGGACCATCTGGGAAGAGCTTCGCTGAATTCGTGGAGATATTTCCTGTTTCGCCGGAGGGTCAGCCGCCGTCCAAGAAGCAGCGCGTCGAATCAGGCTTTCCAGATGACCGCGTTTTTTATGACAAGTGGCGGATTACCCAGCGTGCCCAGCGAGAGGAATATCTGCTGTGTGAGTCTCTGAATCCATCAATAGAGCATCAACACTCATTAACTCAACACAAAACTAGGCCATTCAATCACAGTGACTCACATGAGTAACGTTATTTCATTCTGTCCTTCAGCACGTTTCACAGTCCACAAGCCTTCGGCCGCAAAGGTGGCGCGGCTTATCGCGCAGGAGGGGTGGAAGGTCAACTGTCCCAAGCCGGAGGACATCGAGCGGATGTGGACACCAGCTTCGAAGGCCGCGGTTGAAGATTACAAGTTCATCCTTCGCTGTGTGTCTGAGCAGAACTGGGCCGGCGTGGCCATTAAAGACTTTGGTGGCAAGAACGGTTTGGGTAAGAAAACCTTTCATTTGTCTTGTAAGGGCAGATAAAAAACAATACTGTAAAATGTGCATTTTAGCTGCGGCAAGAACTAAATTTACATTCTGAACTGTAATGTTTATTCATTAACTCAATATGTTCTCTTCATTTTAGGAGTCGTGGCAACTCGGACTTTTTCCAAGAACGACATTGTCTGCGACTACCACGGCAGGGTCATCCCAGCGGCACGAGGGAGGGCGATGGTGCAGGATGACGAGGACGGGCACATGTTCTTCTTCAAAGCCGGACAGAGAGAGCTCTGCATCGACGCCCAGACCTTTCCGTGCGAGTGCCACCCTGGCACAGACACCGTTGGCAGGAGGATAAACCACTCCACAAAAGCACCCAACCTGAAGCCCTTTCACTGCAGGCTGCGTGTGGACGGGGAGGACAAGTACGTCATCCTCCTCAGGGCGCTGCAGGACATCAGTGTGGGTGTGGAACTACGGTTTGACCACGGGGTGAAGAGGAAGTCCTTCTGTGGAGAGGGCCTGGACCCGATCTTCATCACACATGTGGAAGTGAAGTGAAGTGGAGCTGGAGAGATTTGTGAAAGATTCTTGCTTTATTTCACAGTGTGTTCGTTCCCATGTCCTGGAGCTGGAGTGGGTGGATGTCTGATGACTCTGACAGACTCTATAATATTGGACATATATTTATGCTTTATGTACAGGACTTCATATAAAGCTGTTACACATATTTCTTTACTGTTTTAAAAATAAAAATTCACTTAATTGATTCATTTCAATGTTTCTTTTATCAGTGCCAGACTTTGATAACTTATTTAATAGCCTTTATTTATACTAGCCATGCTTACATAACATTAAAGCTGCAGTCCGTAGCTTTTCCTCTTTGTCGCCATCTCCGTTCGAAATCTGCAATTGGAGTTATTCGTGGAATTATCATCTTTACGTGGGTTGTAAATCGGCATGAAACAGCGCGGAAGAACACAGTGTTTTGAGGTGAGTGCTGCTGTCAATCACCGCGCTGTGTGGATACTGTCATACAGACTCATAGATTTACTTTTTGAAAGTTTGACCAACATAAGAATATTCACCGGAAAATGTCTTCTGAACAAGTAAGTAACATCCATTTCGTTCTGATCAACTAAGAGGGAAAAGCATTCGACATTAAGCGTTGTTAGATTTAATCAACGCGATTTACAGCAACCGTGCAAATTATAGCCTACTTTATTCTCAAATTGTTCATGTTAACAACATCAGCATTGCGTGACTAATGTTAAATTTAATGTGTTTTATGGTTACCTGCAGAATTCATATTCTCCATAATAGCAAAACGAGAAAGGCAAAACTCAGGAAACTCCATAACTGTGTGAATTAAGAAAAGGTACTGTTACACGATTGAACTATTGAAATGTCTTACTTGTTCAGCAGAAAAAAACAGTCTCTTCTTCCGTTTCGAACCCCTTCAAAGTTAACGCAATTTTTCAAAAGCCCCACTGATGTTTAAATCCTTGTGTTCGCATGAGACGGTTTCTTTCTCTTTCTCAGACACCTTAAAGTCCCCGTGAACCGGAAGTTGCAAACGATTTTTCTCCAGTGCTGTGACGTATTTCCAAGTGAAGCGGAATATTGAACAGAGGGCAGGGTTTTACTCTAGCGCTCCTCCTCTCCATCTCTCGCTCATAGCAAACTAACGGTTTGAGGGGAGTGGTTAAGCGTTTCCCCACCCAAACTGTGAAACCTACGTCATCAGAAAAAGAAACCGTTCCAGTCCGGAAGTAACTTTTCAGATTTTGATTAAAGATTACTAAGGTAAAACATTTTTTTAATATATATTCACTTGCACGGATTAATTGTTCACCACAAGACTAGTAATATGCGCTAACAAAGTAAATAGGTTCAATTTTGATTTCACGGGGATTTTAAATCCGAAGTACAAAGTCTTTTGGGTTTTATAACTGCTGAATCTCCAGTTGACACTGATGATTGTTGTTTGGATCTTTCTGAATGCCATAAGTTTAATTATGTGAAGTGCTGGGAGAAAAGCCTATACATCTTTACATCGCCTCATGCGCAGTATAGCCGGCTAGCCGAAACTCCTTCTTTGTGTTTACGGGTGTGACGTAATGACGCAAAGACTTGCTCGAATT
Source organism: Pimephales promelas (assembly GCF_988280905.1). Taxonomy (NCBI): domain Eukaryota; kingdom Metazoa; phylum Chordata; class Actinopteri; order Cypriniformes; family Leuciscidae; genus Pimephales; species Pimephales promelas. The sequence goes on from NC_142781.1 coordinate 544,197, forward strand.
TCCCGCGGAAACCCACCAGTACCACTGGAATTAAAATAATTATTACAAGCTAACCGTTTTGAATCTAGCTATGGCATGCAGATAGTTTTGACCACAGGCAGAATATGTTTTTTTTTTTTATAATTATTTTGGATTATTTTTAACTTAAAAAAGTTACGGACAGCAGCTTTAAATACTTGCATTTCTGATTCTCCAGGTCTCCATGCAACAAATTATTCTGTGCCCATTAAAGTTGTGAATTATTAATGAAACAAATGCGGTTTTGAAACAATCACAATGGTAATTCAAAGTCCTTTACATAGAAAAGATTAAAATAATCAAAATAAATACTATATAAAACAGAAAGGGCTTCATGTTGGGTGCTTTTGTGGAGTGGTTTATCCTCCTGCCTTTTCTTTCTTCACCTCGGGAGCAAATCGCTCGTTGAACATTAAAAAAAAATAAAAATAATAGCTAACACATCATAATTCTGGCACTGAATGTGCAATTGTGTTACATGTTCATATTAGAACCATTAACAACATTTACAACATCAAAATGATAAAAATTCTGGCACTAATTGGAAGAAAAAAAGAAATCAAACAACAGGTTAAGGGAAATTGTATTTTATTAACAAGTGATGACCTGCAATGACCCTCTGTCTAACCCTCACCTAAGCTTTCACTGGAACCGGCCAATCAGAGCTCACCCTGGAAAGGGGTGAAAGTGCAAGTTCAGCCAAAAAGAGCACAACTGATGTCAAAGGTGAGACTGAATAAGAACATGTTACATGGCTTCAACAAGTGACAGTAACGATTTATATTGTTGGAGAAGATTTTTATCTTGAATAAATGCAGTTATTTTTATTTTGTGTTCATTTGGTGAAAAAAAACAGGACAGGTCACATTATACACTGATCAAGTCATAAGAGTCTTCTTTCAATAAACAAATAATAAATGCAGCATTTGTGTGTTTTCTTTGTTTCGGTGTAAAGATGATGAGTGACGTCATCATGCAGTGATGCGGAGAGTTTAAATGCTTTTTCGTTTGGCCAAATCTTAATCTTTATTACCTTTGATTTATAACAAATTAAAGCTTGTGGTAATAATTGACATTGCATTTATTTTTTCAATGTTTGTTTTCTTCTTCCCCGAGGCGACCACTGTGATGATGACTGTGGGTACACTTTAAACACTTTAAACATTAAACAGCGCATCTGTTATAGACGGAGATTATTGTGTGATGTGTATTTGGACAGATGTTGTATTGTGTTGTTTAGCAGGACAGCGAGCACACCTCTTCATCCGAGGAGCAGGCGATATTCCTCCTCATCCTCCTCTTCCTCCACAGGAGGGTTTGATGAGGTAATGGACATACAGGTATTCAATTCAGGCTTCAAACTCTCAGATGCAATCGTGTTCACTTTTCATTTGATTTTTATTTCTCTACAGTATTTTGCAGACAACGAAGAGTACTCATTTATTTTAAACAAATATGTGTAAATATCATTATGATCTACTCTAATACATTTCCAAATCTGTCGAGGTTTTGCAGAGATATCTGTGTTATAGTGGTCTTATAAAGAATGAAATCAACTCAAAAGAACGCAATTCAAAAAAGTTTACACTCAAAAAAATGCTGGGTTGTTTCTGTAAACAAATTGCTGGGTTGATTGTGCTGGGTCAAAATGCTGGGTTGTTTCTGTAAACAAATTGCTGGGTTGATTGTGCTGGGTCAAAATGCTGGGTTGTTTGGGGCACTGTAAACACATTATTGGGTTGCTCATGCTGGGTCAAATGATTTGTAAGAGGGTAATTCACAAATAAACAGCTGGTTGGGTTATTTTGACCCAGCAACTGGTTTATTCTTTGCGGAACTTTCTGGACTCTTCACTTCTGACTCGAGGAGGACGTCACTCGGAACAGGCAGTGTTTTATGGTAAGTTATATGAATGTTTACCAATATTTTTAATAATTTCGCTGTTCAGCATACAGTCTTTGATATGGAAGTGTGAGGGGTTACGTATTTATTCTGTAAAACATTTAATAGTAACAGCTAGACGGTTCGATTTTTTTGACAAAATGGCGCGTTAGTTGTAAACCAGCATCCTTATTGAAAGAAACACGCAGTTTAAATTGTAATTTCATCACGTAAATATCGTATTTATTGTGTACGTTTAGTAATTAAAAGTGAGGAAAGCAGGGACGTGCACAGGAATTTTGAGGGTAGTGATGTGTCGTTCATGAACGATTCGTTCATTTTGAACGAATCTTTAATATGACTCGGGACTATCGAGTTGTCTCAGGGAGTGATTCGTTCATGTTGTGTTACCCGCGCATGCGCATTGCGCAACATATGGATTCTGAATCTGTACTGGAAACAGAAATGATTAGTTCATCTCTCGAGTCTCGAGTTCGGGTTCGGGGCGAGTCCGAGTCTTTCGTTCTTCCTGTCAGTCCCATAGAGCCTATGCTATTAGTACCGGAAAGAGAAATGATTAGTTCATCTCTCGAGTTCGGGTTCGGCGGGTCCGAGTCTTTCGTTCTTCCTGTCAGTCCCATTGAGCCTATGCTGTCAGACCACCGGAAAGAGGAATGATAAGTTCATTTGAGTCTTCGGGTTTATTTTACCCTGGAGCCTCCATTTTTGCACTCAGGTCAAAGTCTCACGGCCCTCTATCAGAATCCAGAGTTTTGAGAAGATTGGAGAACCTTAATTTTTCGCCCGAAAAAAAAAAAACGAAAGGGGTACCACTGTCGGTTTTTTTTCGGGTCGAAATTTTAATTTTCGACATCTCAGCTCTGGAAGGGGCTAGAGCCTCCATTTTTGCACTCAAGTCAAAGTGTCACGGCCCTCTATCAGAATCCAGAGTTTTGAGAAGATTGGAGAACCTTAATTTTTCGCCCGAAAAAAAAAAAACGAAAGGGGTACCACTGTCGTTTTTTTTTTGCGGGTCGAAATTTTGAATTTCGATATCTCAGCTCTGGAAGGGTCTAGAGCCTCCATTTTTGCACTCAGGTCAAAGTCTCACGGCCCTCTATCAGAATCCAGAGTTTTGGGAAGATTGGAGAACCTTAATTTTTCACCAAAAAAAAAAAAACGTAAGGGGTACCACTGTCGTTTTTTTTTTTTTCGGGTCGAAATTTTGAATTTCGATATCTCAGCTCTGGAAGGGTCTAGAGCCTCCATTTTTGCACTCAGGTCAAAGTCTGACGGCCCTCTATCAGAATCCAGAGTTTTGAGAAGATTGGAGAACCTTAATTTTTCGCCCGAAAAAAAAAAAAACGAAAGGGGTACCACTGTCGTTTTTTTTTCGGGTCGAAATTTTGCATTTCGATATCTCAGCTATGGATGGGTCTAGAGCCTCCATTTTTGCACTCAAGTCAAAGTCTCACGGCCCTCTATCAGAATCCAGAGTTTTGAGAAGATTGGAGAACCTAAATTTTTTGCCCCGAAAAAAAAAAAAACGAAAGGGGTAACACTGTCGTTTTTTTTTTTCGGGTCGAAATTTTGAATTTCGATATCTCAGGTCTGGAAGGGTCTGGAACCTCCATTTTTGCACTCAGGTCAAAGTCTCACGGCCCTCTATCAGAATCCAAAGTTTTGAGAAGATTGGAGAACCTTAATTTTTCGCCCGAAAAAAAAAAACGAAAGGGGTACCACTGTCGTTTTTTTTCGGGTCGAATTTTTGAATTTCGATATCTCAGCTCTGGAAGGGTCTAGAGCCTCCATTTTTGCACTCAGGTCAAAGTGTCACGGGCCTCTATCAGAATCCAGAGTTTTGAGAAGATTGGAGAACCTTAATTTTTCACCCGAAAAACAAAACAAAAGGGGTACCACTGTCCTTTTTTTTTCGGGCCGAATTTTTGAGTTTCGATATCTCAGCTCTGGAAGGGGCTAGAGCCTCCATTTGTGCACTCAGGTCTAAGTCTCATGGCCCTCTATCAGAATTTGGGAAGATTGGAGAAACTTAATTTTTCGCCCAAAAAAAAAAAACGTAAGGGGTACCACTGTCGTTTTTTTTTCGGGCCGAATTTTTGAGTTTCGATATCTCAGCTCTGGAAGGGGCTAGAGCCTCCATTTTTGCACTCAGGTCTAAGTCTCATGGCCCTCTATCAGAATTTGGGAAGATTGGAGAAACTTAATTTTTCGCCCAAAAAAAAAAACGTAAGGGGTACCACTGTCGTTTTTTTTTTCGGGCCGAATTTTTGAGTTTCGATATCTCAGCTCTGGAAGGGGCTAGAGCCTCCATTTTTGCACTCAGGTCTAAGTCTCATGGCCCTCTATCAGAATTTGGGAAGATTGGAGAAACTTAATTTTTCGCCCAAAAAAAAAAACGTAAGGGGTACCACTGTCGTTTTTTTTTTCGGGCCGAATTTTTGAGTTTCGATATCTCAGCTCTGGAAGGGGCTAGAGTCTCCATTTTTGCACTCAGGTCTAAGTCTCATGGCCCTCTATCAGAATTTGGGAAGATTGGAGAAACTTAATTTTTCGCCCAAAAAAAAAACGTAAGGGGTACCACTGTCGTTTTTTTTCGGGCCGAATTTTTGAGTTTCGATATCTCAGCTCTGGAAGGGGCTAGAGCCTCCATTTTTGCACTCAGGTCTAAGTCTCATGGCCCTCTATCAGAATTTGGGAAGATTGGAGTAACTTAATTTTTCGCCCAAAAAAAAAACGTAAGGGGTACCACTGTCGTTTTTTTTTTCGGGCCGAATTTTTGAGTTTCGATATCTCAGCTCTGGAAGGGGCTAGAGCCTCAATTTTTGCACTCAGGTCTAAGTCTCATGGCCCTCTATCAGAATTTGGGAAGATTGGAGAAACTTAATTTTTCGCCCAAAAAAAAAAAACGTAAGGGGTACCACTGTCGTTTTTTTTTTCGGGCCGAATTTTTGAGTTTCGATATCTCAGCTCTGGAAGGGGCTAGAGCCTCCATTTTTGCACTCAGGTCTAAGTCTCATGGCCCTCTATCAGAATTTGGGAAGATTGGAGAAACTTAATTTTTCGCCCAAAAAAAAAAAACGTAAGGGGTACCACTGTCGTTTTTTTTTTCGGGCCGAATTTTTGAGTTTCGATATCTCAGCTCTGGAAGGGGCTAGAGCCTCCATTTTTGCACTCAGGTCTAAGTCTCATGGCCCTCTATCAGAATTTGGGAAGATTGGAGAAACTTAATTTTTCGCCCCAAAAAAAAAAAACGTAAGGGGTACCACTGTCGTTTTTTTTTCGGGCCGAATTTTTGAGTTTCGATATCTCAGCTCTGGAAGGGGCTAGAGCCTCCATTTTTGCACTCAGGTCTAAGTCTCATGGCCCTCTATCAGAATTTGGGAAGATTGGAGAAACTTAATTTTTCGCCCAAAAAAAAAACGTAAGGGGTACCACTGTCGTTTTTTTTTTCGGGCCGAATTTTTGAGTTTCGATATCTCAGCTCTGGAAGGGGCTAGAGCCTCCATTTTTGCACTCAGGTCTAAGTCTCATGGCCCTCTATCAGAATTTGGGAAGATTGGAGAAACTTAATTTTTCGCCCAAAAAAAAAAACGTAAGGGGTACCACTGTCGTTTTTTTTTCGGGCCGAATTTTTGAGTTTCGATATCTCAGCTCTGGAAGGGGCTAGAGCCTCCATTTTTGCACTCAGGTCTAAGTCTCATGGCCCTCTATCAGAATTTGGGAAGATTGGAGAAACTTAATTTTTCGCCCAAAAAAAAAAACGTAAGGGGTACCACTGTCGTTTTTTTTTTCGGGCCGAATTTTTGAGTTTCGATATCTCAGCTCTGGAAGGGGCTAGAGCCTCCATTTTTGCACTCAGGTCTAAGTCTCATGGCCCTCTATCAGAATTTGGGAAGATTGGAGAAACTTAATTTTTCGCCCAAAAAAAAAACGTAAGGGGTACCACTGTCGTTTTTTTTTTCGGGCCGAATTTTTGAGTTTCGATATCTCAGCTCTGGAAGGGGCTAGAGCCTCCATTTTTGCACTCAGGTCTAAGTCTCATGGCCCTCTATCAGAATTTGGGAAGATTGGAGAAACTTAATTTTTCGCCCAAAAAAAAAAACGTAAGGGGTACCACTGTCGTTTTTTTTTCGGGCCGAATTTTTGTGTTTCGATATCTCAGCTCTGGAAGGGGCTAGAGCCTCCATTTTTGCACTCAGGTCTAAGTCTCATGGCCCTCTATCAGAATTTGGGAAGATTGGAGAAACTTAATTTTTCACCCAAAAAAAAAAACGTAAGGGGTACCACTGTCGTTTTTTTTTCGGGCCGAATTTTTGAGTTTCGATATCTCAGCTCTGGAAGGGACTAGAGCCTCCATTTTTGCACTCAGGTCTAAGTCTCATGGCCCTCTATCAGAATTTGGGAAGATTGGAGAAACTTAATTTTTCGCCCAAAAAAAAAACGTAAGGGGTACCACTGTCGTTTTTTTTTCGGGCCGAATTTTTGAGTTTCGATATCTCAGCTCTGGAAGGGGCTAGAGTCTCCATTTTTGCACTCAGGTCTAAGTCTCATGGCCCTCTATCAGAATTTGGGAAGATTGGAGAAACTTAATTTTTCGCCCAAAAAAAAAACGTAAGGGGTACCACTGTCGTTTTTTTTTCGGGCCGAATTTTTGAGTTTCGATATCTCAGCTCTGGAAGGGGCTAGAGCCTCCATTTTTGCACTCAGGTCTAAGTCTCATGGCCCTCTATCAGAATTTGGGAAGATTGGAGAAACTTAAATTTTCGCCCAAAAAAAAAACGTAAGGGGTACCACTGTCGTTTTTTTTTCGGGCCGAATTTTTGAGTTTCGTTATCTCAGCTCTGGAAGGGGCTAGAGCCTCCATTTTTGCACTCAGGTCTAAGTCTCATGGCCCTCTATCAGAATTTGGGAAGATTGGAGAAACTTAATTTTTCGCCCCAAAAAAAAAACGTAAGGGGTACCACTGTCGGTTTTTTTTTCGGGCCGAATTTTTGAGTTTCGTTATCTCAGCTCTGGAAGGGGCTAGAGCCTCCATTTTTGCACTCAGGTCTAAGTCTCATGGCCCTCTATCAGAATTTGGGAAGATTGGAGAAACTTAATTTTTCGGCCAAAAAAAAAAACGTAAGGGGTACCACTGTCGTTTTTTTTTTCGGGCCGAATTTTTGAGTTTCGATATCTCAGCTCTGGAAGGGGCTAGAGCCTCCATTTTTGCACTCAGGTCTAAGTCTCATGGCCCTCTATCAGAATTTGGGAAGATTGGAGAAACTTAATTTTTCGCCCAAAAAAAAAAACGTAAGGGGTACCACTGTCGTTTTTTTTTCGGGCCGAATTTTTGAGTTTCGATATCTCAGCTCTGGAAGGGGCTAGAGCCTCCATTTTTGCACTCAGGTCTAAGTCTCATGGCCCTCTATCAGAATTTGGGAAGATTGGAGAAACTTAATTTTTCGCCCAAAAAAAAAACGTAAGGGGTACCACTGTCGTTTTTTTTTCGGGCCGAATTTTTGAGTTTCGATATCTCAGCTCTGGAAGGGGCTAGAGTCTCCATTTTTGCACTCAGGTCTAAGTCTCATGGCCCTCTATCAGAATTTGGGAAGATTGGAGAAACTTAATTTTTCGCCCAAAAAAAAAACGTAAGGGGTACCACTGTCGTTTTTTTTTTCGGGCCGAATTTTTGAGTTTCGATATCTCAGCTCTGGAAGGGGCTAGAGCCTCCATTTTTGCACTCAGGTCTAAGTCTCATGGCCCTCTATCAGAATTTGGGAAGATTGGAGAAACTTAAATTTTCGCCCAAAAAAAAAACGTAAGGGGTACCACTGTCGTTTTTTTTTCGGGCCGAATTTTTGAGTTTCGTTATCTCAGCTCTGGAAGGGGCTAGAGCCTCCATTTTTGCACTCAGGTGTAAGTCTCATGGCCCTCTATCAGAATTTGGGAAGATTGGAGAAACTTAATTTTTCGCCCAAAAAAAAAAACGTAAGGGGTACCACTGTCGGTTTTTTTTTCGGGCCGAATTTTTGAGTTTCGTTATCTCAGCTCTGGAAGGGGCTAGAGCCTCCATTTTTGCACTCAGGTCTAAGTCTCATGGCCCTCTATCAGAATTTGGGAAGATTGGAGAAACTTAATTTTTCGCCCAAAAAAAAAAACGTAAGGGGTACCACTGTCGTTTTTTTTTTCGGGCCGAATTTTTGAGTTTCGATATCTCAGCTCTGGAAGGGGCTAGAGCCTCCATTTTTGCACTCAGGTCTAAGTCTCATGGCCCTCTATCAGAATTTGGGAAGATTGGAGAAACTTAATTTTTCGCCCAAAAAAAAAAACGTAAGGGGTACCACTGTCGTTTTTTTTTTCGGGCCGAATTTTTGAGTTTCGATATCTCAGCTCTGGAAGGGGCTAGAGCCTCCATTTTTGCACTCAGGTCTAAGTCTCATGGCCCTCTATCAGAATTTTGGAAGATTGGAGAAACTTAATTTTTCGCCCAAAAAAAAAACGTAAGGGGTACCACTGTCGTTTTTTTTTCGGGCCGAATTTTTGAGTTTCGATATCTCAGCTCTGGAAGGGGCTAGAGCCTCAATTTTTGCACTCAGGTCTAAGTCTCATGGCCCTCTATCAGAATTTGGGAAGATTGGAGAAACTTAATTTTTCGCCCAAAAAAAAAAACGTAAGGGGTACCACTGTCGTTTTTTTTTTTCGGGCCGAATTTTTGAGTTTCGATATCTCAGCTCTGGAAGGGGCTAGAGCCTCAATTTTTGCACTCAGGTCTAAGTCTCATGGCCCTCTATCAGAATTTGGGAAGATTGGAGAAACTTAATTTTTCGCCCAAAAAAAAAACGTAAGGGGTACCACTGTCGTTTTTTTTTTTCGGGCCGAATTTTTGAGTTTCGATATCTCAGCTCTGGAAGGGGCTAGAGCCTCCATTTTTGCACTCAGGTCTAAGTCTCATGGCCCTCTATCAGAATCCAGAGTTTTGGGAAGATTGGAGAAACTTAATTTTTTGCCCCCCCAAAAAAAACGTAAGGGGTACCACTGTCGTTTTTTTTTTCAGGCCGAATTTTTGAGTTTCGATATCTCAGCTCTGGAAGGGGCTAGAGCCTCCATTTTTGCACTCAGGTCTAAGTCTCATGGCCCTCTACCAGAATTTGGGGAGATTGGAGAAACTTAATTTTTCGCCCCAAAAAAAAAACGTAAGGGGTACCACTGTCGTTTTTTTTTCGGGCCGAATTTTTGAGTTTCGATATCTCAGCTCTGGAAGGGGCTAGAGCCTCCATTTTTGCACTCAGGTCTAAGTCTCATGGCCCTCTATCAGAATTTGGGAAGATTGGAGAAACTTAATTCTTCGCCCAAAAAAAAAAACGTAAGGGGTACCACTGTCGTTTTTTTTTTCGGGCCGAATTTTTGAGTTTCGATATCTCAGCTCTGGAAGGGGCTAGAGCCTCCATTTTTGCACTCAGGTCTAAGTCTCATGGCCCTCTATCAGAATTTGGGAAGATTGGAGAAACTTAATTTTTCGCCCAAAAAAAAAACGTAAGGGGTACCACTGTCGTTTTTTTTTCGGGCCGAATTTTTGAGTTTCGATATCTCAGCTCTGGAAGGGGCTAGAGCCTCCATTTTTTAAATCAGGTCTAAGTCTCATGGCCCTCTATCAGAATTTGGGAAGATTGGAGAAACTTAATTTTTCACCCAAAAAAAAAACGTAAGGGGTACCACTGTCGTTTTTTTTTTCGGGCCGAATTTTTGAGTTTCGATATCTCAGCTCTGGAAGGGGCTAGAGCCTCCATTTTTGCACTCAGGTCTAAGTCTCATGGCCCTCTATCAGAATTTGGGAAGATTGGAGAAACTTAATTTTTCGCCCAAAAAAAAAAACGTAAGGGGTACCACTGTCATTTTTTTTTCAGGCCGAATTTTTGAGTTTCGATATCTCAGCTCTGGAAGGGACTAGAGCCTCCATTTTTGCACTCAGGTCTAAGTCTCATGGCCCTCTATCAGAATTTGGGAAGATTGGAGAAACTTAATTTTTCGCCCAAAAAAAAAACGTAAGGGGTACCACTGTCGTTTTTTTTTCGGGCCGAATTTTTGAGTTTCGTTATCTCAGCTCTGGAAGGGGCTAGAGCCTCCATTTTTGCACTCAGGTCTAAGTCTCATGGCCCTCTATCAGAATTTGGGAAGATTGGAGAAACTTAATTTTTCGCCCAAAAAAAAAAAACGTAAGGGGTACCACTGTCGTTTTTTTTTTCGGGCCGAATTTTTGAGTTTCGATATCTCAGCTCTGGAAGGGGCTAGAGCCTCCATTTTTGCACTCAGGTCTAAGTCTCATGGCCCTCTATCAGAATTTGGGAAGATTGGAGAAACTTAATTTTTCGCCCAAAAAAAAAAACGTAAGGGGTACCACTGTCGTTTTTTTTTCGGGCCTAATTTTTGAGTTTCGATATCTCAGCTCTGGAAGGGGCTAGAGCCTCCATTTTTGCACTCAGGTCTAAGTCTCATGGCCCTCTATCAGAATTTGGGAAGATTGGAGAAACTTAATTTTTCGCCCAAAAAAAAAAAACGTAAGGGGTACCACTGTCGTTTTTTTTTCGGGCCGAATTTTTGAGTTTCGATATCTCAGCTCTGGAAGGGGCTAGAGCCTCCATTTTTGCACTCAGGTCTAAGTCTCATGGCCCTCTATCAGAATTTGGGAAGATTGGAGAAACTTAATTTTTCGCCCAAAAAAAAAAACGTAAGGGGTACCACTGTCGTTTTTTTTTCGGGCCGAATTTTTGAGTTTCGATATCTCAGCTCTGGAAGGGGCTAGAGCCTCCATTTTTGCACTCAGGTCTAAGTCTCATGGCCCTCTATCAGAATTTGGGAAGATTGGAGAAACTTAATTTTTCGCCAAAAAAAAAAAAACGTAAGGGGTACCACTGTGGTTTTTTTTTTTCGGGCCGAATTTTTGAGTTTCGATATCTCAGCTCTGGAAGGGGCTAGAGCCTCCATTTTTGCACTCAGGTCTAAGTCTCATGGCCCTCTATCAGAATTTGGGAAGATTGGAGAAACTTAATTTTTCGCCCCAAAAAAAAAACGTAAGGGGTACCACTGTCGTTTTTTTTTCGGGCCGAATTTTTGAGTTTCGATATCTCAGCTCTGGAAGGGGCTAGAGCCTCAATTTTTGCACTCAGGTCTAAGTCTCATGGCCCTCTATCAGAATTTGGGAAGATTGGAGAAACTTAATTTTTCGCCCAAAAAAAAAACGTAAGGGGTACCACTGTCGTTTTTTTTTTTCGGGCCGAATTTTTGAGTTTCGATATCTCAGCTCTGGAAGGGGCTAGAGCCTCCATTTTTGCACTCAGGTCTAAGTCTCATGGCCCTCTATCAGAATCCAGAGTTTTGGGAAGATTGGAGAAACTTAATTTTTTGCCCCCCAAAAAAAAACGTAAGGGGTACCACTGTCGTTTTTTTTTTCAGGCCGAATTTTTGAGTTTCGATATCTCAGCTCTGGAAGGGGCTAGAGCCTCCATTTTTGCACTCAGGTCTAAGTCTCATGGCCCTCTACCAGAATTTGGGGAGATTGGAGAAACTTAATTTTTCGCCCCAAAAAAAAAACGTAAGGGGTACCACTGTCGTTTTTTTTTCGGGCCGAATTTTTGAGTTTCGATATCTCAGCTCTGGAAGGGGCTAGAGCCTCCATTTTTGCACTCAGGTCTAAGTCTCATGGCCCTCTATCAGAATTTGGGAAGATTGGAGAAACTTAATTCTTCGCCCAAAAAAAAAAACGTAAGGGGTACCACTGTCGTTTTTTTTTTCGGGCCGAATTTTTGAGTTTCGATATCTCAGCTCTGGAAGGGGCTAGAGCCTCCATTTTTGCACTCAGGTCTAAGTCTCATGGCCCTCTATCAGAATTTGGGAAGATTGGAGAAACTTAATTTTTCGCCCAAAAAAAAAACGTAAGGGGTACCACTGTCGTTTTTTTTTCGGGCCGAATTTTTGAGTTTCGATATCTCAGCTCTGGAAGGGGCTAGAGCCTCCATTTTTTAAATCAGGTCTAAGTCTCATGGCCCTCTATCAGAATTTGGGAAGATTGGAGAAACTTAATTTTTCACCCAAAAAAAAAACGTAAGGGGTACCACTGTCGTTTTTTTTTTCGGGCCGAATTTTTGAGTTTCGATATCTCAGCTCTGGAAGGGGCTAGAGCCTCCATTTTTGCACTCAGGTCTAAGTCTCATGGCCCTCTATCAGAATTTGGGAAGATTGGAGAAACTTAATTTTTCGCCCAAAAAAAAAAACGTAAGGGGTACCACTGTCATTTTTTTTTCAGGCCGAATTTTTGAATTTCGATATCTCAGCTCTGGAAGGGACTAGAGCCTCCATTTTTGCACTCAGGTCTAAGTCTCATGGCCCTCTATCAGAATTTGGGAAGATTGGAGAAACTTAATTTTTCGCCCAAAAAAAAAACGTAAGGGGTACCACTGTCGTTTTTTTTTCGGGCCGAATTTTTGAGTTTCGTTATCTCAGCTCTGGAAGGGGCTAGAGCCTCCATTTTTGCACTCAGGTCTAAGTCTCATGGCCCTCTATCAGAATTTGGGAAGATTGGAGAAACTTAATTTTTCGCCCAAAAAAAAAAACGTAAGGGGTACCACTGTCGTTTTTTTTTCGGGCCTAATTTTTGAGTTTCGATATCTCAGCTCTGGAAGGGGCTAGAGCCTCCATTTTTGCACTCAGGTCTAAGTCTCATGGCCCTCTATCAGAATTTGGGAAGATTGGAGAAACTTAATTTTTCGCCCAAAAAAAAAAAAACGTAAGGGGTACCACTGTCGTTTTTTTTTCGGGCCGAATTTTTGAGTTTCGATATCTCAGCTCTGGAAGGGGCTAGAGCCTCCATTTTTGCACTCAGGTCTAAGTCTCATGGCCCTCTATCAGAATTTGGGAAGATTGGAGAAACTTAATTTTTCGCCCAAAAAAAAAAACGTAAGGGGTACCACTGTCGTTTTTTTTTCGGGCCGAATTTTTGAGTTTCGATATCTCAGCTCTGGAAGGGGCTAGAGCCTCCATTTTTGCACTCAGGTCTAAGTCTCATGGCCCTCTATCAGAATTTGGGAAGATTGGAGAAACTTAATTTTTCGCCAAAAAAAAAAAAACGTAAGGGGTACCACTGTGGTTTTTTTTTTTCGGGCCGAATTTTTGAGTTTCGATATCTCAGCTCTGGAAGGGGCTAGAGCCTCCATTTTTGCACTCAGGTCTAAGTCTCATGGCCCTCTATCAGAATTTGGGAAGATTGGAGAAACTTAATTTTTCGCCCCAAAAAAAAAACGTAAGGGGTACCACTGTCGTTTTTTTTTCGGGCCGAATTTTTGAGTTTCGATATCTCAGCTCTGGAAGGGGCTAGAGCCTCCATTTTTGCACTCAGGTCTAAGTCTCATGGCCCTCTATCAGAATTTGGGAAGATTGGAGAAACTTAATTTTTCGCCCAAAAAAAAAACGTAAGGGGTACCACTGTCGTTTTTTTTTTCGGGCCGAATTTTTGAGTTTCGATATCTCAGCTCTGGAAGGGGCTAGAGCCTCCATTTTTGCACTCAGGTCTAAGTCTCATGGCCCTCTATCAGAATTTGGGAAGATTGGAGAAACTTAATTTTTCGCCCAAAAAAAAAAACGTAAGGGGTACCACTGTCGTTTTTTTTTCGGGCCGAATTTTTGAGTTTCGATATCTCAGCTCTGGAAGGGGCTAGAGCCTCCATTTTTGCACTCAGGTCTAAGTCTCATGGCCCTCTATCAGAATTTGGGAAGATTGGAGAAACTTAATTTTTCACCCAAAAAAAAAAAACGTAAGGGGTACCACTGTCGTTTTTTTTTCGGGCCGAATTTTTGAGTTTCGATATCTCAGCTCTGGAAGGGGCTAGAGCCTCCATTTTTGCACTCAGGTCTAAGTCTCATGGCCCTCTATCAGAATTTGGGAAGATTGGAGAAACTTAAATTTTCGCCCAAAAAAAAAAACGTAAGGGGTACCACTGTCGTTTTTTTTTCGGGCCGAATTTTTGAGTTTCGTTATCTCAGCTCTGGAAGGGGCTAGAGCCTCCATTTTTGCACTCAGGTCTAAGTCTCATGGCCCTCTATCAGAATTTGGGAAGATTGGAGAAACTTAATTTTTCGCCCAAAAAAAAAAACGTAAGGGGTACCACTGTCGTTTTTTTTTTCGGGCCGAATTTTTGAGTTTCGTTATCTCAGCTCTGGAAGGGGCTAGAGCCTCCATTTTTGCACTCAGGTCTAAGTCTCATGGCCCTCTATCAGAATTTGGGAAGATTGGAGAAACTTAATTTTTCGCCCAAAAAAAAAAACGTAAGGGGTACCACTGTCGTTTTTTTTTCGGGCCGAATTTTTGAGTTTCGATATCTCAGCTCTGGAAGGGGCTAGAGCCTCCATTTTTGCACTCAGGTCTAAGTCTCATGGCCCTCTATCAGAATTTGGGAAGATTGGAGAAACTTAATTTTTCGCCCAAAAAAAAAACGTAAGGGGTACCACTGTCGTTTTTTTTGGACCGAATTTTTGAGTTTCGATATCTCAGCTCTGGAAGGGGCTAGAGCCTCCATTTTTGCACTCAGGTCTAAGTCTCATGGCCCTCTATCAGAATTTGGGAAGATCGGAGAAACTTAATTTTTCGCCCAAAAAAAAAACGTAAGGGGTACCACTGTCGTTTTTTTTTCGGGCCGAATTTTTGAGTTTCGATATCTCAGCTCTGGAAGGGGCTAGAGCCTCCATTTTTGCACTCAGGTCTAAGTCTCATGGCCCTCTATCAGAATTTGGGAAGATTGGAGAAACTTAATTTTTCGCCCAAAAAAAAAACGTAAGGGGTACCACTGTCGTTTTTTTTTTTCGGGCCGAATTTTTGAGTTTCGATATCTCAGCTCTGGAAGGCGCTAGAGCCTCCATTTTTGCACTCAGGTCTAAGTCTCATGGCCCTCTATCAGAATTTGGGAAGATTGGAGAAACTTAATTTTTCGCCCAAAAAAAAAAACGTAAGGGGTACCACTGTCGTTTTTTTTTCGGGCCGAATTTTTGAGTTTCGATATCTCAGCTCTGGAAGGGGCTAGAGCCTCCATTTTTGCACTCAGGTCTAAGTCTCATGGCCCTCTATCAGAATTTGGGAAGATTGGAGAAACTTAATTTTTCGCCCAAAAAAAAAAACGTAAGGGGTACCACTGTCGTTTTTTTTTCGGGCCGAATTTTTGAGTTTCGATATCTCAGCTCTGGAAGGGGCTAGAGCCTCCATTTTTGCACTCAGGTCTAAGTCTCATGGCCCTCTATCAGAATTTGGGAAGATTGGAGAAACTTACTTTTTCGCCCAAAAAAAAAACGTAAGGGGTACCACTGTCGTTTTTTTTTCGGGCCGAATTTTTGAGTTTCGATATCTCAGCTCTGGAAGGGGCTAGAGCCTCCATTTTTGCACTCAGGTCTAAGTCTCATGGCCCTCTATCAGAATTTGGGAAGATTGGAGAAACTTAATTTTTCGCCCAAAAAAAAAAACGTAAGGGGTACCACTGTCGTTTTTTTTTCGGGCCGAATTTTTGAGTTTCGATATCTCAGCTCTGGAAGGGGCTAGAGCCTCCATTTTTGCACTCAGGTCTAAGTCTCATGGCCCTCTATCAGAATTTGGGAAGATCGGAGAAACTTACTTTTTCGCCCAAAAAAAAAAACGTAAGGGGTACCACTGTCGTTTTTTTTCGGGCCGAATTTTTGAGTTTCGATATCTCAGCTCTGGAAGGGGCTAGAGCCTCCATTTTTTCACTCAGGTCTAAGTCTCATGGCCCTCTATCAGAATTTGGGAAGATTGGAGAAACTTAATTTTTCGCCCAAAAAAAAACACGTAAGGGGTACCACTGTCGTTTTTTTTTCGGGCCGAATTTTTGAGTTTCGATATCTCAGCTCTGGAAGGGGCTAGAGCCTCCATTTTTGCACTCAGGTCTAAGTCTCATGGCCCTCTATCAGAATTTGGGAAGATTGGAGAAACTTAATTTTTCGCCCAAAAAAAAACCGTAAGGGGTACCACTGTCGTTTTTTTTTCGGGCCGAATTTTTGAGTTTCGATATCTCAGCTCTGGAAGGGGCTAGAGCCTCCATTTTTGCACTCAGGTCTAAGTCTCATGGCCCTCTATCAGAATTTGGGAAGATTGGAGAAACTTAATTTTTCGCCCAAAAAAAAAAACGTAAGGGGTACCACTGTCGTTTTTTTTTTCGGGCCGAATTTTTGAGTTTCGATATCTCAGCTCTGGAAGGGGCTAGAGCCTCCATTTTTGCACTCAGGTCTAAGTCTCATGGCCCTCTATCAGAATTTGGGAAGATTGGAGAAACTTAATTTTTCGCCCCAAAAAAAAAACGTAAGGGGTACCACTGTCGTTTTTTTTTCGGGCCGAATTTTTGAGTTTCGATATCTCAGCTCTGGAAGGGGCTAGAGCCTCCATTTTTGCACTCAGGTCTAAGTCTCATGGCCCTCTATCAGAATTTGGGAAGATTGGAGAAACTTAATTTTTCGGCCAAAAAAAAAAACGTAAGGGGTACCACTGTCGTTTTTTTTTTCGGGCCGAATTTTTGAGTTTCGATATCTCAGCTCTGGAAGGGGCTAGAGCCTCCATTTTGCACTCAGGTCTAAGTCTCATGGCCCTCTATCAGAATTTGGGAAGATTGGAGAAACTTAATTTTTCGCCCAAAAAAAAAACGTAAGGGGTACCACTGTCGTTTTTTTTTCGGGCCGAATTTTTGAGTTTCGATATCTCAGCTCTGGAAGGGGCTAGAGCCTCCATTTTTGCACTCAGGTCTAAGTCTCATGGCCCTCTATCAGAATTTGGGAAGATTGGAGAAACTTAATTTTTCGCCCAAAAAAAAAACGTAAGGGGCACCACTGTCGTTTTTTTTCGGGCCGAATATTTGAGTTTTGATATCTCAGCTCTGGAAGGGGCTAGAGCCTCAATTTTTGCACTCAGGTCTAAGTCTCATGGCCCTCTATCAGAATTTGGGAAGATTGGAGAAACTTAATTTTTCACCCAAAAAAAAAACGTAAGGGGTACCACTGTCGTTTTTTTTTCGGGACGAATTTTTGAGTTTCGATATCTTAGCTCTGGAAGGGGCTAGAGCCTCCATTTTTGCACTCAGGTCTAAGTCTCATGGCCCTCTATCAGAATTTGGGAAGATTGGAGAAACTTAATTTTTCGCCCAAAAAAAAAAACGTAAGGGGTACCACTGTCGTTTTTTTTTCGGGCCGAATTTTTGAGTTTCGATATCTCAGCTCTGGAAGGGGCTAGAGCCTCCATTTTTGCACTCAGGTCTAAGTCTCATGGCCCTCTATCAGAATTTGGGAAGATTGGAGAAACTTAATTTTTCGCCCAAAAAAAAAACGTAAGGGGTACCACTGTCGTTTTTTTTTCGGGCCGAATTTTTGAGTTTCGATATCTCAGCTCTGGAAGGGGCTAGAGCCTCCATTTTTGCACTCAGGTCTAAGTCTCATGGCCCTCTATCAGAATTTGGGAAGATTGGAGAAACTTAATTTTTCGCCCAAAAAAAAAAACGTAAGGGGTACCACTGTCGTTTTTTTTTTCGGGCCGAATTTTTGAGTTTCGATATCTCAGCTCTGGAAGGGGCTAGAGCCTCCATTTTTGCACTCAGGTCTAAGTCTCATGGCCCTCTATCAGAATTTGGGAAGATTGGAGAAACTAAATTTTTCGCCCAAAAAAAAAACGTAAGGGGTACCACTGTCGTTTTTTTTTCGGGCCGAATTTTTGAGTTTCGATATCTCAGCTCTGGAAGGGGCTAGAGCCTCCATTTTTTAAATCAGGTCTAAGTCTCATGGCCCTCTATCAGAATTTGGGAAGATTGGAGAAACTTAATTTTTCGCCCAAAAAAAAAACGTAAGGGGTACCACTGTCGTTTTTTTTTTCGGGCCGAATTTTTGAGTTTCGATATCTCAGCTCTGGAAGGGGCTAGAGCCTCCATTTTTGCACTCAGGTCTAAGTCTCATGGCCCTCTATCAGAATTTGGGAAGATTGGAGAAACTTAATTTTTCGCCCAAAAAAAAAACGTAAGGGGTACCACTGTCATTTTTTTTTCAGGCCGAATTTTTGAGTTTCGATATCTCAGCTCTGGAAGGGACTAGAGCCTCCATTTTTGCACTCAGGTCTAAGTCTCATGGCCCTCTATCAGAATTTGGGAAGATTGGAGAAACTTAATTTTTCGCCCAAAAAAAAAACGTAAGGGGTACCACTGTCGTTTTTTTTTCGGGCCGAATTTTTGAGTTTCGTTATCTCAGCTCTGGAAGGGGCTAGAGCCTCCATTTTTGCACTCAGGTCTAAGTCTCATGGCCCTCTATCAGAATTTGGGAAGATTGGAGAAACTTAATTTTTCGCCCAAAAAAAAAAAACGTAAGGGGTACCACTGTCGTTTTTTTTTTTCGGGCCGAATTTTTGAGTTTCGATATCTCAGCTCTGGAAGGGGCTAGAGCCTCCATTTTTGCACTCAGGTCTAAGTCTCATGGCCCTCTATCAGAATTTGGGAAGATTGGAGAAACTTAATTTTTCGCCCAAAAAAAAAAACGTAAGGGGTACCACTGTCGTTTTTTTTTCGGGCCGAATTTTTGAGTTTCGATATCTCAGCTCTGGAAGGGGCTAGAGCCTCCATTTTTGCACTCAGGTCTAAGTCTCATGGCCCTCTATCAGAATTTGGGAAGATTGGAGAAACTTAATTTTTCGCCCCAAAAAAAACGTAAGGGGTACCACTGTCGTTTTTTTTTTCGGGCCGAATTTTTGAGTTTCGATATCTCAGCTCTGGAAGGGGCTAGAGCCTCCATTTTTGCACTCAGGTCTAAGTCTCATGGCCCTCTATCAGAATTTGGGAAGATTGGAGAAACTTAATTTTTCGCCCAAAAAAAAAAAACGTAAGGGGTACCACTGTCGTTTTTTTTTCGGGCCGAATTTTTGAGTTTCGATATCTCAGCTCTGGAAGGGGCTAGAGCCTCCATTTTTGCACTCAGGTCTAAGTCTCATGGCCCTCTATCAGAATTTGGGAAGATTGGAGAAACTTAATTTTTCGCCCAAAAAAAAAAACGTAAGGGGTACCACTGTCGTTTTTTTTTCGGGCCGAATTTTTGAGTTTCGATATCTCAGCTCTGGAAGGGGCTAGAGCCTCCATTTTTGCACTCAGGTCTAAGTCTCATGGCCCTCTATCAGAATTTGGGAAGATTGGAGAAACTTAATTTTTCGCCCAAAAAAAAAAAACGTAAGGGGTACCACTGTCGTTTTTTTTTCGGGCCGAATTTTTGAGTTTCGATATCTCAGCTCTGGAAGGGGCTAGAGCCTCCATTTTTGCACTCAGGTCTAAGTCTCATGGCCCTCTATCAGAATTTGGGAAGATTGGAGAAACTTAATTTTTCGCCCAAAAAAAAAAACGTAAGGGGTACCACTGTCGTTTTTTTTTCGGGCCGAATTTTTGAGTTTCGATATCTCAGCTCTGGAAGGGGCTAGAGCCTCCATTTTTGCACTCAGGTCTAAGTCTCATGGCCCTCTATCAGAATTTGGGAAGATTGGAGAAACTTAATTTTTCGCCAAAAAAAAAAAAACGTAAGGGGTACCACTGTCGTTTTTTTTTTCGGGCCGAATTTTTGAGTTTCGATATCTCAGCTCTGGAAGGGGCTAGAGCCTCCATTTTTGCACTCAGGTCTAAGTCTCATGGCCCTCTATCAGAATTTGGGAAGATTGGAGAAACTTAATTTTTCACCCAAAAAAAAAACGTAAGGGGTACCACTGTCGTTTTTTTTTCGGGCCGAATTTTTGAGTTTCGATATCTCAGCTCTGGAAGGGGCTAGAGCCTCCATTTTTGCACTCAGGTCTAAGTCTCATGGCCCTCTATCAGAATTTGGGAAGATTGGAGAAACTTAAATTTTCGCCCAAAAAAAAAACGTAAGGGGTACCACTGTCGTTTTTTTTTCGGGCCGAATTTTTGAGTTTCGTTATCTCAGCTCTGGAAGGGGCTAGAGCCTCCATTTTTGCACTCAGGTCTAAGTCTCATGGCCCTCTATCAGAATTTGGGAAGATTGGAGAAACTTAATTTTTCGCCCCAAAAAAAAACCGTAAGGGGTACCACTGTCGTTTTTTTTTTCGGGCCGAATTTTTGAGTTTCGTTATCTCAGCTCTGGAAGGGGCTAGAGCCTCCATTTTTGCACTCAGGTCTAAGTCTCATGGCCCTCTATCAGAATTTGGGAAGATTGGAGAAACTTAATTTTTCGCCCAAAAAAAAAAACGTAAGGGGTACCACTGTCGTTTTTTTTTTCGGGCCGAATTTTTGAGTTTCGATATCTCAGCTCTGGAAGGGGCTACAGCCTCCATTTTTGCACTCAGGTCTAAGTCTCATGGCCCTCTATCAGAATTTGGGAAGATTGGAGAAACTTAATTTTTCGCCCAAAAAAAAAACGTAAGGGGTACCACTGTCGTTTTTTTTTCGGGCCGAATTTTTGAGTTTTGATATCTCAGCTCTGGAAGGGGCTAGAGCCTCCATTTTTGCACTCAGGTCTAAGTCTCATGGCCCTCTATCAGAATTTGGGAAGATTGGAGAAACTTAATTTTTCGCCCAAAAAAAAAAAAACGTAAGGGGTACCACTGTCGTTTTTTTTTCGGGCCGAATTTTTGAGTTTCGATATCTCAGCTCTGGAAGGGGCTAGAGCCTCCATTTTTGCACTCAGGTCTAAGTCTCATGGCCCTCTATCAGAATTTGGGAAGATTGGAGAAACTTAATTTTTCGCCCCAAAAAAAAAACGTAAGGGGTACCACTGTCGTTTTTTTTTCGGGCCGAATTTTTGAGTTTCGATATCTCAGCTCTGGAAGGGGCTAGAGCCTCCATTTTTGCACTCAGGTCTAAGTCTCATGGCCCTCTATCAGAATTTGGGAAGATTGGAGAAACTTAATTTTTCGCCCAAAAAAAAAAACGTAAGGGGTACCACTGTCGTTTTTTTTTCGGGCCGAATTTTTGAGTTTCGATATCTCAGCTCTGGAAGGGGCTAGAGCCTCCATTTTTGCACTCAGGTCTAAGTCTCATGGCCCTCTATCAGAATTTGGGAAGATTGGAGAAACTTAATTTTTCGCCCCCAAAAAAAAACGTAAGGGGTACCACTGTCGTTTTTTTTGTGGCCGAATTTTTGAGTTTCGATATCTCAGCTCTGGAAAGGGCTAGAGCCTCCATTTTTGCACTCAGGTCTAAGTCTCATGGCCCTCTATCAGAATTTGGGAAGATTGGAGAAACTTAATTTTTCGCCCAAAAAAAAAACGTAAGGGGTACCACTGTCGTTTTTTTTTCGGGCCGAATTTTTGAGTTTCGATATCTCAGCTCTGGAAGGGGCTAGAGCCTCCATTTTTGCACTCAGGTCTAAGTCTCATGGCCCTCTATCAGAATTTGGGAAGATTGGAGAAACTTAATTTTTCGCCCAAAAAAAAAAAACGTAAGGGGTACCACTGTCGTTGTTTTTTCGGGCCGAATTTTTGAGTTTCGATATCTCAGCTC
Organism: Pimephales promelas; assembly: GCF_988280905.1. NCBI lineage: Eukaryota > Metazoa > Chordata > Actinopteri > Cypriniformes > Leuciscidae > Pimephales > Pimephales promelas. The sequence goes on from NC_142781.1 coordinate 565,610, forward strand.
TGGAAGGGGCTAGAGCCTCCATTTTTGCACTCAGGTCTAAGTCTCATGGCCCTCTATCAGAATTTGGGAAGATTGGAGAAACTTAATTTTTCGCCCAAAAAAAAAAAACGTAAGGGGTACCACTGTCGTTTTTTTTTCGGGCCGAATTTTTGAGTTTCGCTATCTCAGCTCTGGAAGGGGCTAGAGCCTCCATTTTTGCACTCAGGTCTAAGTCTCATGGCCCTCTATCAGAATTTGGGAAGATTGGAGAAACTTAATTTTTTGCCCCCAAAAAAAAACGTAAGGGGTACCACTGTCGTTTTTTTTTCGGGCCGAATTTTTGAGTTTCGATATCTCAGCTCTGGAAGGGGCTAGAGCCTCCATTTTTGCACTCAGGTCTAAGTCTCATGGCCCTCTATCAGAATTTGGGAAGATTGGAGAAACTTAATTTTTCGCCCAAAAAAAAAACGTAAGGGGTACCACTGTCGTTTTTTTTTCGGGCCGAATTTTTGAGTTTCGATATCTCAGCTCTGGAAGGGGCTATGGCCTCCATTTTTGCACTCAGGTCTAAGTCTCATGGCCCTCTATCAGAATTTGGGAAGATTGGAGAAACTTAATTTTTCGCCCAAAAAAAAAAACCGTAAGGGGTACCACTGTCGTTTTTTTTTCGGGCCGAATTTTTGAGTTTCGATATCTCAGCTCTGGAAGGGGCTAGAGCCTCCATTTTTGCACTCAGGTCTAAGTCTCATGGCCCTCTATCAGAATTTGGGAAGATTGGAGAAACTTAATTTTTCGCCCAAAAAAAAAAACGTAAGGGGTACCACTGTCGTTTTTTTTCCGGGCCGAATTTTTGAGTTTCGATATCTCAGCTCTGGAAGGGGCTAGAGCCTCCATTTTTGCACTCAGGTCTAAGTCTCATGGCCCTCTATCAGAATTTGGGAAGATTGGAGAAACTTAATTTTTCGCCCAAAAAAAAAAACGTAAGGGGTACCACTGTCGTTTTTTTTTCAGGCCGAATTTTTGAGTTTCGATATCTCAGCTCTGGAAGGGGCTAGAGCCTCCATTTTTGCACTCAGGTCTAAGTCTCATGGCCCTCTATCAGAATTTGGGAAGATTGGAGAAACTTAATTTTTCGCCCAAAAAAAAAAACGTAAGGGGTACCACTGTCGTTTTTTTTCGGGCCGAATTTTTGAGTTTTGATATCTCAGCTCTGGAAGGGGCTAGAGCCTCCATTTTTGCACTCAGGTCTAAGTCTCATGGCCCTCTATCAGAATTTGGGAAGATTGGAGAAACGTAATTTTTCGCCCAAAAAAAAAAAACGTAAGGGGTACCACTGTCGTTTTTTTTTCGGGCCGAATTTTTGAGTTTCGATATCTCAGCTCTGGAAGGGGCTAGAGCCTCCATTTTTGCACTCAGGTCTAAGTCTCATGGCCCTCTATCAGAATTTGGGAAGATTGGAGAAACTTAATTTTTCGCCCAAAAAAAAAAACGTAAGGGGTACCACTGTCGTTTTTTTTTTCGGGCCGAATTTTTGAGTTTCGATATCTGAGCTCTGGAAGGGGCTAGAGCCTCCATTTTTGCACTCAGGTCTAAGTCTCATGGCCCTCTATCAGAATTTGGGAAGATTGGAGAAACTTAATTTTTCGCCCCAAAAAAAAAACGTAAGGGGTACCACTGTCGTTTTTTTTTCGGGCCGAATTTTTCAGTTTCGATATCTCAGCTCTGGAAGGGGCTAGAGCCTCCATTTTTGCACTCAGGTCTAAGTCTCATGGCCCTCTATCAGAATTTGGGAAGATTGGAGAAACTTAATTTTTCACCCAAAAAAAAACGTAAGTGGTACCACTGTCGTTTTTTTTTCGGGCCGAATTTTTGAGTTTCGATATCTCAGCTCTGGAAGGGACTAGAGCCTCCATTTTTGCACTCAGGTCTAAGTCTCATGGCCCTCTATCAGAATTTGGGAAGATTGGAGAAACTTAATTTTTCGCCCCAAAAAAAAACGTAAGGGGTACCACTGTCGTTTTTTTTTCGGGCCGAATTTTTGAGTTTCGATATCTCAGCTCTGGAAGGGGCTAGAGCCTCCATTTTTGCACTCAGGTCTAAGTCTCATGGCCCTCTATCAGAATTTGGGAAGATTGGAGAAACTTAATTTTTCGCCCAAAAAAAAAAACGTAAGGGGTACCACTGTCGTTTTTTTTTCAGGCCGAATTTTTGAGTTTCGTTATCTCAGCTCTGGAAGGGGCTAGAGCCTCCATTTTTGCACTCAGGTCTAAGTCTCATGGCCCTCTATCAGAATTTGGGAAGATTGGAGAAACTTAATTTTTCGCCCAAAAAAAAAAACGTAAGGGGTACCACTGTCGTTTTTTTTTGTGGCCGAATTTTTGAGTTTCGATATCTCAGCTCTGGAAAGGGCTAGAGCCTCCATTTTTGCACTCAGGTCTAAGTCTCATGGCCCTCTATCAGAATTTGGGAAGATTGGAGAAACTTAATTTTTTGCCCCCAAAAAAAAACGTAAGGGGTACCACTGTCGTTTTTTTTTCGGGCCGAATTTTTGAGTTTCGATATCTCAGCTCTGGAAGGGGCTAGAGCCTCCATTTTTGCACTCAGGTCTAAGTCTCATGGCCCTCTATCAGAATTTGGGAAGATTGGAGAAACTTAATTTTTCGCCCAAAAAAAAAACGTAAGGGGTACCACTGTCGTTTTTTTTTCGGGCCGAATTTTTGAGTTTCGATATCTCAGCTCTGGAAGGGGCTATGGCCTCCATTTTTGCACTCAGGTCTAAGTCTCATGGCCCTCTATCAGAATTTGGGAAGATTGGAGAAACTTAATTTTTCGCCCAAAAAAAAAAACCGTAAGGGGTACCACTGTCGTTTTTTTTTCGGGCCGAATTTTTGAGTTTCGATATCTCAGCTCTGGAAGGGGCTAGAGCCTCCATTTTTGCACTCAGGTCTAAGTCTCATGGCCCTCTATCAGAATTTGGGAAGATTGGAGAAACTTAATTTTTCGCCCAAAAAAAAAAACGTAAGGGGTACCACTGTCGTTTTTTTTCCGGGCCGAATTTTTGAGTTTCGATATCTCAGCTCTGGAAGGGGCTAGAGCCTCCATTTTTGCACTCAGGTCTAAGTCTCATGGCCCTCTATCAGAATTTGGGAAGATTGGAGAAACTTAATTTTTCGCCCAAAAAAAAAAACGTAAGGGGTACCACTGTCGTTTTTTTTTCAGGCCGAATTTTTGAGTTTCGATATCTCAGCTCTGGAAGGGGCTAGAGCCTCCATTTTTGCACTCAGGTCTAAGTCTCATGGCCCTCTATCAGAATTTGGGAAGATTGGAGAAACTTAATTTTTCGCCCAAAAAAAAAAACGTAAGGGGTACCACTGTCGTTTTTTTTCGGGCCGAATTTTTGAGTTTTGATATCTCAGCTCTGGAAGGGGCTAGAGCCTCCATTTTTGCACTCAGGTCTAAGTCTCATGGCCCTCTATCAGAATTTGGGAAGATTGGAGAAACGTAATTTTTCGCCCAAAAAAAAAAAACGTAAGGGGTACCACTGTCGTTTTTTTTTCGGGCCGAATTTTTGAGTTTCGATATCTCAGCTCTGGAAGGGGCTAGAGCCTCCATTTTTGCACTCAGGTCTAAGTCTCATGGCCCTCTATCAGAATTTGGGAAGATTGGAGAAACTTAATTTTTCGCCCAAAAAAAAAAACGTAAGGGGTACCACTGTCGTTTTTTTTTTCGGGCCGAATTTTTGAGTTTCGATATCTGAGCTCTGGAAGGGGCTAGAGCCTCCATTTTTGCACTCAGGTCTAAGTCTCATGGCCCTCTATCAGAATTTGGGAAGATTGGAGAAACTTAATTTTTCGCCCCAAAAAAAAAACGTAAGGGGTACCACTGTCGTTTTTTTTTCGGGCCGAATTTTTCAGTTTCGATATCTCAGCTCTGGAAGGGGCTAGAGCCTCCATTTTTGCACTCAGGTCTAAGTCTCATGGCCCTCTATCAGAATTTGGGAAGATTGGAGAAACTTAATTTTTCACCCAAAAAAAAACGTAAGTGGTACCACTGTCGTTTTTTTTTCGGGCCGAATTTTTGAGTTTCGATATCTCAGCTCTGGAAGGGACTAGAGCCTCCATTTTTGCACTCAGGTCTAAGTCTCATGGCCCTCTATCAGAATTTGGGAAGATTGGAGAAACTTAATTTTTCGCCCCAAAAAAAAACGTAAGGGGTACCACTGTCGTTTTTTTTTCGGGCCGAATTTTTGAGTTTCGATATCTCAGCTCTGGAAGGGGCTAGAGCCTCCATTTTTGCACTCAGGTCTAAGTCTCATGGCCCTCTATCAGAATTTGGGAAGATTGGAGAAACTTAATTTTTCGCCCAAAAAAAAAAACGTAAGGGGTACCACTGTCGTTTTTTTTTCAGGCCGAATTTTTGAGTTTCGTTATCTCAGCTCTGGAAGGGGCTAGAGCCTCCATTTTTGCACTCAGGTCTAAGTCTCATGGCCCTCTATCAGAATTTGGGAAGATTGGAGAAACTTAATTTTTCGCCCAAAAAAAAAAACGTAAGGGGTACCACTGTCGTTTTTTTTTGTGGCCGAATTTTTGAGTTTCGATATCTCAGCTCTGGAAAGGGCTAGAGCCTCCATTTTTGCACTCAGGTCTAAGTCTCATGGCCCTCTATCAGAATTTGGGAAGATTGGAGAAACTTAATTTTTCGCCCAAAAAAAAAACGTAAGGGGTACCACTGTCGTTTTTTTTTCGGGCCGAATTTTTGAGTTTCGATATCTCAGCTCTGGAAGGGGCTAGAGCCTCCATTTTTGCACTCAGGTCTAAGTCTCATGGCCCTCTATCAGAATTTGGGAAGATTGGAGAAACTTAATTTTTCGCCCAAAAAAAAAACGTAAGGGGTACCACTGTCGTTTTTTTTTCGGGCCGAATTTTTGAGTTTCGATATCTCAGCTCTGGAAGGGGCTATGGCCTCCATTTTTGCACTCAGGTCTAAGTCTCATGGCCCTCTATCAGAATTTGGGAAGATTGGAGAAACTTAATTTTTCGCCCAAAAAAAAAAACGTAAGGGGTACCACTGTCGTTTTTTTTTTCGGGCCGAATTTTTGAGTTTCGATATCTCAGCTCTGGAAGGGGCTAGAGCCTCCATTTTTGCACTCAGGTCTAAGTCTCATGGCCCTCTATCAGAATTTGGGAAGATTGGAGAAACTTAATTTTTCGCCCAAAAAAAAAAAACGTAAGGGGTACCACTGTCGTTGTTTTTTCGGGCCGAATTTTTGAGTTTCGATATCTCAGCTCTGGAAGGGGCTAGAGCCTCCATTTTTGCACTCAGGTCTAAGTCTCATGGCCCTCTATCAGAATTTGGGAAGATTGGAGAAACTTAATTTTTCGCCCAAAAAAAAAAAACGTAAGGGGTACCACTGTCGTTTTTTTTTCGGGCCGAATTTTTGAGTTTCGCTATCTCAGCTCTGGAAGGGGCTAGAGCCTCCATTTTTGCACTCAGGTCTAAGTCTCATGGCCCTCTATCAGAATTTGGGAAGATTGGAGAAACTTAATTTTTTGCCCCCAAAAAAAAACGTAAGGGGTACCACTGTCGTTTTTTTTTCGGGCCGAATTTTTGAGTTTCGATATCTCAGCTCTGGAAGGGGCTAGAGCCTCCATTTTTGCACTCAGGTCTAAGTCTCATGGCCCTCTATCAGAATTTGGGAAGATTGGAGAAACTTAATTTTTCGCCCAAAAAAAAAACGTAAGGGGTACCACTGTCGTTTTTTTTTCGGGCCGAATTTTTGAGTTTCGATATCTCAGCTCTGGAAGGGGCTATGGCCTCCATTTTTGCACTCAGGTCTAAGTCTCATGGCCCTCTATCAGAATTTGGGAAGATTGGAGAAACTTAATTTTTCGCCCAAAAAAAAAAACCGTAAGGGGTACCACTGTCGTTTTTTTTTCGGGCCGAATTTTTGAGTTTCGATATCTCAGCTCTGGAAGGGGCTAGAGCCTCCATTTTTGCACTCAGGTCTAAGTCTCATGGCCCTCTATCAGAATTTGGGAAGATTGGAGAAACTTAATTTTTCGCCCAAAAAAAAAAACGTAAGGGGTACCACTGTCGTTTTTTTTCCGGGCCGAATTTTTGAGTTTCGATATCTCAGCTCTGGAAGGGGCTAGAGCCTCCATTTTTGCACTCAGGTCTAAGTCTCATGGCCCTCTATCAGAATTTGGGAAGATTGGAGAAACTTAATTTTTCGCCCAAAAAAAAAAACGTAAGGGGTACCACTGTCGTTTTTTTTTCAGGCCGAATTTTTGAGTTTCGATATCTCAGCTCTGGAAGGGGCTAGAGCCTCCATTTTTGCACTCAGGTCTAAGTCTCATGGCCCTCTATCAGAATTTGGGAAGATTGGAGAAACTTAATTTTTCGCCAAAAAAAAAAAAACGTAAGGGGTACCACTGTCGTTTTTTTTTTCGGGCCGAATTTTTGAGTTTCGATATCTCAGCTCTGGAAGGGGCTAGAGCCTCCATTTTTGCACTCAGGTCTAAGTCTCATGGCCCTCTATCAGAATTTAGGAAGATTGGAGAAACTTAATTTTTCGCCCAAAAAAAAAACGTAAGGGGTACCACTGTCGTTTTTTTTTCGGGCCGAATTTTTGAGTTTCGATATCTCAGCTCTGGAAGGGGCTAGAGCCTCCATTTTTGCACTCAGGTCTAAGTCTCATGGCCCTCTATCAGAATTTGGGAAGATTGGAGAAACTTAATTTTTCGCCCAAAAAAAAAAACGTAAGGGGTACCACTGTCGTTTTTTTTCGGGCCGAATTTTTGAGTTTTGATATCTCAGCTCTGGAAGGGGCTAGAGCCTCCATTTTTGCACTCAGGTCTAAGTCTCATGGCCCTCTATCAGAATTTGGGAAGATTGGAGAAACGTAATTTTTCGCCCAAAAAAAAAAAACGTAAGGGGTACCACTGTCGTTTTTTTTTCGGGCCGAATTTTTGAGTTTCGATATCTCAGCTCTGGAAGGGGCTAGAGCCTCCATTTTTGCACTCAGGTCTAAGTCTCATGGCCCTCTATCAGAATTTGGGAAGATTGGAGAAACTTAATTTTTCGCCCAAAAAAAAAAACGTAAGGGGTACCACTGTCGTTTTTTTTTTCGGGCCGAATTTTTGAGTTTCGATATCTGAGCTCTGGAAGGGGCTAGAGCCTCCATTTTTGCACTCAGGTCTAAGTCTCATGGCCCTCTATCAGAATTTGGGAAGATTGGAGAAACTTAATTTTTCGCCCCAAAAAAAAAACGTAAGGGGTACCACTGTCGTTTTTTTTTCGGGCCGAATTTTTCAGTTTCGATATCTCAGCTCTGGAAGGGGCTAGAGCCTCCATTTTTGCACTCAGGTCTAAGTCTCATGGCCCTCTATCAGAATTTGGGAAGATTGGAGAAACTTAATTTTTCACCCAAAAAAAAACGTAAGTGGTACCACTGTCGTTTTTTTTTCGGGCCGAATTTTTGAGTTTCGATATCTCAGCTCTGGAAGGGACTAGAGCCTCCATTTTTGCACTCAGGTCTAAGTCTCATGGCCCTCTATCAGAATTTGGGAAGATTGGAGAAACTTAATTTTTCGCCCCAAAAAAAAACGTAAGGGGTACCACTGTCGTTTTTTTTTCGGGCCGAATTTTTGAGTTTCGATATCTCAGCTCTGGAAGGGGCTAGAGCCTCCATTTTTGCACTCAGGTCTAAGTCTCATGGCCCTCTATCAGAATTTGGGAAGATTGGAGAAACTTAATTTTTCGCCCAAAAAAAAAAACGTAAGGGGTACCACTGTCGTTTTTTTTTCAGGCCGAATTTTTGAGTTTCGTTATCTCAGCTCTGGAAGGGGCTAGAGCCTCCATTTTTGCACTCAGGTCTAAGTCTCATGGCCCTCTATCAGAATTTGGGAAGATTGGAGAAACTTAATTTTTCGCCCAAAAAAAAAAACGTAAGGGGTACCACTGTCGTTTTTTTTTGTGGCCGAATTTTTGAGTTTCGATATCTCAGCTCTGGAAAGGGCTAGAGCCTCCATTTTTGCACTCAGGTCTAAGTCTCATGGCCCTCTATCAGAATTTGGGAAGATTGGAGAAACTTAATTTTTCGCCCAAAAAAAAAACGTAAGGGGTACCACTGTCGTTTTTTTTTCGGGCCGAATTTTTGAGTTTCGATATCTCAGCTCTGGAAGGGGCTAGAGCCTCCATTTTTGCACTCAGGTCTAAGTCTCATGGCCCTCTATCAGAATTTGGGAAGATTGGAGAAACTTAATTTTTCGCCCAAAAAAAAAACGTAAGGGGTACCACTGTCGTTTTTTTTTCGGGCCGAATTTTTGAGTTTCGATATCTCAGCTCTGGAAGGGGCTATGGCCTCCATTTTTGCACTCAGGTCTAAGTCTCATGGCCCTCTATCAGAATTTGGGAAGATTGGAGAAACTTAATTTTTCGCCCAAAAAAAAAACCGTAAGGGGTACCACTGTCGTTTTTTTTTTCGGGCCGAATTTTTGAGTTTCGATATCTCAGCTCTGGAAGGGGCTAGAGCCTCCATTTTTGCACTCAGGTCTAAGTCTCATGGCCCTCTATCAGAATTTGGGAAGATTGGAGAAACTTAATTTTTCGCCCAAAAAAAAAAACGTAAGGGGTACCACTGTCGTTTTTTTTTTCGGGCCGAATTTTTGAGTTTCGATATCTCAGCTCTGGAAGGGGCTAGAGCCTCCATTTTTGCACTCAGGTCTAAGTCTCATGGCCCTCTATCAGAATTTGGGAAGATTGGAGAAACTTAATTTTTCGCCCAAAAAAAAAAACGTAAGGGGTACCACTGTCGTTTTTTTTTCGGGCCGAATTTTTGAGTTTCGATATCTCAGCTCTGGAAGGGGCTATGGCCTCCATTTTTGCACTCAGGTCTAAGTCTCATGGCCCTCTATCAGAATTTGGGAAGATTGGAGAAACTTAATTTTTCGCCCAAAAAAAAAAACCGTAAGGGGTACCACTGTCGTTTTTTTTTCGGGCCGAATTTTTGAGTTTCGATATCTCAGCTCTGGAAGGGGCTAGAGCCTCCATTTTTGCACTCAGGTCTAAGTCTCATGGCCCTCTATCAGAATTTGGGAAGATTGGAGAAACTTAATTTTTCGCCCAAAAAAAAAAACGTAAGGGGTACCACTGTCGTTTTTTTTCCGGGCCGAATTTTTGAGTTTCGATATATCAGCTTTGGAAGGGGCTAGAGCCTCCATTTTTGCACTCAGGTCTAAGTCTCATGGCCCTCTATCAGAATTTGGGAAGATTGGAGAAACTTAATTTTTCGCCCAAAAAAAAAAACGTAAGGGGTACCACTGTCGTTTTTTTTTTCGGGCCGAATTTTTGAGTTTCGATATCTCAGCTCTGGAAGGGGCTAGAGCCTCCATTTTTGCACTCAGGTCTAAGTCTCATGGCCCTCTATCAGAATTTAGGAAGATTGGAGAAACTTAATTTTTCGCCCAAAAAAAAAACGTAAGGGGTACCACTGTCGTTTTTTTTTCGAGCCGAATTTTTGAGTTTCGATATCTCAGCTCTGGAAGGGGCTACAGCCTCCATTTTTGCACTCAGGTCTAAGTCTCATGGCCCTCTATCAGAATTTGGGAAGATTGGAGAAACTTAATTTTTCGCCCAAAAAAAAAACGTAAGGGGTACCACTGTCGTTTTTTTTTCGGGCCGAATTTTTGAGTTTCGATATCTCAGCTCTGGAAGGGGCTAGAGCCTCCATTTTTGCACTCAGGTCTAAGTCTCATGGCCCTCTATCAGAATTTGGGAAGATTGGAGAAACTTAATTTTTCGCCCAAAAAAAAAAAACGTAAGGGGTACCACTGTCGTTTTTTTTTCGGGCCGAATTTTTGAGTTTCGATATCTCAGCTCTGGAAGGGGCTAGAGCCTCCATTTTTGCACTCAGGTCTAAGTCTCATGGCCCTCTATCAGAATTTGGGAAGATTGGAGAAACTTAATTTTTCGCCCAAAAAAAAAACGTAAGGGGTACCACTGTCGTTTTTTTTTCGGGCCGAATTTTTGAGTTTCGATATCTGAGCTCTGGAAGGGGCTAGAGCCTCCATTTTTGCACTCAGGTCTAAGTCTCATGGCCCTCTATCAGAATTTGGGAAGATTGGAGAAACTTAATTTTTCGCCCCCAAAAAAAAACGTAAGGGGTACCACTGTCGTTTTTTTTTCGGGCCGAATTTTTGAGTTTCGATATCTCAGCTCTGGAAGGGGCTAGAGCCTCCATTTTTGCACTCAGGTCTAAGTCTCATGGCCCTCTATCAGAATTTGGGAAGATTGGAGAAACTTAATTTTTCGCCCAAAAAAAAAAACGTAAGGGGTACCACTGTCGTTTTTTTTTCGGGCCGAATTTTTGAGTTTCGATATCTCAGCTCTGGAAGGGGCTAGAGCCTCCATTTTTGCACTCAGGTCTAAGTCTCATGGCCCTCTATCAGAATTTGGGAAGATTGGAGAAACTTAATTTTTCGCCCCAAAAAAAAAACGTAAGGGGTACCACTGTCGTTTTTTTTGTGGCCGAATTTTTGAGTTTCGATATCTCAGCTCTGGAAAGGGCTAGAGCCTCCATTTTTGCACTCAGGTCTAAGTCTCATGGCCCTCTATCAGAATTTGGGAAGATTGGAGAAACTTAATTTTTCGCCCAAAAAAAAAACGTAAGGGGTACCACTGTCGTTTTTTTTTCGGGCCGAATTTTTGAGTTTCGATATCTCAGCTCTGGAAGGGGCTAGAGCCTCCATTTTTGCACTCAGGTCTAAGTCTCATGGCCCTCTATCAGAATTTGGGAAGATTGGAGAAACTTAATTTTTCGCCCAAAAAAAAAAAACGTAAGGGGTACCACTGTCGTTGTTTTTTCGGGCCGAATTTTTGAGTTTCGATATCTCAGCTCTGGAAGGGGCTAGAGCCTCCATTTTTGCACTCAGGTCTAAGTCTCATGGCCCTCTATCAGAATTTGGGAAGATTGGAGAAACTTAATTTTTCGCCCAAAAAAAAAAAACGTAAGGGGTACCACTGTCGTTTTTTTTTCGGGCCGAATTTTTGAGTTTCGATATCTCAGCTCTGGAAGGGGCTAGAGCCTCCATTTTTGCACTCAGGTCTAAGTCTCATGGCCCTCTATCAGAATTTGGGAAGATTGGAGAAACTTAATTTTTTGCCCCCAAAAAAAAACGTAAGGGGTACCACTGTCGTTTTTTTTTCGGGCCGAATTTTTGAGTTTCGATATCTCAGCTCTGGAAGGGACTAGAGCCTCCATTTTTGCACTCAGGTCTAAGTCTCATGGCCCTCTATCAGAATTTGGGAAGATTGGAGAAACTTAATTTTTCGCCCAAAAAAAAAACGTAAGGGGTACCACTGTCGTTTTTTTTCGGGCCGAATTTTTGAGTTTCGATATCTCAGCTCTGGAAGGGGCTATGGCCTCCATTTTTGCACTCAGGTCTAAGTCTCATGGCCCTCTATCAGAATTTGGGAAGATTGGAGAAACTTAATTTTTCGCCCAAAAAAAAAAAACCGTAAGGGGTACCACTGTCGTTTTTTTTTCGGGCCGAATTTTTGAGTTTCGATATCTCAGCTCTGGAAGGGGCTAGAGCCTCCATTTTTGCACTCAGGTCTAAGTCTCATGGCCCTCTATCAGAATTTGGGAAGATTGGAGAAACTTAATTTTTCGCCCAAAAAAAAAAACGTAAGGGGTACCACTGTCGTTTTTTTTCCGGGCCGAATTTTTGAGTTTCGATATCTCAGCTCTGGAAGGGGCTAGAGCCTCCATTTTTGCACTCAGGTCTAAGTCTCATGGCCCTCTATCAGAATTTGGGAAGATTGGAGAAACTTAATTTTTCGCCCAAAAAAAAAAACGTAAGGGGTACCACTGTCGTTTTTTTTTCAGGCCGAATTTTTGAGTTTCGATATCTCAGCTCTGGAAGGGGCTAGAGCCTCCATTTTTGCACTCAGGTCTAAGTCTCATGGCCCTCTATCAGAATTTGGGAAGATTGGAGAAACTTAATTTTTCGCCCAAAAAAAAAAACGTAAGGGGTACCATTGTCGTTTTTTTTTCGGGCCGAATTTTTGAGTTTCGATATCTCAGCTCTGGAAGGGGCTAGAGCCTCCATTTTTGCACTCAGGTCTAAGTCTCATGGCCCTCTATCAGAATTTAGGAAGATTGGAGAAACTTAATTTTTCGCCCAAAAAAAAAACGTAAGGGGTACCACTGTCGTTTTTTTTTCGGGCCGAATTTTTGAGTTTCGATATCTCAGCTCTGGAAGGGGCTAGAGCCTCCATTTTTGCACTCAGGTCTAAGTCTCATGGCCCTCTATCAGAATTTGGGAAGATTGGAGAAACTTAATTTTTCGCCCAAAAAAAAAAACGTAAGGGGTACCACTGTCGTTTTTTTTCGGGCCGAATTTTTGAGTTTTGATATCTCAGCTCTGGAAGGGGCTAGAGCCTCCATTTTTGCACTCAGGTCTAAGTCTCATGGCCCTCTATCAGAATTTGGGAAGATTGGAGAAACGTAATTTTTCGCCCAAAAAAAAAAACGTAAGGGGTACCACTGTCGTTTTTTTTTCGGGCCGAATTTTTGAGTTTCGATATCTCAGCTCTGGAAGGGGCTAGAGCCTCCATTTTTGCACTCAGGTCTAAGTCTCATGGCCCTCTATCAGAATTTGGGAAGATTGGAGAAACTTAATTTTTCGCCCAAAAAAAAAAACGTAAGGGGTACCACTGTCGTTTTTTTTTTTCGGGCCGAATTTTTGAGTTTCGATATCTGAGCTCTGGAAGGGGCTAGAGCCTCCATTTTTGCACTCAGGTCTAAGTCTCATGGCCCTCTATCAGAATTTGGGAAGATTGGAGAAACTTAATTTTTCGCCCCAAAAAAAAACGTAAGGGGTACCACTGTCGTTTTTTTTTCGGGCCGAATTTTTCAGTTTCGATATCTCAGCTCTGGAAGGGGCTAGAGCCTCCATTTTTGCACTCAGGTCTAAGTCTCATGGCCCTCTATCAGAATTTGGGAAGATTGGAGAAACTTAATTTTTCGCCCAAAAAAAAAACGTAAGGGGTACCACTGTCGTTTTTTTTTCAGGCCGAATTTTTGAGTTTCGATATCTCAGCTCTGGAAGGGGCTAGAGCCTCCATTTTTGCACTCAGGTCTAAGTCTCATGGCCCTCTATCAGAATTTGGGAAGATTGGAGAAACTTAATTTTTCGCCCAAAAAAAAAAACGTAAGGGGTACCACTGTCGTTTTTTTTTCGGGCCGAATTTTTGAGTTTCGATATCTCAGCTCTGGAAGGGGCTAGAGCCTCCATTTTTGCACTCAGGTCTAAGTCTCATGGCCCTCTATCAGAATTTGGGAAGATTGGAGAAACTTAATTTTTCGCCCAAAAAAAAAAACGTAAGGGGTACCACTGTCGTTTTTTTTTCGGGCCGAATTTTTGAGTTTCGATATCTCAGCTCTGGAAGGGGCTAGAGCCTCCATTTTTGCACTCAGGTCTAAGTCTCATGGCCCTCTATCAGAATTTGGGAAGATTGGAGAAACTTAATTTTTCGCCCAAAAAAAAAAACGTAAGGGGTACCACTGTCGTTTTTTTTTCGGGCCGAATTTTTGAGTTTCGATATCTCAGCTCTGGAAGGGGCTAGAGCCTCCATTTTTGCACTCAGGTCTAAGTCTCATGGCCCTCTATCAGAATTTGGGAAGATTGGAGAAACTTAATTTTTCGCCCAAAAAAAAAACGTAAGGGGTACCACTGTCGTTTTTTTTCGGGCCGAATTTTTGAGTTTCGATATCTCAGCTCTGGAAGGGGCTAGAGCCTCCATTTTTGCACTCAGGTCTAAGTCTCATGGCCCTCTATCAGAATTTGGGAAGATTGGAGAAACTTAATTTTTCGCCCAAAAAAAAAAACGTAAGGGGTACCACTGTCGTTTTTTTTCGGGCCGAATTTTTGAGTTTCGATATCTCAGCTCTGGAAGGGGCTAGAGCCTCCATTTTTGCACTCAGGTCTAAGTCTCATGGCCCTCTATCAGAATTTGGGAAGATTGGAGAAACTTAATTTTTCGCCCAAAAAAAAAAAACGTAAGGGGTACCACTGTCGTTTTTTTTTCGGGCCGAATTTTTGAGTTTCGATATCTCAGCTCTGGAAGGGGCTAGAGCCTCCATTTTTGCACTCAGGTCTAAGTCTCATGGCCCTCTATCAGAATTTGGGAAGATTGGAGAAACTTAATTTTTCGCCCAAAAAAAAAAAACGTAAGGGGTACCACTGTCGTTTTTTTTTCGGGCCGAATTTTTGAGTTTCGATATCTCAGCTCTGGAAGGGGCTAGAGCCTCCATTTTTGCACTCAGGTCTAAGTCTCATGGCCCTCTATCAGAATTTGGGAAGATTGGAGAAACTTAATTTTTCGCCCAAAAAAAAAAACGTAAGGGGTACCACTGTCGTTTTTTTTTCGGGCCGAATTTTTGAGTTTCGATATCTCAGCTCTGGAAGGGGCTAGAGCCTCCATTTTTGCACTCAGGTCTAAGTCTCATGGCCCTCTATCAGAATTTGGGAAGATTGGAGAAACTTAATTTTTCGCCCCAAAAAAAAAACGTAAGGGGTACCACTGTCGTTTTTTTTTCGGGCCGAATTTTTGAGTTTCGATATCTGAGCTCTGGAAGGGGCTAGAGCCTCCATTTTTGCACTCAGGTCTAAGTCTCATGGCCCTCTATCAGAATTTGGGAAGATTGGAGAAACTTAATTTTTCGCCCCAAAAAAAAAACGTAAGGGGTACCACTGTCGTTTTTTTTTCGGGCCGAATTTTTGAGTTTCGATATCTCAGCTCTGGAAGGGGCTAGAGCCTCCATTTTTGCACTCAGGTCTAAGTCTCATGGCCCTCTATCAGAATTTGGGAAGATTGGAGAAACTTAATTTTTCGCCCAAAAAAAAAAAACGTAAGGGGTACCACTGTCGTTTTTTTTTCGGGCCGAATTTTTGAGTTTCGATATCTCAGCTCTGGAAGGGGCTAGAGCCTCCATTTTTGCACTCAGGTCTAAGTCTCATGGCCCTCTATCAGAATTTGGGAAGATTGGAGAAACTTAATTTTTCGCCAAAAAAAAAAAAACGTAAGGGGTACCACTGTCGTTTTTTTTTTGGGGCCGAATTTTTGAGTTTCGATATCTCAGCTCTGGAAGGGGCTAGAGCCTCCATTTTTGCACTCAGGTCTAAGTCTCATGGCCCTCTATCAGAATTTGGGAAGATTGGAGAAACTTAATTTTTCGCCCCAAAAAAAAAACGTAAGGGGTACCACTGTCGTTTTTTTTTCGGGCCGAATTTTTGAGTTTCGATATCTCAGCTCTGGAAGGGGCTAGAGCCTCCATTTTTGCACTCAGGTCTAAGTCTCATGGCCCTCTATCAGAATTTGGGAAGATTGGAGAAACTTAATTTTTCGCCAAAAAAAAAAAACGTAAGGGGTACCACTGTCGTTTTTTTTTTGGGGCCGAATTTTTGAGTTTCGATATCTCAGCTCTGGAAGGGGCTAGAGCCTCCATTTTTGCACTCAGGTCTAAGTCTCATGGCCCTCTACCAGAATTTGGGAAGATTGGAGAAACTTAATTTTTCGCCCCAAAAAAAAAACGTAAGGGGTACCACTGTCGTTTTTTTTTTCGGGCCGAATTTTTGAGTTTCGATATCTCAGCTCTGGAAGGGGCTAGAGCCTCCATTTTTGCACTCAGGTCTAAGTCTCATGGCCCTCTATCAGAATTTGGGAAGATTGGAGAAACTTAATTTTTCGCCCAAAAAAAAAAACGTAAGGGGTACCACTGTCGTTTTTTTTTCGGGCCGAATTTTTGAGTTTCGATATCTCAGCTCTGGAAGGGGCTAGAGCCTCCATTTTTGCACTCAGGTCTAAGTTTAATGGCCCTCTATCAGAATTTGGGAAGATTGGAGAAACTTAATTTTTCGCCCCAAAAAAAAAACGTAAGGGGTACCACTGTCGTTTTTTTTTCGGGCCGAATTTTTGAGTTTCGATATCTCAGCTCTGGAAGGGGCTAGAGCCTCCATTTTTGCACTCAGGTCTAAGTCTCATGGCCCTCTATCAGAATTTGGGAAGATTGGAGAAACTTAATTTTTCACCCAAAAAAAAAAACGTAAGGGGTACCACTGTCGTTTTTTTTTTGGGCCGAATTTTTGAGTTTCGATATCTCAGCTCTGGAAGGGGCTAGAGCCTCCATTTTTGCACTCAGGTCTAAGTCTCATGGCCCTCTATCAGAATTTGGGAAGATTGGAGAAACTTAATTTTTCGCCCCAAAAAAAAAACGTAAGGGGTACCACTGTCGTTTTTTTTTCGGGCCGAATTTTTGAGTTTCGATATCTCAGCTCTGGAAGGGGCTAGAGCCTCCATTTTTGCACTCAGGTCTAAGTCTCATGGCCCTCTATCAGAATTTGGGAAGATTGGAGAAACTTAATTTTTCGCCCAAAAAAAAAAACGTAAGGGGTACCACTGTCGTTTTTTTTTTCGGGCCGAATTTTTGAGTTTCGATATCGCAGCTCTGGAAGGGGCTAGATCCTCCATTTTTGCACTCAGGTCTAAGTCTCATGGCCCTCTATCAGAATTTGGGAAGATTGGAGAAACTTAATTTTTCGCCCAAAAAAAAAAACGTAAGGGGTACCACTGTCGTTTTTTTTTCGGGCCGAATTTTTGAGTTTCGATATCTCAGCTCTGGAAGGGGCTAGAGCCTCCATTTTTGCACTCAGGTCTAAGTCTCATGGCCCTCTATCGGAATTTGGGAAGATTGGAGAAACTTAATTTTTCGCCCAAAAAAAAAACGTAAGGGGTACCACTGTCGTTTTTTTTTCGGGCCGAATTTTTGAGTTTCGATATCTCAGCTCTGGAAGGGGCTAGAGCCTCCATTTTTGCACTCAGGTCTAAGTCTCATGGCCCTCTATCAGAATTTGGGAAGATTGGAGAAACTTAATTTTTCGCCCAAAAAAAAAACGTAAGGGGTACCACTGTCGTTTTTTTTTCGGGCCGAATTTTTGAGTTTCGATATCTCAGCTCTGGAAGGGGCTAGAGCCTCCATTTTTGCACTCAGGTCTAAGTCTCATGGCCCTCTATCAGAATTTGGGAAGATTGGAGAAACTTAATTTTTCGCCCAAAAAAAAAAACGTAAGGGGTACCACTGTCGTTTTTTTTCGGGCCGAATTTTTGAGTTTTGATATCTCAGCTCTGGAAGGGGCTAGAGCCTCCATTTTTGCACTCAGGTCTAAGTCTCATGGCCCTCTATCAGAATTTGGGAAGATTGGAGAAACTTAATTTTTCGCCCAAAAAAAAACGTAAGGGGTACCACTGTCGTTTTTTTTTCGGGCCGAATTTTTGAGTTTCGATATCTCAGCTCTGGAAGGGGCTAGAGCCTCCATTTTTGCACTCAGGTCTAAGTCTCATGGCCCTCTATCAGAATTTGGGAAGATTGGAGAAACTTAATTTTTCGCCCAAAAAAAAAAAACGTAAGGGGTACCACTGTCGTTTTTTTTCGGGCCGAATTTTTGAGTTTTGATATCTCAGCTCTGGAAGGGGCTAGAGCCTCCATTTTTGCACTCAGGTCTAAGTCTCATGGCCCTCTATCAGAATTTGGGAAGATTGGAGAAACTTAATTTTTCACCCAAAAAAAAAACGTAAGGGGTACCACTGTCGTTTTTTTTTTGGGCCGAATTTTTGAGTTTCGATATCTCAGCTCTGGAAGGGGCTAGAGCCTCCATTTTTGCACTCAGGTCTAAGTCTCATGGCCCTCTATCAGAATTTGGGAAGATTGGAGAAACTTAATTTTTCGCCCAAAAAAAAAAACGTAAGGGGTACCACTGTCGTTTTTTTTTCGGGCCGAATTTTTGAGTTTCGATATCTCAGCTCTGGAAGGGGCTAGAGCCTCCATTTTTGCACTCAGGTCTAAGTCTCATGGCCCTCTATCAGAATTTGGGAAGATTGGAGAAACTTAATTTTTTGCCCCAAAAAAAAAAACGTAAGGGGTACCACTGTCGTTTTTTTTTTCGGGCCGAATTTTTGAGTTTCGATATCTCAGCTCTGGAAGGGGCTAGAGCCTCCATTTTTGCACTCAGGTCTAAGTCTCATGGCCCTCTATCAGAATTTGGGAAGATTGGAGAAACTTAATTTTTTGCCCAAAAAAAAACCGTAAGGGGTACCACTGTCGTTTTTTTTTCGGGCCGAATTTTTGAGTTTCGATATCTCAGCTCTGGAAGGGGCTAGAGCCTCCATTTTTGCACTCAGGTCTAAGTCTCATGGCCCTCTATCAGAATTTGGGAAGATTGGAGAAACTTAATTTTTCGCCCAAAAAAAAAAACGTAAGGGGTACCACTGTCGTTTTTTTTTCGGGCCGAATTTTTGAGTTTCGATATCTCAGCTCTGGAAGGGGCTAGAGCCTCCATTTTTGCACTCAGGTCTAAGTCTCATGGCCCTCTATCGGAATTTGGGAAGATTGGAGAAACTTAATTTTTCGCCCAAAAAAAAAACGTAAGGGGTACCACTGTCGTTTTTTTTTCGGGCCGAATTTTTGAGTTTCGATATCTCAGCTCTGGAAGGGGCTAGAGCCTCCATTTTTGCACTCAGGTCTAAGTCTCATGGCCCTCTATCAGAATTTGGGAAGATTGGAGAAACTTAATTTTTCGCCCAAAAAAAAAACGTAAGGGGTACCACTGTCGTTTTTTTTTCGGGCCGAATTTTTGAGTTTCGATATCTCAGCTCTGGAAGGGGCTAGAGCCTCCATTTTTGCACTCAGGTCTAAGTCTCATGGCCCTCTATCAGAATTTGGGAAGATTGGAGAAACTTAATTTTTCGCCCAAAAAAAAAAACGTAAGGGGTACCACTGTCGTTTTTTTTCGGGCCGAATTTTTGAGTTTTGATATCTCAGCTCTGGAAGGGGCTAGAGCCTCCATTTTTGCACTCAGGTCTAAGTCTCATGGCCCTCTATCAGAATTTGGGAAGATTGGAGAAACTTAATTTTTCACCCAAAAAAAAAACGTAAGGGGTACCACTGTCGTTTTTTTTTTGGGCCGAATTTTTGAGTTTCGATATCTCAGCTCTGGAAGGGGCTAGAGCCTCCATTTTTGCACTCAGGTCTAAGTCTCATGGCCCTCTATCAGAATTTGGGAAGATTGGAGAAACTTAATTTTTCGCCCCAAAAAAAAAACGTAAGGGGTACCACTGTCGTTTTTTTTTTGGGCCGAATTTTTGAGTTTCGATATCTCAGCTCTGGAAGGGGCTAGAGCCTCCATTTTTGCACTCAGGTCTAAGTCTCATGGCCCTCTATCAGAATTTGGGAAGATTGGAGAAACTTAATTTTTCGCCCAAAAAAAAAAACGTAAGGGGTACCACTGTCGTTTTTTTTTTCGGGCCGAATTTTTGAGTTTCGATATCGCAGCTCTGGAAGGGGCTAGAGCCTCCATTTTTGCACTCAGGTCTAAGTCTCATGGCCCTCTATCAGAATTTGGGAAGATTGGAGAAACTTAATTTTTCGCCCAAAAAAAAAAACGTAAGGGGTACCACTGTCGTTTTTTTTTCGGGCCGAATTTTTGAGTTTCGATATCTCAGCTCTGGAAGGGGCTAGAGCCTCCATTTTTGCACTCAGGTCTAAGTCTCATGGCCCTCTATCGGAATTTGGGAAGATTGGAGAAACTTAATTTTTCGCCCAAAAAAAAAAACGTAAGGGGTACCACTGTCGTTTTTTTTTCGGGCCGAATTTTTGAGTTTCGATATCTCAGCTCTGGAAGGGGCTAGAGCCTCCATTTTTGCACTCAGGTCTAAGTCTCATGGCCCTCTATCAGAATTTGGGAAGATTGGAGAAACTTAATTTTTCGCCCAAAAAAAAAACGTAAGGGGTACCACTGTCGTTTTTTTTTCGGGCCGAATTTTTGAGTTTCGATATCTCAGCTCTGGAAGGGGCTAGAGCCTCCATTTTTGCACTCAGGTCTAAGTCTCATGGCCCTCTATCAGAATTTGGGAAGATTGGAGAAACTTAATTTTTCGCCCAAAAAAAAAAAACGTAAGGGGTACCACTGTCGTTTTTTTTCGGGCCGAATTTTTGAGTTTTGATATCTCAGCTCTGGAAGGGGCTAGAGCCTCCATTTTTGCACTCAGGTCTAAGTCTCATGGCCCTCTATCAGAATTTGGGAAGATTGGAGAAACTTAATTTTTCGCCCAAAAAAAAACGTAAGGGGTACCACTGTCGTTTTTTTTTCGGGCCGAATTTTTGAGTTTCGATATCTCAGCTCTGGAAGGGGCTAGAGCCTCCATTTTTGCACTCAGGTCTAAGTCTCATGGCCCTCTATCAGAATTTGGGAAGATTGGAGAAACTTAATTTTTCGCCCAAAAAAAAAAAACGTAAGGGGTACCACTGTCGTTTTTTTTCGGGCCGAATTTTTGAGTTTTGATATCTCAGCTCTGGAAGGGGCTAGAGCCTCCATTTTTGCACTCAGGTCTAAGTCTCATGGCCCTCTATCAGAATTTGGGAAGATTGGAGAAACTTAATTTTTCACCCAAAAAAAAAACGTAAGGGGTACCACTGTCGTTTTTTTTTTGGGCCGAATTTTTGAGTTTCGATATCTCAGCTCTGGAAGGGGCTAGAGCCTCCATTTTTGCACTCAGGTCTAAGTCTCATGGCCCTCTATCAGAATTTGGGAAGATTGGAGAAACTTAATTTTTCGCCCAAAAAAAAAACGTAAGGGGTACCACTGTCGTTTTTTTTTCGGGCCGAATTTTTGAGTTTCGATATCTCAGCTCTGGAAGGGGCTAGAGCCTCCATTTTTGCACTCAGGTCTAAGTCTCATGGCCCTCTATCAGAATTTGGGAAGATTGGAGAAACTTAATTTTTTGCCCCAAAAAAAAAACGTAAGGGGTACCACTGTCGTTTTTTTTTTCGGGCCGAATTTTTGAGTTTCGATATCTCAGCTCTGGAAGGGGCTAGAGCCTCCATTTTTGCACTCAGGTCTAAGTCTCATGGCCCTCTATCAGAATTTGGGAAGATTGGAGAAACTTAATTTTTTGCCCAAAAAAAAACCGTAAGGGGTACCACTGTCGTTTTTTTTTCGGGCCGAATTTTTGAGTTTCGATATCTCAGCTCTGGAAGGGGCTAGAGCCTCCATTTTTGCACTCAGGTCTAAGTCTCATGGCCCTCTATCAGAATCCAGAGTTTTGGGAAGATTGGAGAAACTTAATTTTTCGCCCCAAAAAAAAAAACGTAAGGGGTACCACTGTCGTTTTTTTTTCGGGCCGAATTTTTGAGTTTCGATATCTCAGCTCTGGAAGGGGCTACAGCCTCCATTTTTGCACTCAGGTCTAAGTCTCATGGCCCTCTATCAGAATTTGGGAAGATTGGAGAAACTTAATTTTTCGCCCAAAAAAAAAAACGTAAGGGGTACCACTGTCGTTTTTTTTTTCGGGCCGAATTTTTGAGTTTCGATATCTCAGCTCTGGAAGGGGCTAGAGCCTCCATTTTTGCACTCAGGTCTAAGTCTCATGGCCCTCTATCAGAATTTGGGAAGATTGGAGAAACTTAATTTTTCGCCCCAAAAAAAAAACGTAAGGGGTACCACTGTCGTTTTTTTTTCGGGCCGAATTTTTGAGTTTCGATATCTCAGCTCTGGAAGGGGCTATGGCCTCCATTTTTGCACTCAGGTCTAAGTCTCATGGCCCTCTACCAGAATTTGGGAAGATTGGAGAAACTTAATTTTTCGCCCCAAAAAAAAAACGTAAGGGGTACCACTGTCGTTTTTTTTTCGGGCCGAATTTTTGAGTTTCGATATCTCAGCTCTGGAAGGGGCTAGAGCCTCCATTTTTGCACTCAGGTCTAAGTCTCATGGCCCTCTATCAGAATTTGGGAAGATTGGAGAAACTTAATTTTTCGCCCAAAAAAAAAACGTAAGGGGTACCACTGTCGTTTTTTTTTCGGGCCGAATTTTTGAGTTTCGATATCTCAGCTCTGGAAGGGGCTAGAGCCTCCATTTTTGCACTCAGGTCTAAGTTTAATGGCCCTCTATCAGAATTTGGGAAGATTGGAGAAACTTAATTTTTCGCCCCAAAAAAAAAACGTAAGGGGTACCACTGTCGTTTTTTTTTCGGGCCGAATTTTTGAGTTTCGATATCTCAGCTCTGGAAGGGGCTAGAGCCTCCATTTTTGCACTCAGGTCTAAGTCTCATGGCCCTCTACCAGAATTTGGGAAGATTGGAGAAACTTAATTTTTCGCCCCAAAAAAAAAACGTAAGGGGTACCACTGTCGTTTTTTTTTCGGGCCGAATTTTTGAGTTTCGATATCTCAGCTCTGGAAGGGGCTAGAGCCTCCATTTTTGCACTCAGGTCTAAGTCTCATGGCCCTCTATCAGAATTTGGGAAGATTGGAGAAACTTAATTTTTCGCCCAAAAAAAAAACGTAAGGGGTACCACTGTCGTTTTTTTTTCGGGCCGAATTTTTGAGTTTCGATATCTCAGCTCTGGAAGGGGCTAGAGCCTCCATTTTTGCACTCAGGTCTAAGTTTAATGGCCCTCTATCAGAATTTGGGAAGATTGGAGAAACTTAATTTTTCGCCCCAAAAAAAAAACGTAAGGGGTACCACTGTCGTTTTTTTTTCGGGCCGAATTTTTGAGTTTCGATATCTCAGCTCTGGAAGGGGCTAGAGCCTCCATTTTTGCACTCAGGTCTAAGTCTCATGGCCCTCTATCAGAATTTGGGAAGATTGGAGAAACTTAATTTTTCGCCCAAAAAAAAAAACGTAAGGGGTACCACTGTCGTTTTTTTTTCGGGCCGAATTTTTGAGTTTCGATATCGCAGCTCTGGAAGGGGCTAGAGCCTCCATTTTTGCACTCAGGTCTAAGTCTCATGGCCCTCTATCGGAATTTGGGAAGATTGGAGAAACTTAATTTTTCGCCCAAAAAAAAAAACGTAAGGGGTACCACTGTCGTTTTTTTTTCGGGCCGAATTTTTGAGTTTCGATATCTCAGCTCTGGAAGGGGCTAGAGCCTCCATTTTTGCACTCAGGTCTAAGTCTCATGGCCCTCTATCAGAATTTGGGAAGATTGGAGAAACTTAATTTTTCGCCCAAAAAAAAAACGTAAGGGGTACCACTGTCGTTTTTTTTTCGGGCCGAATTTTTGAGTTTCGATATCTCAGCTCTGGAAGGGGCTAGAGCCTCCATTTTTGCACTCAGGTCTAAGTCTCATGGCCCTCTATCAGAATTTGGGAAGATTGGAGAAACTTAATTTTTCGCCCAAAAAAAAAACCGTAAGGGGTACCACTGTCGTTTTTTTTCGGGCCGAATTTTTGAGTTTTGATATCTCAGCTCTGGAAGGGGCTAGAGCCTCCATTTTTGCACTCAGGTCTAAGTCTCATGGCCCTCTATCAGAATTTGGGAAGATTGGAGAAACTTAATTTTTCACCCAAAAAAAAACCGTAAGGGGTACCACTGTCGTTTTTTTTTTGGGCCGAATTTTTGAGTTTCGATATCTCAGCTCTGGAAGGGGCTAGAGCCTCCATTTTTGCACTCAGGTCTAAGTCTCATGGCCCTCTATCAGAATTTGGGAAGATTGGAGAAACTTAATTTTTCGCCCCAAAAAAAAAACGTAAGGGGTACCACTGTCGTTTTTTTTTCGGGCCGAATTTTTGAGTTTCGATATCTCAGCTCTGGAAGGGGCTAGAGCCTCCATTTTTGCACTCAGGTCTAAGTCTCATGGCCCTCTATCAGAATTTGGGAAGATTGGAGAAACTTAATTTTTCGCCCAAAAAAAAAAACGTAAGGGGTACCACTGTCGTTTTTTTTTCGGGCCGAATTTTTGAGTTTCGATATCGCAGCTCTGGAAGGGGCTAGAGCCTCCATTTTTGCACTCAGGTCTAAGTCTCATGGCCCTCTATCGGAATTTGGGAAGATTGGAGAAACTTAATTTTTCGCCCAAAAAAAAAAACGTAAGGGGTACCACTGTCGTTTTTTTTTCGGGCCGAATTTTTGAGTTTCGATATCTCAGCTCTGGAAGGGGCTAGAGCCTCCATTTTTGCACTCAGGTCTAAGTCTCATGGCCCTCTATCAGAATTTGGGAAGATTGGAGAAACTTAATTTTTCGCCCAAAAAAAAAACGTAAGGGGTACCACTGTCGTTTTTTTTTCGGGCCGAATTTTTGAGTTTCGATATCTCAGCTCTGGAAGGGGCTAGAGCCTCCATTTTTGCACTCAGGTCTAAGTCTCATGGCCCTCTATCAGAATTTGGGAAGATTGGAGAAACTTAATTTTTCGCCCAAAAAAAAAACCGTAAGGGGTACCACTGTCGTTTTTTTTCGGGCCGAATTTTTGAGTTTTGATATCTCAGCTCTGGAAGGGGCTAGAGCCTCCATTTTTGCACTCAGGTCTAAGTCTCATGGCCCTCTATCAGAATTTGGGAAGATTGGAGAAACTTAATTTTTCACCCAAAAAAAAAACGTAAGGGGTACCACTGTCGTTTTTTTTTTGGGCCGAATTTTTGAGTTTCGATATCTCAGCTCTGGAAGGGGCTAGAGCCTCCATTTTTGCACTCAGGTCTAAGTCTCATGGCCCTCTATCAGAATTTGGGAAGATTGGAGAAACTTAATTTTTCGCCCCAAAAAAAAAACGTAAGGGGTACCACTGTCGGTTTTTTTTCGGGCCGAATTTTTGAGTTTCGATATCTCAGCTCTGGAAGGGGCTAGAGCCTCCATTTTTGCACTCAGGTCTAAGTCTCATGGCCCTCTATCGGAATTTGGGAAGATTGGAGAAACTTAATTTTTCGCCCAAAAAAAAAAACGTAAGGGGTACCACTGTCGTTTTTTTTTTCGGGCCGAATTTTTGAGTTTCGATATCTCAGCTCTGGAAGGGGCTAGAGCCTCCATTTTTGCACTCAGGTCTAAGTCTCATGGCCCTCTATCAGAATTTGGGAAGATTGGAGAAACTTAATTTTTCGCCCAAAAAAAAAACGTAAGGGGTACCACTGTCGTTTTTTTTTCGGGCCGAATTTTTGAGTTTCGATATCTCAGCTCTGGAAGGGGCTAGAGCCTCCATTTTTGCACTCAGGTCTAAGTCTCATGGCCCTCTATCAGAATTTGGGAAGATTGGAGAAACTTAATTTTTCGCCCAAAAAAAAAACGTAAGGGGTACCACTGTCGTTTTTTTTTCGGGCCGAATTTTTGAGTTTCGATATCTCAGCTCTGGAAGGGGCTAGAGCCTCCATTTTTGCACTCAGGTCTAAGTCTCATGGCCCTCTATCAGAATTTGGGAAGATTGGAGAAACTTAATTTTTCGCCCAAAAAAAAAAACGTAAGGGGTACCACTGTCGTTTTTTTTCGGGCCGAATTTTTGAGTTTTGATATCTCAGCTCTGGAAGGGGCTAGAGCCTCCATTTTTGCACTCAGGTCTAAGTCTCATGGCCCTCTATCAGAATTTGGGAAGATTGGAGAAACTTAATTTTTCGCCCAAAAAAAAACGTAAGGGGTACCACTGTCGTTTTTTTTTCGGGCCGAATTTTTGAGTTTCGATATCTCAGCTCTGGAAGGGGCTAGAGCCTCCATTTTTGCACTCAGGTCTAAGTCTCATGGCCCTCTATCAGAATTTGGGAAGATTGGAGAAACTTAATTTTTCGCCCAAAAAAAAAAACGTAAGGGGTACCACTGTCGTTTTTTTTCGGGCCGAATTTTTGAGTTTTGATATCTCAGCTCTGGAAGGGGCTAGAGCCTCCATTTTTGCACTCAGGTCTAAGTCTCATGGCCCTCTATCAGAATTTGGGAAGATTGGAGAAACTTAATTTTTCGCCCAAAAAAAAACGTAAGGGGTACCACTGTCGTTTTTTTTTCGGGCCGAATTTTTGAGTTTCGATATCTCAGCTCTGGAAGGGGCTAGAGCCTCCATTTTTGCACTCAGGTCTAAGTCTCATGGCCCTCTATCAGAATTTGGGAAGATTGGAGAAACTTAATTTTTCGCCCAAAAAAAAAAAACGTAAGGGGTACCACTGTCGTTTTTTTTCGGGCCGAATTTTTGAGTTTTGATATCTCAGCTCTGGAAGGGGCTAGAGCCTCCATTTTTGCACTCAGGTCTAAGTCTCATGGCCCTCTATCAGAATTTGGGAAGATTGGAGAAACTTAATTTTTCACCCAAAAAAAAAACGTAAGGGGTACCACTGTCGTTTTTTTTTTGGGCCGAATTTTTGAGTTTCGATATCTCAGCTCTGGAAGGGGCTAGAGCCTCCATTTTTGCACTCAGGTCTAAGTCTCATGGCCCTCTATCAGAATTTGGGAAGATTGGAGAAACTTAATTTTTCGCCCAAAAAAAAAAACGTAAGGGGTACCACTGTCGTTTTTTTTTCGGGCCGAATTTTTGAGTTTCGATATCTCAGCTCTGGAAGGGGCTAGAGCCTCCATTTTTGCACTCAGGTCTAAGTCTCATGGCCCTCTATCAGAATTTGGGAAGATTGGAGAAACTTAATTTTTTGCCCCAAAAAAAAAAACGTAAGGGGTACCACTGTCGTTTTTTTTTTCGGGCCGAATTTTTGAGTTTCGATATCTCAGCTCTGGAAGGGGCTAGAGCCTCCATTTTTGCACTCAGGTCTAAGTCTCATGGCCCTCTATCAGAATTTGGGAAGATTGGAGAAACTTAATTTTTTGCCCAAAAAAAAACCGTAAGGGGTACCACTGTCGTTTTTTTTTCGGGCCGAATTTTTGAGTTTCGATATCTCAGCTCTGGAAGGGGCTAGAGCCTCCATTTTTGCACTCAGGTCTAAGTCTCATGGCCCTCTATCAGAATTTGGGAAGATTGGAGAAACTTAATTTTTCGCCCAAAAAAAAAAACGTAAGGGGTACCACTGTCGTTTTTTTTTCGGGCCGAATTTTTGAGTTTCGATATCTCAGCTCTGGAAGGGGCTAGAGCCTCCATTTTTGCACTCAGGTCTAAGTCTCATGGCCCTCTATCGGAATTTGGGAAGATTGGAGAAACTTAATTTTTCGCCCAAAAAAAAAACGTAAGGGGTACCACTGTCGTTTTTTTTTCGGGCCGAATTTTTGAGTTTCGATATCTCAGCTCTGGAAGGGGCTAGAGCCTCCATTTTTGCACTCAGGTCTAAGTCTCATGGCCCTCTATCAGAATTTGGGAAGATTGGAGAAACTTAATTTTTCGCCCAAAAAAAAAACGTAAGGGGTACCACTGTCGTTTTTTTTTCGGGCCGAATTTTTGAGTTTCGATATCTCAGCTCTGGAAGGGGCTAGAGCCTCCATTTTTGCACTCAGGTCTAAGTCTCATGGCCCTCTATCAGAATTTGGGAAGATTGGAGAAACTTAATTTTTCGCCCAAAAAAAAAAACGTAAGGGGTACCACTGTCGTTTTTTTTCGGGCCGAATTTTTGAGTTTTGATATCTCAGCTCTGGAAGGGGCTAGAGCCTCCATTTTTGCACTCAGGTCTAAGTCTCATGGCCCTCTATCAGAATTTGGGAAGATTGGAGAAACTTAATTTTTCACCCAAAAAAAAAACGTAAGGGGTACCACTGTCGTTTTTTTTTTGGGCCGAATTTTTGAGTTTCGATATCTCAGCTCTGGAAGGGGCTAGAGCCTCCATTTTTGCACTCAGGTCTAAGTCTCATGGCCCTCTATCAGAATTTGGGAAGATTGGAGAAACTTAATTTTTCGCCCCAAAAAAAAAACGTAAGGGGTACCACTGTCGTTTTTTTTTTGGGCCGAATTTTTGAGTTTCGATATCTCAGCTCTGGAAGGGGCTAGAGCCTCCATTTTTGCACTCAGGTCTAAGTCTCATGGCCCTCTATCAGAATTTGGGAAGATTGGAGAAACTTAATTTTTCGCCCAAAAAAAAAAACGTAAGGGGTACCACTGTCGTTTTTTTTTTCGGGCCGAATTTTTGAGTTTCGATATCGCAGCTCTGGAAGGGGCTAGAGCCTCCATTTTTGCACTCAGGTCTAAGTCTCATGGCCCTCTATCAGAATTTGGGAAGATTGGAGAAACTTAATTTTTCGCCCAAAAAAAAAAACGTAAGGGGTACCACTGTCGTTTTTTTTTCGGGCCGAATTTTTGAGTTTCGATATCTCAGCTCTGGAAGGGGCTAGAGCCTCCATTTTTGCACTCAGGTCTAAGTCTCATGGCCCTCTATCGGAATTTGGGAAGATTGGAGAAACTTAATTTTTCGCCCAAAAAAAAAAACGTAAGGGGTACCACTGTCGTTTTTTTTTCGGGCCGAATTTTTGAGTTTCGATATCTCAGCTCTGGAAGGGGCTAGAGCCTCCATTTTTGCACTCAGGTCTAAGTCTCATGGCCCTCTATCAGAATTTGGGAAGATTGGAGAAACTTAATTTTTCGCCCAAAAAAAAAACGTAAGGGGTACCACTGTCGTTTTTTTTTCGGGCCGAATTTTTGAGTTTCGATATCTCAGCTCTGGAAGGGGCTAGAGCCTCCATTTTTGCACTCAGGTCTAAGTCTCATGGCCCTCTATCAGAATTTGGGAAGATTGGAGAAACTTAATTTTTCGCCCAAAAAAAAAAACGTAAGGGGTACCACTGTCGTTTTTTTTCGGGCCGAATTTTTGAGTTTTGATATCTCAGCTCTGGAAGGGGCTAGAGCCTCCATTTTTGCACTCAGGTCTAAGTCTCATGGCCCTCTATCAGAATTTGGGAAGATTGGAGAAACTTAATTTTTCGCCCAAAAAAAAACGTAAGGGGTACCACTGTCGTTTTTTTTTCGGGCCGAATTTTTGAGTTTCGATATCTCAGCTCTGGAAGGGGCTAGAGCCTCCATTTTTGCACTCAGGTCTAAGTCTCATGGCCCTCTATCAGAATTTGGGAAGATTGGAGAAACTTAATTTTTCGCCCAAAAAAAAAAAACGTAAGGGGTACCACTGTCGTTTTTTTTCGGGCCGAATTTTTGAGTTTTGATATCTCAGCTCTGGAAGGGGCTAGAGCCTCCATTTTTGCACTCAGGTCTAAGTCTCATGGCCCTCTATCAGAATTTGGGAAGATTGGAGAAACTTAATTTTTCACCCAAAAAAAAAACGTAAGGGGTACCACTGTCGTTTTTTTTTTGGGCCGAATTTTTGAGTTTCGATATCTCAGCTCTGGAAGGGGCTAGAGCCTCCATTTTTGCACTCAGGTCTAAGTCTCATGGCCCTCTATCAGAATTTGGGAAGATTGGAGAAACTTAATTTTTCGCCCAAAAAAAAAAACGTAAGGGGTACCACTGTCGTTTTTTTTTCGGGCCGAATTTTTGAGTTTCGATATCTCAGCTCTGGAAGGGGCTAGAGCCTCCATTTTTGCACTCAGGTCTAAGTCTCATGGCCCTCTATCAGAATTTGGGAAGATTGGAGAAACTTAATTTTTTGCCCCAAAAAAAAAACGTAAGGGGTACCACTGTCGTTTTTTTTTTCGGGCCGAATTTTTGAGTTTCGATATCTCAGCTCTGGAAGGGGCTAGAGCCTCCATTTTTGCACTCAGGTCTAAGTCTCATGGCCCTCTATCAGAATTTGGGAAGATTGGAGAAACTTAATTTTTTGCCCAAAAAAAAACCGTAAGGGGTACCACTGTCGTTTTTTTTTCGGGCCGAATTTTTGAGTTTCGATATCTCAGCTCTGGAAGGGGCTAGAGCCTCCATTTTTGCACTCAGGTCTAAGTCTCATGGCCCTCTATCAGAATCCAGAGTTTTGGGAAGATTGGAGAAACTTAATTTTTCGCCCCAAAAAAAAAAACGTAAGGGGTACCACTGTCGTTTTTTTTTCGGGCCGAATTTTTGAGTTTCGATATCTCAGCTCTGGAAGGGGCTACAGCCTCCATTTTTGCACTCAGGTCTAAGTCTCATGGCCCTCTATCAGAATTTGGGAAGATTGGAGAAACTTAATTTTTCGCCCAAAAAAAAAAACGTAAGGGGTACCACTGTCGTTTTTTTTTTCGGGCCGAATTTTTGAGTTTCGATATCTCAGCTCTGGAAGGGGCTAGAGCCTCCATTTTTGCACTCAGGTCTAAGTCTCATGGCCCTCTATCAGAATTTGGGAAGATTGGAGAAACTTAATTTTTCGCCCCAAAAAAAAAACGTAAGGGGTACCACTGTCGTTTTTTTTTCGGGCCGAATTTTTGAGTTTCGATATCTCAGCTCTGGAAGGGGCTATGGCCTCCATTTTTGCACTCAGGTCTAAGTCTCATGGCCCTCTACCAGAATTTGGGAAGATTGGAGAAACTTAATTTTTCGCCCCAAAAAAAAAACGTAAGGGGTACCACTGTCGTTTTTTTTTCGGGCCGAATTTTTGAGTTTCGATATCTCAGCTCTGGAAGGGGCTAGAGCCTCCATTTTTGCACTCAGGTCTAAGTCTCATGGCCCTCTATCAGAATTTGGGAAGATTGGAGAAACTTAATTTTTCGCCCAAAAAAAAAACGTAAGGGGTACCACTGTCGTTTTTTTTTCGGGCCGAATTTTTGAGTTTCGATATCTCAGCTCTGGAAGGGGCTAGAGCCTCCATTTTTGCACTCAGGTCTAAGTTTAATGGCCCTCTATCAGAATTTGGGAAGATTGGAGAAACTTAATTTTTCGCCCCAAAAAAAAAACGTAAGGGGTACCACTGTCGTTTTTTTTTCGGGCCGAATTTTTGAGTTTCGATATCTCAGCTCTGGAAGGGGCTAGAGCCTCCATTTTTGCACTCAGGTCTAAGTCTCATGGCCCTCTACCAGAATTTGGGAAGATTGGAGAAACTTAATTTTTCGCCCCAAAAAAAAAACGTAAGGGGTACCACTGTCGTTTTTTTTTCGGGCCGAATTTTTGAGTTTCGATATCTCAGCTCTGGAAGGGGCTAGAGCCTCCATTTTTGCACTCAGGTCTAAGTCTCATGGCCCTCTATCAGAATTTGGGAAGATTGGAGAAACTTAATTTTTCGCCCAAAAAAAAAACGTAAGGGGTACCACTGTCGTTTTTTTTTCGGGCCGAATTTTTGAGTTTCGATATCTCAGCTCTGGAAGGGGCTAGAGCCTCCATTTTTGCACTCAGGTCTAAGTTTAATGGCCCTCTATCAGAATTTGGGAAGATTGGAGAAACTTAATTTTTCGCCCCAAAAAAAAAACGTAAGGGGTACCACTGTCGTTTTTTTTTCGGGCCGAATTTTTGAGTTTCGATATCTCAGCTCTGGAAGGGGCTAGAGCCTCCATTTTTGCACTCAGGTCTAAGTCTCATGGCCCTCTATCAGAATTTGGGAAGATTGGAGAAACTTAATTTTTCGCCCAAAAAAAAAAACGTAAGGGGTACCACTGTCGTTTTTTTTTCGGGCCGAATTTTTGAGTTTCGATATCGCAGCTCTGGAAGGGGCTAGAGCCTCCATTTTTGCACTCAGGTCTAAGTCTCATGGCCCTCTATCGGAATTTGGGAAGATTGGAGAAACTTAATTTTTCGCCCAAAAAAAAAAACGTAAGGGGTACCACTGTCGTTTTTTTTTCGGGCCGAATTTTTGAGTTTCGATATCTCAGCTCTGGAAGGGGCTAGAGCCTCCATTTTTGCACTCAGGTCTAAGTCTCATGGCCCTCTATCAGAATTTGGGAAGATTGGAGAAACTTAATTTTTCGCCCAAAAAAAAAACCGTAAGGGGTACCACTGTCGTTTTTTTTCGGGCCGAATTTTTGAGTTTTGATATCTCAGCTCTGGAAGGGGCTAGAGCCTCCATTTTTGCACTCAGGTCTAAGTCTCATGGCCCTCTATCAGAATTTGGGAAGATTGGAGAAACTTAATTTTTCACCCAAAAAAAAACCGTAAGGGGTACCACTGTCGTTTTTTTTTTGGGCCGAATTTTTGAGTTTCGATATCTCAGCTCTGGAAGGGGCTAGAGCCTCCATTTTTGCACTCAGGTCTAAGTCTCATGGCCCTCTATCAGAATTTGGGAAGATTGGAGAAACTTAATTTTTCGCCCCAAAAAAAAAACGTAAGGGGTACCACTGTCGTTTTTTTTTCGGGCCGAATTTTTGAGTTTCGATATCTCAGCTCTGGAAGGGGCTAGAGCCTCCATTTTTGCACTCAGGTCTAAGTCTCATGGCCCTCTATCAGAATTTGGGAAGATTGGAGAAACTTAATTTTTCGCCCAAAAAAAAAAACGTAAGGGGTACCACTGTCGTTTTTTTTTCGGGCCGAATTTTTGAGTTTCGATATCGCAGCTCTGGAAGGGGCTAGAGCCTCCATTTTTGCACTCAGGTCTAAGTCTCATGGCCCTCTATCGGAATTTGGGAAGATTGGAGAAACTTAATTTTTCGCCCAAAAAAAAAAACGTAAGGGGTACCACTGTCGTTTTTTTTTCGGGCCGAATTTTTGAGTTTCGATATCTCAGCTCTGGAAGGGGCTAGAGCCTCCATTTTTGCACTCAGGTCTAAGTCTCATGGCCCTCTATCAGAATTTGGGAAGATTGGAGAAACTTAATTTTTCGCCCAAAAAAAAAACGTAAGGGGTACCACTGTCGTTTTTTTTTCGGGCCGAATTTTTGAGTTTCGATATCTCAGCTCTGGAAGGGGCTAGAGCCTCCATTTTTGCACTCAGGTCTAAGTCTCATGGCCCTCTATCAGAATTTGGGAAGATTGGAGAAACTTAATTTTTCGCCCAAAAAAAAAACCGTAAGGGGTACCACTGTCGTTTTTTTTCGGGCCGAATTTTTGAGTTTTGATATCTCAGCTCTGGAAGGGGCTAGAGCCTCCATTTTTGCACTCAGGTCTAAGTCTCATGGCCCTCTATCAGAATTTGGGAAGATTGGAGAAACTTAATTTTTCACCCAAAAAAAAAACGTAAGGGGTACCACTGTCGTTTTTTTTTTGGGCCGAATTTTTGAGTTTCGATATCTCAGCTCTGGAAGGGGCTAGAGCCTCCATTTTTGCACTCAGGTCTAAGTCTCATGGCCCTCTATCAGAATTTGGGAAGATTGGAGAAACTTAATTTTTCGCCCCAAAAAAAAAACGTAAGGGGTACCACTGTCGGTTTTTTTTCGGGCCGAATTTTTGAGTTTCGATATCTCAGCTCTGGAAGGGGCTAGAGCCTCCATTTTTGCACTCAGGTCTAAGTCTCATGGCCCTCTATCGGAATTTGGGAAGATTGGAGAAACTTAATTTTTCGCCCAAAAAAAAAAACGTAAGGGGTACCACTGTCGTTTTTTTTTTCGGGCCGAATTTTTGAGTTTCGATATCTCAGCTCTGGAAGGGGCTAGAGCCTCCATTTTTGCACCCAGGTCTAAGTCTCATGGCCCTCTATCAGAATTTGGGAAGATTGGAGAAACTTAATTTTTCGCCCAAAAAAAAAACGTAAGGGGTACCACTGTCGTTTTTTTTTCGGGCCGAATTTTTGAGTTTCGATATCTCAGCTCTGGAAGGGGCTAGAGCCTCCATTTTTGCACTCAGGTCTAAGTCTCATGGCCCTCTATCAGAATTTGGGAAGATTGGAGAAACTTAATTTTTCGCCCAAAAAAAAAACGTAAGGGGTACCACTGTCGTTTTTTTTTCGGGCCGAATTTTTGAGTTTCGATATCTCAGCTCTGGAAGGGGCTAGAGCCTCCATTTTTGCACTCAGGTCTAAGTCTCATGGCCCTCTATCAGAATTTGGGAAGATTGGAGAAACTTAATTTTTCGCCCAAAAAAAAAACGTAAGGGGTACCACTGTCGTTTTTTTTCGGGCCGAATTTTTGAGTTTTGATATCTCAGCTCTGGAAGGGGCTAGAGCCTCCATTTTTGCACTCAGGTCTAAGTCTCATGGCCCTCTATCAGAATTTGGGAAGATTGGAGAAACTTAATTTTTCGCCCAAAAAAAAACGTAAGGGGTACCACTGTCGTTTTTTTTTCGGGCCGAATTTTTGAGTTTCGATATCTCAGCTCTGGAAGGGGCTAGAGCCTCCATTTTTGCACTCAGGTCTAAGTCTCATGGCCCTCTATCAGAATTTGGGAAGATTGGAGAAACTTAATTTTTCGCCCAAAAAAAAAAACGTAAGGGGTACCACTGTCGTTTTTTTTCGGGCCGAATTTTTGAGTTTTGATATCTCAGCTCTGGAAGGGGCTAGAGCCTCCATTTTTGCACTCAGGTCTAAGTCTCATGGCCCTCTATCAGAATTTGGGAAGATTGGAGAAACTTAATTTTTCACCCAAAAAAAAAACGTAAGGGGTACCACTGTCGTTTTTTTTTTGGGCCGAATTTTTGAGTTTCGATATCTCAGCTCTGGAAGGGGCTAGAGCCTCCATTTTTGCACTCAGGTCTAAGTCTCATGGCCCTCTATCAGAATTTGGGAAGATTGGAGAAACTTAATTTTTCGCCCAAAAAAAAAAACGTAAGGGGTACCACTGTCGTTTTTTTTTCGGGCCGAATTTTTGAGTTTCGATATCTCAGCTCTGGAAGGGGCTAGAGCCTTTATTTTTGCACTCAGGTCTAAGTCTCATGGCCCTCTATCAGAATTTGGGAAGATTGGAGAAACTTAATTTTTTGCCCAAAAAAAAACCGTAAGGGGTACCACTGTCGTTTTTTTTTCGGGCCGAATTTTTGAGTTTCGATATCTCAGCTCTGGAAGGGGCTAGAGCCTCCATTTTTGCACTCAGGTCTAAGTCTCATGGCCCTCTATCAGAATCCAGAGTTTTGGGAAGATTGGAGAAACTTAATTTTTCGCCCCCAAAAAAAAAACGTAAGGGGTACCACTGTCGTTTTTTTTTCGGGCCGAATTTTTGAGTTTCGATATCTCAGCTCTGGAAGGGGCTACAGCCTCCATTTTTGCACTCAGGTCTAAGTCTCATGGCCCTCTATCAGAATTTGGGAAGATTTGAGAAACTTAATTTTTCGCCCAAAAAAAAAACGTAAGGGGTACCACTGTCGTTTTTTTTCGGGCCGAATTTTTGAGTTTTGATATCTCAGCTCTGGAAGGGGCTAGAGCCTCCATTTTTGCACTCAGGTCTAAGTCTCATGGCCCTCTATCAGAATTTGGGAAGATTGGAGAAACTTAATTTTTCACCCAAAAAAAAAACGTAAGGGGTACCACTGTCGTTTTTTTTTTGGGCCGAATTTTTGAGTTTCGATATCTCAGCTCTGGAAGGGGCTAGAGCCTCCATTTTTGCACTCAGGTCTAAGTCTCATGGCCCTCTATCAGAATTTGGGAAGATTGGAGAAACTTAATTTTTCGCCCAAAAAAAAAAACGTAAGGGGTACCACTGTCGTTTTTTTTTCGGGCCGAATTTTTGAGTTTCGATATCTCAGCTCTGGAAGGGGCTACAGCCTCCATTTTTGCACTCAGGTCTAAGTCTCATGGCCCTCTATCAGAATTTGGGAAGATTGGAGAAACTTAATTTTTTGCCCAAAAAAAAACCGTAAGGGGTACCACTGTCGTTTTTTTTTCGGGCCGAATTTTTGAGTTTCGATATCTCAGCTCTGGAAGGGGCTAGAGCCTCCATTTTTGCACTCAGGTCTAAGTCTCATGGCCCTCTATCAGAATCCAGAGTTTTGGGAAGATTGGAGAAACTTAATTTTTCGCCCCCAAAAAAAAAACGTAAGGGGTACCACTGTCGTTTTTTTTTCGGGCCGAATTTTTGAGTTTCGATATCTCAGCTCTGGAAGGGGCTACAGCCTCCATTTTTGCACTCAGGTCTAAGTCTCATGGCCCTCTATCAGAATTTGGGAAGATTGGAGAAACTTAATTTTTCGCCCAAAAAAAAAACGTAAGGGGTACCACTGTCGTTTTTTTTTTCGGGCCGAATTTTTGAGTTTCGATATTTCAGCTCTGGAAGGGGCTAGAGCCTCCATTTTTGCACTCAGGTCTAAGTCTCATGGCCCTCTATCAGAATTTGGGAAGATTGGAGAAACTTAATTTTTCGCCCAAAAAAAAAAAACGTAAGGGGTACCACTGTCGTTTTTTTTTCGGGCCGAATTTTTGAGTTTCGATATCTCAGCTCTGGAAGGGGCTAGAGCCTCCATTTTTGCACTCAGGTCTAAGTCGCATGGCCCTCTATCAGAATTTGGGAAGATTGGAGAAACTTAATTTTTCGCCCAAAAAAAAAAAACGTAAGGGGTACCACTGTCGTTTTTTTTTCGGGCCGAATTTTTGAGTTTCGATATCTCAGCTCTGGAAGGGGCTAGAGCCTCCATTTTTGCACTCAGGTCTAAGTCTCATGGCCCTCTATCAGAATTTGGGAAGATTGGAGAAACTTAATTTTTCGCCCAAAAAAAAAAAACGTAAGGGGTACCACTGTCGTTTTTTTTTCGGGCCGAATTTTTGAGTTTCGATATCTCAGCTCTGGAAGGGGCTAGAGCCTCCATTTTTGCACTCAGGTCTAAGTCGCATGGCCCTCTATCAGAATTTGGGAAGATTGGAGAAACTTAATTTTTCGCCCAAAAAAAAAAAACGTAAGGGGTACCACTGTCGTTTTTTTTTCGGGCCGAATTTTTGAGTTTCGATATCTCAGCTCTGGAAGGGGCTAGAGCCTCCATTTTTGCACTCAGGTCTAAGTCTCATGGCCCTCTATCGGAATTTGGGAAGATTGGAGAAACTTAATTTTTCGCCCAAAAAAAAAAACGTAAGGCGTACCACTGTCGTTTTTTTTTCGGGCCGAATTTTTGAGTTTCGATATCTCAGCTCTGGAAGGGGCTAGAGCCTCCATTTTTGCACTCAGGTCTAAGTCTCATGGCCCTCTATCAGAATTTGGGAAGATTGGAGAAACTTAATTTTTCGCCCCAAAAAAAAACGTAAGGGGTACCACTGTCGTTTTTTTTTCGGGCCGAATTTTTGAGTTTCGATATCTCAGCTCTGGAAGGGGCTAGAGCCTCCATTTTTGCACTCAGGTCTAAGTCTCATGGCCCTCTATCAGAATTTGGGAAGATTGGAGAAACTTAATTTTTCGCCCAAAAAAAAAAACGTAAGGGGTACCACTGTCGTTTTTTTTCGGGCCGAATTTTTGAGTTTTGATATCTCAGCTCTGGAAGGGGCTAGAGCCTCCATTTTTGCACTCAGGTCTAAGTCTCATGGCCCTCTATCAGAATTTGGGAAGATTGGAGAAACTTAATTTTTCGCCCAAAAAAAAACGTAAGGGGTACCACTGTCGTTTTTTTTTTGGGCCGAATTTTTGAGTTTCAATATCTCAGCTGTGGAAGGGGCTAGAGCCTCCATTTTTGCACTCAGGTCTAAGTCTCATGGCCCTCTATCAGAATTTGGGAAGATTGGAGAAACTTAATTTTTCGCCCAAAAAAAAGAACGTAAGGGGTACCACTGTCGTTTTTTTTTCGGGCCGAATTTTTGAGTTTCGATATCTCAGCTCTGGAAGGGGCTAGAGCCTCCATTTTTGCACTCAGGTCTAAGTCTCATGGCCCTCTATCAGAATTTGGGAAGATTGGAGAAACTTAATTTTTTGCCCCAAAAAAAAAAACGTAAGGGGTACCACTGTCGTTTTTTTTTTCGGGCCGAATTTTTGAGTTTCGATATCTCAGCTCTGGAAGGGGCTAGAGCCTCCATTTTTGCACTCAGGTCTAAGTCTCATGGCCCTCTATCAGAATTTGGGAAGATTGGAGAAACTTAATTTTTTGCCCAAAAAAAAACCGTAAGGGGTACCACTGTCGTTTTTTTTTCGGGCCGAATTTTTGAGTTTCGATATCTCAGCTCTGGAAGGGGCTAGAGCCTCCATTTTTGCACTCAGGTCTAAGTCTCATGGCCCTCTATCAGAATCCAGAGTTTTGGGAAGATTGGAGAAACTTAATTTTTCGCCCCAAAAAAAAAACGTAAGGGGTACCACTGTCGTTTTTTTTTCGGGCCGAATTTTTGAGTTTCGATATCTCAGCTCTGGAAGGGGCTAGAGCCTCCATTTTTGCACTCAGGTCTAAGTCTCATGGCCCTCTATCAGAATTTGGGAAGATTGGAGAAACTTAATTTTTCGCCCAAAAAAAAAACGTAAGGGGTACCACTGTCGTTTTTTTTTCGGGCCGAATTTTTGAGTTTCGATATCTCAGCTCTGGAAGGGGCTAGAGCCTCCATTTTTGCACTCAGGTCTAAGTTTAATGGCCCTCTATCAGAATTTGGGAAGATTGGAGAAACTTAATTTTTCGCCCCAAAAAAAAAACGTAAGGGGTACCACTGTCGTTTTTTTTTCGGGCCGAATTTTTGAGTTTCGATATCTCAGCTCTGGAAGGGGCTAGAGCCTCCATTTTTGCACTCAGGTCTAAGTCTCATGGCCCTCTATCAGAATTTGGGAAGATTGGAGAAACTTAATTTTTCGCCCAAAAAAAAAAACGTAAGGGGTACCACTGTCGTTTTTTTTTCGGGCCGAATTTTTGAGTTTCGATATCGCAGCTCTGGAAGGGGCTAGAGCCTCCATTTTTGCACTCAGGTCTAAGTCTCATGGCCCTCTATCGGAATTTGGGAAGATTGGAGAAACTTAATTTTTCGCCCAAAAAAAAAAACGTAAGGGGTACCACTGTCGTTTTTTTTTCGGGCCGAATTTTTGAGTTTCGATATCTCAGCTCTGGAAGGGGCTAGAGCCTCCATTTTTGCACTCAGGTCTAAGTCTCATGGCCCTCTATCAGAATTTGGGAAGATTGGAGAAACTTAATTTTTCGCCCAAAAAAAAAACGTAAGGGGTACCACTGTCGTTTTTTTTTTCGGGCCGAATTTTTGAGTTTCGATATCTCAGCTCTGGAAGGGGCAAGAGCCTCCATTTTTGCACTCAGGTCTAAGTCTCATGGCCCTCTATCAGAATTTGGGAAGATTGGAGAAACTTAATTTTTCGCCCAAAAAAAAAAACGTAAGGGGTACCACTGTCGTTTTTTTTCGGGCCGAATTTTTGAGTTTTGATATCTCAGCTCTGGAAGGGGCTAGAGCCTCCATTTTTGCACTCAGGTCTAAGTCTCATGGCCCTCTATCAGAATTTGGGAAGATTGGAGAAACTTAATTTTTCACCCAAAAAAAAAACGTAAGGGGTACCACTGTCGTTTTTTTTTTGGGCCGAATTTTTGAGTTTCGATATCTCAGCTCTGGAAGGGGCTAGAGCCTCCATTTTTGCACTCAGGTCTAAGTCTCATGGCCCTCTATCAGAATTTGGGAAGATTGGAGAAACTTAATTTTTCGCCCCAAAAAAAAAACGTAAGGGGTACCACTGTCGTTTTTTTTTCGGGCCGAATTTTTGAGTTTCGATATCTCAGCTCTGGAAGGGGCTAGAGCCTCCATTTTTGCACTCAGGTCTAAGTCTCATGGCCCTCTATCGGAATTTGGGAAGATTGGAGAAACTTAATTTTTCGCCCAAAAAAAAAAACGTAAGGGGTACCACTGTCGTTTTTTTTTTCGGGCCGAATTTTTGAGTTTCGATATCTCAGCTCTGGAAGGGGCTAGAGCCTCCATTTTTGCACTCAGGTCTAAGTCTCATGGCCCTCTATCAGAATTTGGGAAGATTGGAGAAACTTAATTTTTCACCCAAAAAAAAAACGTAAGGGGTACCACTGTCGTTTTTTTTTCGGGCCGAATTTTTGAGTTTCGATATCTCAGCTCTGGAAGGGGCTAGAGCCTCCATTTTTGCACTCAGGTCTAAGTCTCATGGCCCTCTATCAGAATTTGGGAAGATTGGAGAAACTTAATTTTTCGCCCAAAAAAAAAACGTAAGGGGTACCACTGTCGTTTTTTTTTCGGGCCGAATTTTTGAGTTTCGATATCTCAGCTCTGGAAGGGGCTAGAGCCTCCATTTTTGCACTCAGGTCTAAGTCTCATGGCCCTCTATCAGAATTTGGGAAGATTGGAGAAACTTAATTTTTCGCCCAAAAAAAAAAACGTAAGGGGTACCACTGTCGTTTTTTTTCGGGCCGAATTTTTGAGTTTTGATATCTCAGCTCTGGAAGGGGCTAGAGCCTCCATTTTTGCACTCAGGTCTAAGTCTCATGGCCCTCTATCAGAATTTGGGAAGATTGGAGAAACTTAATTTTTCGCCCAAAAAAAAAAACGTAAGGGGTACCACTGTCGTTTTTTTTCGGGCCGAATTTTTGAGTTTTGATATCTCAGCTCTGGAAGGGGCTAGAGCCTCCATTTTTGCACTCAGGTCTAAGTCTCATGGCCCTCTATCAGAATTTGGGAAGATTGGAGAAACTTAATTTTTCACCCAAAAAAAAAACGTAAGGGGTACCACTGTCGTTTTTTTTTTGGGCCGAATTTTTGAGTTTCGATATCTCAGCTCTGGAAGGGGCTAGAGCCTCCATTTTTGCACTCAGGTCTAAGTCTCATGGCCCTCTATCAGAATTTGGGAAGATTGGAGAAACTTAATTTTTCGCCCAAAAAAAAAAACGTAAGGGGTACCACTGTCGTTTTTTTTTCGGGCCGAATTTTTGAGTTTCGATATCTCAGCTCTGGAAGGGGCTAGAGCCTTTATTTTTGCACTCAGGTCTAAGTCTCATGGCCCTCTATCAGAATTTGGGAAGATTGGAGAAACTTAATTTTTTGCCCCAAAAAAAAAAACGTAAGGGGTACCACTGTCGTTTTTTTTTTCGGGCCGAATTTTTGAGTTTCGATATCTCAGCTCTCGAAGGGGCTAGAGCCTCCATTTTTGCACTCAGGTCTAAGTCTCATGGCCCTCTATCAGAATTTGGGAAGATTGGAGAAACTTAATTTTTCACCCAAAAAAAAAACGTAAGGGGTACCACTGTCGTTTTTTTTTTGGGCCGAATTTTTGAGTTTCGATATCTCAGCTCTGGAAGGGGCTAGAGCCTCCATTTTTGCACTCAGGTCTAAGTCTCATGGCCCTCTATCAGAATTTGGGAAGATTGGAGAAACTTAATTTTTCGCCCAAAAAAAAAAACGTAAGGGGTACCACTGTCGTTTTTTTTTCGGGCCGAATTTTTGAGTTTCGATATCTCAGCTCTGGAAGGGGCTAGAGCCTCCATTTTTGCACTCAGGTCTAAGTCTCATGGCCCTCTATCAGAATTTGGGAAGATTGGAGAAACTTAATTTTTTGCCCCAAAAAAAAAAACGTAAGGGGTACCACTGTCGTTTTTTTTTTCGGGCCGAATTTTTGAGTTTCGATATCTCAGCTCTGGAAGGGGCTAGAGCCTCCATTTTTGCACTCAGGTCTAAGTCTCATGGCCCTCTATCAGAATTTGGGAAGATTGGAGAAACTTAATTTTTTGCCCAAAAAAAAACCGTAAGGGGTACCACTGTCGTTTTTTTTTCGGGCCGAATTTTTGAGTTTCGATATCTCAGCTCTGGAAGGGGCTAGAGCCTCCATTTTTGCACTCAGGTCTAAGTCTCATGGCCCTCTATCAGAATCCAGAGTTTTGGGAAGATTGGAGAAACTTAATTTTTCGCCCCAAAAAAAAAAACGTAAGGGGTACCACTGTCGTTTTTTTTTCGGGCCGAATTTTTGAGTTTCGATATCTCAGCTCTGGAAGGGGCTACAGCCTCCATTTTTGCACTCAGGTCTAAGTCTCATGGCCCTCTATCAGAATTTGGGAAGATTGGAGAAACTTAATTTTTCGCCCAAAAAAAAAAACGTAAGGGGTACCACTGTCGTTTTTTTTTTCGGGCCGAATTTTTGAGTTTCGATATCTCAGCTCTGGAAGGGGCTAGAGCCTCCATTTTTGCACTCAGGTCTAAGTCTCATGGCCCTCTATCAGAATTTGGGAAGATTGGAGAAACTTAATTTTTCGCCCCAAAAAAAAAACGTAAGGGGTACCACTGTCGTTTTTTTTTCGGGCCGAATTTTTGAGTTTCGATATCTCAGCTCTGGAAGGGGCTATGGCCTCCATTTTTGCACTCAGGTCTAAGTCTCATGGCCCTCTACCAGAATTTGGGAAGATTGGAGAAACTTAATTTTTCGCCCCAAAAAAAAAACGTAAGGGGTACCACTGTCGTTTTTTTTTCGGGCCGAATTTTTGAGTTTCGATATCTCAGCTCTGGAAGGGGCTAGAGCCTCCATTTTTGCACTCAGGTCTAAGTCTCATGGCCCTCTATCAGAATTTGGGAAGATTGGAGAAACTTAATTTTTCGCCCAAAAAAAAAACGTAAGGGGTACCACTGTCGTTTTTTTTTCGGGCCGAATTTTTGAGTTTCGATATCTCAGCTCTGGAAGGGGCTAGAGCCTCCATTTTTGCACTCAGGTCTAAGTTTAATGGCCCTCTATCAGAATTTGGGAAGATTGGAGAAACTTAATTTTTCGCCCCAAAAAAAAAACGTAAGGGGTACCACTGTCGTTTTTTTTTCGGGCCGAATTTTTGAGTTTCGATATCTCAGCTCTGGAAGGGGCTAGAGCCTCCATTTTTGCACTCAGGTCTAAGTCTCATGGCCCTCTATCAGAATTTGGGAAGATTGGAGAAACTTAATTTTTCGCCCAAAAAAAAAAACGTAAGGGGTACCACTGTCGTTTTTTTTTCGGGCCGAATTTTTGAGTTTCGATATCGCAGCTCTGGAAGGGGCTAGAGCCTCCATTTTTGCACTCAGGTCTAAGTCTCATGGCCCTCTATCGGAATTTGGGAAGATTGGAGAAACTTAATTTTTCGCCCAAAAAAAAAAACGTAAGGGGTACCACTGTCGTTTTTTTTTCGGGCCGAATTTTTGAGTTTCGATATCTCAGCTCTGGAAGGGGCTAGAGCCTCC
This sequence comes from Pimephales promelas, assembly GCF_988280905.1. Taxonomy (NCBI): domain Eukaryota; kingdom Metazoa; phylum Chordata; class Actinopteri; order Cypriniformes; family Leuciscidae; genus Pimephales; species Pimephales promelas. The sequence continues at coordinate 608,126 of NC_142781.1, forward strand.
ATTTTTGCACTCAGGTCTAAGTCTCATGGCCCTCTATCAGAATTTGGGAAGATTGGAGAAACTTAATTTTTCGCCCAAAAAAAAAACGTAAGGGGTACCACTGTCGTTTTTTTTTCGGGCCGAATTTTTGAGTTTCGATATCTCAGCTCTGGAAGGGGCTAGAGCCTCCATTTTTGCACTCAGGTCTAAGTCTCATGGCCCTCTATCAGAATTTGGGAAGATTGGAGAAACTTAATTTTTCGCCCAAAAAAAAAACCGTAAGGGGTACCACTGTCGTTTTTTTTCGGGCCGAATTTTTGAGTTTTGATATCTCAGCTCTGGAAGGGGCTAGAGCCTCCATTTTTGCACTCAGGTCTAAGTCTCATGGCCCTCTATCAGAATTTGGGAAGATTGGAGAAACTTAATTTTTCACCCAAAAAAAAAACGTAAGGGGTACCACTGTCGTTTTTTTTTTGGGCCGAATTTTTGAGTTTCGATATCTCAGCTCTGGAAGGGGCTAGAGCCTCCATTTTTGCACTCAGGTCTAAGTCTCATGGCCCTCTATCAGAATTTGGGAAGATTGGAGAAACTTAATTTTTCGCCCCAAAAAAAAAAACGTAAGGGGTACCACTGTCGTTTTTTTTTCGGGCCGAATTTTTGAGTTTCGATATCTCAGCTCTGGAAGGGGCTAGAGCCTCCATTTTTGCACTCAGGTCTAAGTCTCATGGCCCTCTATCAGAATTTGGGAAGATTGGAGAAACTTAATTTTTCGCCCAAAAAAAAAAACGTAAGGGGTACCACTGTCGTTTTTTTTTCGGGCCGAATTTTTGAGTTTCGATATCGCAGCTCTGGAAGGGGCTAGAGCCTCCATTTTTGCACTCAGGTCTAAGTCTCATGGCCCTCTATCAGAATTTGGGAAGATTGGAGAAACTTAATTTTTCGCCCAAAAAAAAAACCGTAAGGGGTACCACTGTCGTTTTTTTTCGGGCCGAATTTTTGAGTTTTGATATCTCAGCTCTGGAAGGGGCTAGAGCCTCCATTTTTGCACTCAGGTCTAAGTCTCATGGCCCTCTATCAGAATTTGGGAAGATTGGAGAAACTTAATTTTTCACCCAAAAAAAAAACGTAAGGGGTACCACTGTCGTTTTTTTTTCGGGCCGAATTTTTGAGTTTCGATATCTCAGCTCTGGAAGGGGCTAGAGCCTCCATTTTTGCACTCAGGTCTAAGTCTCATGGCCCTCTATCGGAATTTGGGAAGATTGGAGAAACTTAATTTTTCGCCCAAAAAAAAAAACGTAAGGGGTACCACTGTCGTTTTTTTTTTCGGGCCGAATTTTTGAGTTTCGATATCTCAGCTCTGGAAGGGGCTAGAGCCTCCATTTTTGCACTCAGGTCTAAGTCTCATGGCCCTCTATCAGAATTTGGGAAGATTGGAGAAACTTAATTTTTCGCCCAAAAAAAAAACGTAAGGGGTACCACTGTCGTTTTTTTTTCGGGCCGAATTTTTGAGTTTCGATATCTCAGCTCTGGAAGGGGCTAGAGCCTCCATTTTTGCACTCAGGTCTAAGTCTCATGGCCCTCTATCAGAATTTGGGAAGATTGGAGAAACTTAATTTTTCGCCCAAAAAAAAAACGTAAGGGGTACCACTGTCGTTTTTTTTTCGGGCCGAATTTTTGAGTTTCGATATCTCAGCTCTGGAAGGGGCTAGAGCCTCCATTTTTGCACTCAGGTCTAAGTCTCATGGCCCTCTATCAGAATTTGGGAAGATTGGAGAAACTTAATTTTTCGCCCAAAAAAAAAAACGTAAGGGGTACCACTGTCGTTTTTTTTCGGGCCGAATTTTTGAGTTTTGATATCTCAGCTCTGGAAGGGGCTAGAGCCTCCATTTTTGCACTCAGGTCTAAGTCTCATGGCCCTCTATCAGAATTTGGGAAGATTGGAGAAACTTAATTTTTCGCCCAAAAAAAACGTAAGGGGTACCACTGTCGTTTTTTTTTCGGGCCGAATTTTTGAGTTTCGATATCTCAGCTCTGGAAGGGGCTAGAGCCTCCATTTTTGCACTCAGGTCTAAGTCTCATGGCCCTCTATCAGAATTTGGGAAGATTGGAGAAACTTAATTTTTCGCCCAAAAAAAAACGTAAGGGGTACCACTGTCGTTTTTTTTTTGGGCCGAATTTTTGAGTTTCGATATCTCAGCTGTGGAAGGGGCTAGAGCCTCCATTTTTGCACTCAGGTCTAAGTCTCATGGCCCTCTATCAGAATTTGGGAAGATTGGAGAAACTTAATTTTTCGCCCAAAAAAAAAAACGTAAGGGGTACCACTGTCGTTTTTTTTCGGGCCGAATTTTTGAGTTTTGATATCTCAGCTCTGGAAGGGGCTAGAGCCTCCATTTTTGCACTCAGGTCTAAGTCTCATGGCCCTCTATCAGAATTTGGGAAGATTGGAGAAACTTAATTTTTCGCCCAAAAAAAACGTAAGGGGTACCACTGTCGTTTTTTTTTCGGGCCGAATTTTTGAGTTTCGATATCTCAGCTCTGGAAGGGGCTAGAGCCTCCATTTTTGCACTCAGGTCTAAGTCTCATGGCCCTCTATCAGAATTTGGGAAGATTGGAGAAACTTAATTTTTCGCCCAAAAAAAAAAACGTAAGGGGTACCACTGTCGTTTTTTTTCGGGCCGAATTTTTGAGTTTTGATATCTCAGCTCTGGAAGGGGCTAGAGCCTCCATTTTTGCACTCAGGTCTAAGTCTCATGGCCCTCTATCAGAATTTGGGAAGATTGGAGAAACTTAATTTTTCACCCAAAAAAAAAACGTAAGGGGTACCACTGTCGTTTTTTTTTTGGGCCGAATTTTTGAGTTTCGATATCTCAGCTCTGGAAGGGGCTAGAGCCTCCATTTTTGCACTCAGGTCTAAGTCTCATGGCCCTCTATCAGAATTTGGGAAGATTGGAGAAACTTAATTTTTCGCCCAAAAAAAAAAACGTAAGGGGTACCACTGTCGTTTTTTTTTTCGGGCCGAATTTTTGAGTTTCGATATCTCAGCTCTGGAAGGGGCTAGAGCCTTTATTTTTGCACTCAGGTCTAAGTCTCATGGCCCTCTATCAGAATTTGGGAAGATTGGAGAAACTTAATTTTTTGCCCAAAAAAAAACCGTAAGGGGTACCACTGTCGTTTTTTTTTCGGGCCGAATTTTTGAGTTTCGATATCTCAGCTCTGGAAGGGGCTAGAGCCTCCATTTTTGCACTCAGGTCTAAGTCTCATGGCCCTCTATCAGAATCCAGAGTTTTGGGAAGATTGGAGAAACTTAATTTTTCGCCCCCAAAAAAAAAACGTAAGGGGTACCACTGTCGTTTTTTTTTCGGGCCGAATTTTTGAGTTTCGATATCTCAGCTCTGGAAGGGGCTACAGCCTCCATTTTTGCACTCAGGTCTAAGTCTCATGGCCCTCTATCAGAATTTGGGAAGATTGGAGAAACTTAATTTTTCGCCCAAAAAAAAAACGTAAGGGGTACCACTGTCGTTTTTTTTTTCGGGCCGAATTTTTGAGTTTCGATATTTCAGCTCTGGAAGGGGCTAGAGCCTCCATTTTTGCACTCAGGTCTAAGTCTCATGGCCCTCTATCAGAATTTGGGAAGATTGGAGAAACTTAATTTTTCGCCCCAAAAAAAAACGTAAGGGGTACCACTGTCGTTTTTTTTTCGGGCCGAATTTTTGAGTTTCGATATCTCAGCTCTGGAAGGGGCTATGGCCTCCATTTTTGCACTCAGGTCTAAGTCTCATGGCCCTCTATCAGAATTTGGGAAGATTGGAGAAACTTAATTTTTCGCCCAAAAAAAAAACCGTAAGGGGTACCACTGTCGTTTTTTTTTCGGGCCGAATTTTTGAGTTTCGATATCTCAGCTCTGGAAGGGGCTAGAGCCTCCATTTTTGCACTCAGGTCTAAGTCTCATGGCCCTCTATCAGAATTTGGGAAGATTGGAGAAACTTAATTTTTCGCCCAAAAAAAAAAAACGTAAGGGGTACCACTGTTGTTTTTTTTCCGGGCCGAATTTTTGAGTTTCGATATCTCAGCTTTGGAAGGGGCTAGAGCCTCCATTTTTGCACTCAGGTCTAAGTCTCATGGCCCTCTATCAGAATTTGGGAAGATTGGAGAAACTTAATTTTTCGCCCAAAAAAAAAAACGTAAGGGGTACCACTGTCGTTTTTTTTTTCGGGCCGAATTTTTGAGTTTCGATATCTCAGCTCTGGAAGGGGCTAGAGCCTCCATTTTTGCACTCAGGTCTAAGTCTCATGGCCCTCTATCAGAATTTGGGAAGATTGGAGAAACTTAATTTTTCGCCCCAAAAAAAAAACGTAAGGGGTACCACTGTCGTTTTTTTTTCGGGCCGAATTTTTGAGTTTCGATATCTCAGCTCTGGAAGGGGCTAGAGCCTCAATTTTTGCACTCAGGTCTAAGTCTCATGGCCCTCTATCAGAATTTGGGAAGATTGGAGAAACTTAATTTTTCGCCCAAAAAAAAAAACGTAAGGGGTACCACTGTCGTTTTTTTTTTTTCGGGCCGAATTTTTGAGTTTAGATATCTCAGCTCTGGAAGGGGCTAGAGCCTCCATTTTTGCACTCAGGTCTAAGTCTCATGGCCCTCTATCAGAATTTGGGAAGATTGGAGAAACTTAATTTTTCGCCCAAAAAAAAACGTAAGGGGTACCACTGTCGTTTTTTTTTTCGGGCCGAATTTTTGAGTTTCGATATCTCAGCTCTGGAAGGGGCTAGAGCCTCCATTTTTGCACTCAGGTCTAAGTCTCATGGCCCTCTATCAGAATTTGGGAAGATTGGAGAAACTTAATTTTTCGCCCAAAAAAAAAAAACGTAAGGGGTACCACTGTCGTTTTTTTTTCGGGCCGAATTTTTGAGTTTCGATATCTCAGCTCTGGAAGGGGCTAGAGCCTCCATTTTTGCACTCAGGTCTAAGTCGCATGGCCCTCTATCAGAATTTGGGAAGATTGGAGAAACTTAATTTTTCGCCCAAAAAAAAAAACGTAAGGGGTACCACTGTCGTTTTTTTTTCGGGCCGAATTTTTGAGTTTCGATATCTCAGCTCTGGAAGGGGCTAGAGCCTCCATTTTTGCACTCAGGTCTAAGTCTCATGGCCCTCTATCGGAATTTGGGAAGATTGGAGAAACTTAATTTTTCGCCCAAAAAAAAAAACGTAAGGCGTACCACTGTCGTTTTTTTTTCGGGCCGAATTTTTGAGTTTCGATATCTCAGCTCTGGAAGGGGCTAGAGCCTCCATTTTTGCACTCAGGTCTAAGTCTCATGGCCCTCTATCAGAATTTGGGAAGATTGGAGAAACTTAATTTTTCGCCCAAAAAAAAAACGTAAGGGGTACCACTGTCGTTTTTTTTCGGGCCGAATTTTTGAGTTTTGATATCTCAGCTCTGGAAGGGGCTAGAGCCTCCATTTTTGCACTCAGGTCTAAGTCTCATGGCCCTCTATCAGAATTTGGGAAGATTGGAGAAACTTAATTTTTCGCCCAAAAAAAAACGTAAGGGGTACCACTGTCGTTTTTTTTTGGGCCGAATTTTTGAGTTTCGATATCTCAGCTGTGGAAGGGGCTAGAGCCTCCATTTTTGCACTCAGGTCTAAGTCTCATGGCCCTCTATCAGAATTTGGGAAGATTGGAGAAACTTAATTTTTCGCCCAAAAAAAAAAACGTAAGGGGTACCACTGTCGTTTTTTTTTCGGGCCGAATTTTTGAGTTTCGATATCTCAGCTCTGGAAGGGGCTAGAGCCTCCATTTTTGCACTCAGGTCTAAGTCTCATGGCCCTCTATCAGAATTTGGGAAGATTGGAGAAACTTAATTTTTTGCCCCAAAAAAAAAAACGTAAGGGGTACCACTGTCGTTTTTTTTTTCGGGCCGAATTTTTGAGTTTCGATATCTCAGCTCTGGAAGGGGCTAGAGCCTCCATTTTTGCACTCAGGTCTAAGTCTCATGGCCCTCTATCAGAATTTGGGAAGATTGGAGAAACTTAATTTTTTGCCCAAAAAAAAACCGTAAGGGGTACCACTGTCGTTTTTTTTTCGGGCCGAATTTTTGAGTTTCGATATCTCAGCTCTGGAAGGGGCTAGAGCCTCCATTTTTGCACTCAGGTCTAAGTCTCATGGCCCTCTATCAGAATCCAGAGTTTTGGGAAGATTGGAGAAACTTAATTTTTCGCCCCAAAAAAAAAACGTAAGGGGTACCACTGTCGTTTTTTTTTCGGGCCGAATTTTTGAGTTTCGATATCTCAGCTCTGGAAGGGGCTAGAGCCTCCATTTTTGCACTCAGGTCTAAGTCTCATGGCCCTCTATCAGAATTTGGGAAGATTGGAGAAACTTAATTTTTCGCCCAAAAAAAAAACGTAAGGGGTACCACTGTCGTTTTTTTTTCGGGCCGAATTTTTGAGTTTCGATATCTCAGCTCTGGAAGGGGCTAGAGCCTCCATTTTTGCACTCAGGTCTAAGTTTAATGGCCCTCTATCAGAATTTGGGAAGATTGGAGAAACTTAATTGTTCGCCCCAAAAAAAAAACGTAAGGGGTACCACTGTCGTTTTTTTTTCAGGCCGAATTTTTGAGTTTCGATATCTCAGCTCTGGAAGGGGCTAGAGCCTCCATTTTTGCACTCAGGTCTAAGTCTCATGGCCCTCTATCAGAATTTGGGAAGATTGGAGAAACTTAATTTTTCGCCCAAAAAAAAAAACGTAAGGGGTACCACTGTCGTTTTTTTTTCGGGCCGAATTTTTGAGTTTCGATATCGCAGCTCTGGAAGGGGCTAGAGCCTCCATTTTTGCACTCAGGTCTAAGTCTCATGGCCCTCTATCGGAATTTGGGAAGATTGGAGAAACTTAATTTTTCGCCCAAAAAAAAAAACGTAAGGGGTACCACTGTCGTTTTTTTTTCGGGCCGAATTTTTGAGTTTCGATATCTCAGCTCTGGAAGGGGCTAGAGCCTCCATTTTTGCACTCAGGTCTAAGTCTCATGGCCCTCTATCAGAATTTGGGAAGATTGGAGAAACTTAATTTTTCGCCCAAAAAAAAAACGTAAGGGGTACCACTGTCGTTTTTTTTTCGGGCCGAATTTTTGAGTTTCGATATCTCAGCTCTGGAAGGGGCAAGAGCCTCCATTTTTGCACTCAGGTCTAAGTCTCATGGCCCTCTATCAGAATTTGGGAAGATTGGAGAAACTTAATTTTTCGCCCAAAAAAAAAAACGTAAGGGGTACCACTGTCGTTTTTTTTCGGGCCGAATTTTTGAGTTTTGATATCTCAGCTCTGGAAGGGGCTAGAGCCTCCATTTTTGCACTCAGGTCTAAGTCTCATGGCCCTCTATCAGAATTTGGGAAGATTGGAGAAACTTAATTTTTCACCCAAAAAAAAAACGTAAGGGGTACCACTGTCGTTTTTTTTTTGGGCCGAATTTTTGAGTTTCGATATCTCAGCTCTGGAAGGGGCTAGAGCCTCCATTTTTGCACTCAGGTCTAAGTCTCATGGCCCTCTATCAGAATTTGGGAAGATTGGAGAAACTTAATTTTTCGCCCCAAAAAAAAAACGTAAGGGGTACCACTGTCGTTTTTTTTTCGGGCCGAATTTTTGAGTTTCGATATCTCAGCTCTGGAAGGGGCTAGAGCCTCCATTTTTGCACTCAGGTCTAAGTCTCATGGCCCTCTATCGGAATTTGGGAAGATTGGAGAAACTTAATTTTTTCGCCCAAAAAAAAAAACGTAAGGGGTACCACTGTCGTTTTTTTTTTCGGGCCGAATTTTTGAGTTTCGATATCTCAGCTCTGGAAGGGGCTAGAGCCTCCATTTTTGCACTCAGGTCTAAGTCTCATGGCCCTCTATCAGAATTTGGGAAGATTGGAGAAACTTAATTTTTCACCCAAAAAAAAAACGTAAGGGGTACCACTGTCGTTTTTTTTTCGGGCCGAATTTTTGAGTTTCGATATCTCAGCTCTGGAAGGGGCTAGAGCCTCCATTTTTGCACTCAGGTCTAAGTCTCATGGCCCTCTATCAGAATTTGGGAAGATTGGAGAAACTTAATTTTTCGCCCAAAAAAAAAACGTAAGGGGTACCACTGTCGTTTTTTTTTCGGGCCGAATTTTTGAGTTTCGATATCTCAGCTCTGGAAGGGGCTAGAGCCTCCATTTTTGCACTCAGGTCTAAGTCTCATGGCCCTCTATCAGAATTTGGGAAGATTGGAGAAACTTAATTTTTCGCCCAAAAAAAAAAACGTAAGGGGTACCACTGTCGTTTTTTTTTCGGGCCGAATTTTTGAGTTTCGATATCTCAGCTCTGGAAGGGGCTAGAGCCTCCATTTTTGCACTCAGGTCTAAGTCTCATGGCCCTCTATCGGAATTTGGGAAGATTGGAGAAACTTAATTTTTCGCCCAAAAAAAAAAACGTAAGGGGTACCACTGTCGTTTTTTTTTCGGGCCGAATTTTTGAGTTTCGATATCTCAGCTCTGGAAGGGGCTAGAGCCTCCATTTTTGCACTCAGGTCTAAGTCTCATGGCCCTCTATCAGAATTTGGGAAGATTGGAGAAACTTAATTTTTCGCCCAAAAAAAAAACGTAAGGGGTACCACTGTCGTTTTTTTTTCGGGCCGAATTTTTGAGTTTCGATATCTCAGCTCTGGAAGGGGCTAGAGCCTCCATTTTTGCACTCAGGTCTAAGTCTCATGGCCCTCTATCAGAATTTGGGAAGATTGGAGAAACTTAATTTTTCGCCCAAAAAAAAAAACGTAAGGGGTACCACTGTCGTTTTTTTTCGGGCCGAATTTTTGAGTTTTGATATCTCAGCTCTGGAAGGGGCTAGAGCCTCCATTTTTGCACTCAGGTCTAAGTCTCATGGCCCTCTATCAGAATTTGGGAAGATTGGAGAAACTTAATTTTTCACCCAAAAAAAAAACGTAAGGGGTACCACTGTCGTTTTTTTTTCGGGCCGAATTTTTGAGTTTCGATATCTCAGCTCTGGAAGGGGCTAGAGCCTCCATTTTTGCACTCAGGTCTAAGTCTCATGGCCCTCTATCAGAATTTGGGAAGATTGGAGAAACTTAATTTTTCGCCCCAAAAAAAAAACGTAAGGGGTACCACTGTCGTTTTTTTTTCGGGCCGAATTTTTGAGTTTCGATATCTCAGCTCTGGAAGGGGCTAGAGCCTCCATTTTTGCACTCAGGTCTAAGTCTCATGGCCCTCTATCGGAATTTGGGAAGATTGGAGAAACTTAATTTTTCGCCCAAAAAAAAAAACGTAAGGGGTACCACTGTCGTTTTTTTTTTCGGGCCGAATTTTTGAGTTTCGATATCTCAGCTCTGGAAGGGGCTAGAGCCTCCATTTTTGCACTCAGGTCTAAGTCTCATGGCCCTCTATCAGAATTTGGGAAGATTGGAGAAACTTAATTTTTCGCCCAAAAAAAAAACGTAAGGGGTACCACTGTCGTTTTTTTTTCGGGCCGAATTTTTGAGTTTCGATATCTCAGCTCTGGAAGGGGCTAGAGCCTCCATTTTTGCACTCAGGTCTAAGTCTCATGGCCCTCTATCAGAATTTGGGAAGATTGGAGAAACTTAATTTTTCGCCCAAAAAAAAAAACGTAAGGGGTACCACTGTCGTTTTTTTTCGGGCCGAATTTTTGAGTTTTGATATCTCAGCTCTGGAAGGGGCTAGAGCCTCCATTTTTGCACTCAGGTCTAAGTCTCATGGCCCTCTATCGGAATTTGGGAAGATTGGAGAAACTTAATTTTTCGCCCAAAAAAAAAAACGTAAGGGGTACCACTGTCGTTTTTTTTTCGGGCCGAATTTTTGAGTTTCGATATCTCAGCTCTGGAAGGGGCTAGAGCCTCCATTTTTGCACTCAGGTCTAAGTCTCATGGCCCTCTATCAGAATTTGGGAAGATTGGAGAAACTTAATTTTTCGCCCAAAAAAAAAACGTAAGGGGTACCACTGTCGTTTTTTTTTTCGGGCCGAATTTTTTAGTTTCGATATCTCAGCTCTGGAAGGGGCTAGAGCCTCCATTTTTGCACTCAGGTCTAAGTCTCATGGCCCTCTATCAGAATTTGGGAAGATTGGAGAAACTTAATTTTTCGCCCAAAAAAAAAAACGTAAGGGGTACCACTGTCGTTTTTTTTCGGGCCGAATTTTTGAGTTTTGATATCTCAGCTCTGGAAGGGGCTAGAGCCTCCATTTTTGCACTCAGGTCTAAGTCTCATGGCCCTCTATCAGAATTTGGGAAGATTGGAGAAACTTAATTTTTCACCCAAAAAAAAAACGTAAGGGGTACCACTGTCGTTTTTTTTTTGGGCCGAATTTTTGAGTTTCGATATCTCAGCTCTGGAAGGGGCTAGAGCCTCCATTTTTGCACTCAGGTCTAAGTCTCATGGCCCTCTATCAGAATTTGGGAAGATTGGAAAAACTTAATTTTTCGCCCCAAAAAAAAACGTAAGGGGTACCACTGTCGTTTTTTTTTCGGGCCGAATTTTTGAGTTTCGATATCTCAGCTCTGGAAGGGGCTAGAGCCTCCATTTTTGCACTCAGGTCTAAGTCTCATGGCCCTCTATCGGAATTTGGGAAGATTGGAGAAACTTAATTTTTCGCCCAAAAAAAAAAACGTAAGGGGTACCACTGTCGTTTTTTTTTTCGGGCCGAATTTTTGAGTTTCGATATCTCAGCTCTGGAAGGGGCTAGAGCCTCCATTTTTGCACTCAGGTCTAAGTCTCATGGCCCTCTATCAGAATTTGGGAAGATTGGAGAAACTTAATTTTTCGCCCAAAAAAAAAACGTAAGGGGTACCACTGTCGTTTTTTTTTCGGGCCGAATTTTTGAGTTTCGATATCTCAGCTCTGGAAGGGGCTAGAGCCTCCATTTTTGCACTCAGGTCTAAGTCTCATGGCCCTCTATCAGAATTTGGGAAGATTGGAGAAACTTAATTTTTCGCCCAAAAAAAAAAAACGTAAGGGGTACCACTGTCGTTTTTTTTCGGGCCGAATTTTTGAGTTTTGATATCTCAGCTCTGGAAGGGGCTAGAGCCTCCATTTTTGCACTCAGGTCTAAGTCTCATGGCCCTCTATCAGAATTTGGGAAGATTGGAGAAACTTAATTTTTCGCCCCAAAAAAAAAACGTAAGGGGTACCACTGTCGTTTTTTTTTCGGGCCGAATTTTTGAGTTTCGATATCTCAGCTCTGGAAGGGGCTAGAGCCTCCATTTTTGCACTCAGGTCTAAGTCTCATGGCCCTCTATCAGAATTTGGGAAGATTGGAGAAACTTAATTTTTCGCCCCAAAAAAAAAACGTAAGGGGTACCACTGTCGTTTTTTTTCGGGCCGAATTTTTGAGTTTTGATATCTCAGCTCTGGAAGGGGCTAGAGCCTCCATTTTTGCACTCAGGTCTAAGTCTCATGGCCCTCTATCAGAATTTGGGAAGATTGGAGAAACTTAATTTTTTGCCCCAAAAAAAAAAACGTAAGGGGTACCACTGTCGTTTTTTTTTTCGGGCCGAATTTTTGAGTTTCGATATCTCAGCTCTGGAAGGGGCTAGAGCCTCCATTTTTGCACTCAGGTCTAAGTCTCATGGCCCTCTATCAGAATTTGGGAAGATTGGAGAAACTTAATTTTTTGCCCAAAAAAAAACCGTAAGGGGTACCACTGTCGTTTTTTTTTCGGGCCGAATTTTTGAGTTTCGATATCTCAGCTCTGGAAGGGGCTAGAGCCTCCATTTTTGCACTCAGGTCTAAGTCTCATGGCCCTCTATCAGAATCCAGAGTTTTGGGAAGATTGGAGAAACTTAATTTTTCGCCCCCAAAAAAAAAACGTAAGGGGTACCACTGTCGTTTTTTTTTCGGGCCGAATTTTTGAGTTTCGATATCTCAGCTCTGGAAGGGGCTACAGCCTCCATTTTTGCACTCAGGTCTAAGTCTCATGGCCCTCTATCAGAATTTGGGAAGATTGGAGAAACTTAATTTTTCGCCCAAAAAAAAAACGTAAGGGGTACCACTGTCGTTTTTTTTTTCGGGCCGAATTTTTGAGTTTCGATATCTCAGCTCTGGAAGGGGCTAGAGCCTCCATTTTTGCACTCAGGTCTAAGTCTCATGGCCCTCTATCAGAATTTGGGAAGATTGGAGAAACTTAATTTTTCGCCCAAAAAAAAAACGTAAGGGGTACCACTGTCGTTTTTTTTTCGGGCCGAATTTTTGAGTTTCGATATCTCAGCTCTGGAAGGGGCTATGGCCTCCATTTTTGCACTCAGGTCTAAGTCTCATGGCCCTCTATCAGAATTTGGGAAGATTGGAGAAACTTAATTTTTCGCCCAAAAAAAAAACCGTAAGGGGTACCACTGTCGTTTTTTTTTCGGGCCGAATTTTTGAGTTTCGATATCTCAGCTCTGGAAGGGGCTAGAGCCTCCATTTTTGCACTCAGGTCTAAGTCTCATGGCCCTCTATCAGAATTTGGGAAGATTGGAGAAACTTAATTTTTCGCCCAAAAAAAAAAACGTAAGGGGTACCACTGTCGTTTTTTTTCCGGGCCGAATTTTTGAGTTTCGATATCTCAGCTTTGGAAGGGGCTAGAGCCTCCATTTTTGCACTCAGGTCTAAGTCTCATGGCCCTCTATCAGAATTTGGGAAGATTGGAGAAACTTAATTTTTCGCCCAAAAAAAAAACGTAAGGGGTACCACTGTCGTTTTTTTTTTCGGGCCGAATTTTTGAGTTTCGATATCTCAGCTCTGGAAGGGGCTAGAGCCTCCATTTTTGCACTCAGGTCTAAGTCTCATGGCCCTCTATCAGAATTTGGGAAGATTGGAGAAACTTAATTTTTCGCCCCAAAAAAAAAACGTAAGGGGTACCACTGTCGTTTTTTTTTCGGGCCGAATTTTTGAGTTTCGATATCTCAGCTCTGGAAGGGGCTAGAGCCTCAATTTTTGCACTCAGGTCTAAGTCTCATGGCCCTCTATCAGAATTTGGGAAGATTGGAGAAACTTAATTTTTCGCCCAAAAAAAAAAACGTAAGGGGTACCACTGTCGTTTTTTTTTTTTCGGGCCGAATTTTTGAGTTTAGATATCTCAGCTCTGGAAGGGGCTAGAGCCTCCATTTTTGCACTCAGGTCTAAGTCTCATGGCCCTCTATCAGAATTTGGGAAGATTGGAGAAACTTAATTTTTCGCCCAAAAAAAAACGTAAGGGGTACCACTGTCGTTTTTTTTTTTTCGGGCCGAATTTTTGAGTTTCGATATCTCAGCTCTGGAAGGGGCTAGAGCCTCCATTTTTGCACTCAGGTCTAAGTCTCATGGCCCTCTATCAGAATTTGGGAAGATTGGAGAAACTTAATTTTTCGCCCAAAAAAAAAACCGTAAGGGGTACCACTGTCGTTTTTTTTTCGGGCCGAATTTTTGAGTTTCGATATCTCAGCTCTGGAAGGGGCTAGAGCCTCCATTTTTGCACTCAGGTCTAAGTCGCATGGCCCTCTATCAGAATTTGGGAAGATTGGAGAAACTTAATTTTTCGCCCAAAAAAAAAAAACGTAAGGGGTACCACTGTCGTTTTTTTTTCGGGCCGAATTTTTGAGTTTCTATATCTCAGCTCTGGAAGGGGCTAGAGCCTCCATTTTTGCACTCAGGTCTAAGTCTCATGGCCCTCTATCAGAATTTGGGAAGATTGGAGAAACTTAATTTTTCGCCCCAAAAAAAAAACGTAAGGGGTACCACTGTCGTTTTTTTTTCGGGCCGAATTTTTGAGTTTCGATATCTGAGCTCTGGAAGGGGCTAGAGCCTCCATTTTTGCACTCAGGTCTAAGTCTCATGGCCCTCTATCAGAATTTGGGAAGATTGGAGAAACTTAATTTTTCGCCCCAAAAAAAAAACGTAAGGGGTACCACTGTCGTTTTTTTTTCGGGCCGAATTTTTGAGTTTCGATATCTCAGCTCTGGAAGGGGCTAGAGCCTCCATTTTTGCACTCAGGTCTAAGTCTCATGGCCCTCTATCAGAATTTGGGAAGATTGGAGAAACTTAATTTTTCGCCCAAAAAAAAAAAACGTAAGGGGTACCACTGTCGTTTTTTTTTCGGGCCGAATTTTTGAGTTTCGATATCTCAGCTCTGGAAGGGGCTAGAGCCTCCATTTTTGCACTCAGGTCTAAGTCTCATGGCCCTCTATCAGAATTTGGGAAGATTGGAGAAACTTAATTTTTCGCCAAAAAAAAAAAAACGTAAGGGGTACCACTGTCGTTTTTTTTTTGGGGCCGAATTTTTGAGTTTCGATATCTCAGCTCTGGAAGGGGCTAGAGCCTCCATTTTTGCACTCAGGTCTTAGTCTCATGGCCCTCTACCAGAATTTGGGAAGATTGGAGAAACTTAATTTTTCGCCCCAAAAAAAAAACGTAAGGGGTACCACTGTCGTTTTTTTTCGGGCCGAATTTTTGAGTTTCGATATCTCAGCTCTGGAAGGGGCTAGAGCCTCCATTTTTGCACTCAGGTCTAAGTCTCATGGCCCTCTATCAGAATTTGGGAAGATTGGAGAAACTTAATTTTTCGCCCAAAAAAAAAACGTAAGGGGTACCACTGTCGTTTTTTTTTCGGGCCGAATTTTTGAGTTTCGATATCTCAGCTCTGGAAGGGGCTAGAGCCTCCATTTTTGCACTCAGGTCTAAGTTTAATGGCCCTCTATCAGAATTTGGGAAGATTGGAGAAACTTAATTTTTCGCCCCAAAAAAAAAACGTAAGGGGTACCACTGTCGTTTTTTTTTCGGGCCGAATTTTTGAGTTTCGATATCTCAGCTCTGGAAGGGGCTAGAGCCTCCATTTTTGCACTCAGGTCTAAGTCTCATGGCCCTCTATCAGAATTTGGGAAGATTGGAGAAACTTAATTTTTCGCCCCAAAAAAAAAACGTAAGGGGTACCACTGTCGTTTTTTTTTCGGGCCGAATTTTTGAGTTTCGATATCGCAGCTCTGGAAGGGGCTAGAGCCTCCATTTTTGCACTCAGGTCTAAGTCTCATGGCCCTCTATCAGAATTTGGGAAGATTGGAGAAACTTAATTTTTCGCCCAAAAAAAAAAACGTAAGGGGTACCACTGTCGTTTTTTTTTCGGGCCGAATTTTTGAGTTTCGATATCTCAGCTCTGGAAGGGGCTAGAGCCTCCATTTTTGCACTCAGGTCTAAGTCTCATGGCCCTCTATCAGAATTTGGGAAGATTGGAGAAACTTAATTTTTCGCCCAAAAAAAAAACGTAAGGGGTACCACTGTCGTTTTTTTTTCGGGCCGAATTTTTGAGTTTCGATATCTCAGCTCTGGAAGGGGCTAGAGCCTCCATTTTTGCACTCAGGTCTAAGTCTCATGGCCCTCTATCAGAATTTGGGAAGATTGGAGAAACTTAATTTTTCGCCCAAAAAAAAAAACGTAAGGGGTACCACTGTCGTTTTTTTTTCGGGCCGAATTTTTGAGTTTCGATATCTCAGCTCTGGAAGGGGCTAGAGCCTCCATTTTTGCACTCAGGTCTAAGTCTCATGGCCCTCTATCGGAATTTGGGAAGATTGGAGAAACTTAATTTTTCGCCCAAAAAAAAAAACGTAAGGGGTACCACTGTCGTTTTTTTTTCGGGCCGAATTTTTGAGTTTCGATATCTCAGCTCTGGAAGGGGCTAGAGCCTCCATTTTTGCACTCAGGTCTAAGTCTCATGGCCCTCTATCAGAATTTGGGAAGATTGGAGAAACTTAATTTTTCGCCCAAAAAAAAAACGTAAGGGGTACCACTGTCGTTTTTTTTTCGGGCCGAATTTTTGAGTTTCGATATCTCAGCTCTGGAAGGGGCTAGAGCCTCCATTTTTGCACTCAGGTCTAAGTCTCATGGCCCTCTATCAGAATTTGGGAAGATTGGAGAAACTTAATTTTTCGCCCAAAAAAAAAAACGTAAGGGGTACCACTGTCGTTTTTTTTCGGGCCGAATTTTTGAGTTTTGATATCTCAGCTCTGGAAGGGGCTAGAGCCTCCATTTTTGCACTCAGGTCTAAGTCTCATGGCCCTCTATCAGAATTTGGGAAGATTGGAGAAACTTAATTTTTCACCCAAAAAAAAAACGTAAGGGGTACCACTGTCGTTTTTTTTTTTTGGGGCCGAATTTTTGAGTTTCGATATCTCAGCTCTGGAAGGGGCTAGAGCCTCCATTTTTGCACTCAGGTCTAAGTCTCATGGCCCTCTACCAGAATTTGGGAAGATTGGAGAAACTTAATTTTTCGCCCCAAAAAAAAAACGTAAGGGGTACCACTGTCGTTTTTTTTCGGGCCGAATTTTTGAGTTTCGATATCTCAGCTCTGGAAGGGGCTAGAGCCTCCATTTTTGCACTCAGATCTAAGTCTCATGGCCCTCTATCAGAATTTGGGAAGATTGGAGAAACTTAATTTTTCGCCCAAAAAAAAAACGTAAGGGGTACCACTGTCGTTTTTTTTTCGGGCCGAATTTTTGAGTTTCGATATCTCAGCTCTGGAAGGGGCTAGAGCCTCCATTTTTGCACTCAGGTCTAAGTTTAATGGCCCTCTATCAGAATTTGGGAAGATTGGAGAAACTTAATTTTTCGCCCCAAAAAAAAAACGTAAGGGATACCACTGTCGTTTTTTTTTCGGGCCGAATTTTTGAGTTTCGATATCTCAGCTCTGGAAGGGGCTAGAGCCTCCATTTTTGCACTCAGGTCTAAGTCTCATGGCCCTCTATCAGAATTTGGGAAGATTGGAGAAACTTAATTTTTCGCCCCAAAAAAAAAACGTAAGGGGTACCACTGTCGTTTTTTTTTCGGGCCGAATTTTTGAGTTTCGATATCGCAGCTCTGGAAGGGGCTAGAGCCTCCATTTTTGCACTCAGGTCTAAGTCTCATGGCCCTCTATCAGAATTTGGGAAGATTGGAGAAACTTAATTTTTCGCCAAAAAAAAAAAAACGTAAGGGGTACCACTGTCGTTTTTTTTTTGGGGCCGAATTTTTGAGTTTCGATATCTCAGCTCTGGAAGGGGCTAGAGCCTCCATTTTTGCACTCAGGTCTTAGTCTCATGGCCCTCTACCAGAATTTGGGAAGATTGGAGAAACTTAATTTTTCGCCCCAAAAAAAAAACGTAAGGGGTACCACTGTCGTTTTTTTTCGGGCCGAATTTTTGAGTTTCGATATCTCAGCTCTGGAAGGGGCTAGAGCCTCCATTTTTGCACTCAGGTCTAAGTCTCATGGCCCTCTATCAGAATTTGGGAAGATTGGAGAAACTTAATTTTTCGCCCAAAAAAAAAACGTAAGGGGTACCACTGTCGTTTTTTTTTCGGGCCGAATTTTTGAGTTTCGATATCTCAGCTCTGGAAGGGGCTAGAGCCTCCATTTTTGCACTCAGGTCTAAGTTTAATGGCCCTCTATCAGAATTTGGGAAGATTGGAGAAACTTAATTTTTCGCCCCAAAAAAAAACGTAAGGGGTACCACTGTCGTTTTTTTTTCGGGCCGAATTTTTGAGTTTCGATATCTCAGCTCTGGAAGGGGCTAGAGCCTCCATTTTTGCACTCAGGTCTAAGTCTCATGGCCCTCTATCAGAATTTGGGAAGATTGGAGAAACTTAATTTTTCGCCCCAAAAAAAAAACGTAAGGGGTACCACTGTCGTTTTTTTTTCGGGCCGAATTTTTGAGTTTCGATATCGCAGCTCTGGAAGGGGCTAGAGCCTCCATTTTTGCACTCAGGTCTAAGTCTCATGGCCCTCTATCAGAATTTGGGAAGATTGGAGAAACTTAATTTTTCGCCCAAAAAAAAAAACGTAAGGGGTACCACTGTCGTTTTTTTTTCGGGCCGAATTTTTGAGTTTCGATATCTCAGCTCTGGAAGGGGCTAGAGCCTCCATTTTTGCACTCAGGTCTAAGTCTCATGGCCCTCTATCGGAATTTGGGAAGATTGGAGAAACTTAATTTTTCGCCCAAAAAAAAAAACGTAAGGGGTACCACTGTCGTTTTTTTTTCGGGCCGAATTTTTGAGTTTCGATATCTCAGCTCTGGAAGGGGCTAGAGCCTCCATTTTTGCACTCAGGTCTAAGTCTCATGGCCCTCTATCAGAATTTGGGAAGATTGGAGAAACTTAATTTTTCGCCCAAAAAAAAAACGTAAGGGGTACCACTGTCGTTTTTTTTTCGGGCCGAATTTTTGAGTTTCGATATCTCAGCTCTGGAAGGGGCTAGAGCCTCCATTTTTGCACTCAGGTCTAAGTCTCATGGCCCTCTATCAGAATTTGGGAAGATTGGAGAAACTTAATTTTTCGCCCAAAAAAAAAAACGTAAGGGGTACCACTGTCGTTTTTTTTCGGGCCGAATTTTTGAGTTTTGATATCTCAGCTCTGGAAGGGGCTAGAGCCTCCATTTTTGCACTCAGGTCTAAGTCTCATGGCCCTCTATCAGAATTTGGGAAGATTGGAGAAACTTAATTTTTCACCCAAAAAAAAAACGTAAGGGGTACCACTGTCGTTTTTTTTTTTGGGGCCGAATTTTTGAGTTTCGATATCTCAGCTCTGGAAGGGGCTAGAGCCTCCATTTTTGCACTCAGGTCTAAGTCTCATGGCCCTCTACCAGAATTTGGGAAGATTGGAGAAACTTAATTTTTCGCCCCAAAAAAAAAACGTAAGGGGTACCACTGTCGTTTTTTTTCGGGCCGAATTTTTGAGTTTCGATATCTCAGCTCTGGAAGGGGCTAGAGCCTCCATTTTTGCACTCAGGTCTAAGTCTCATGGCCCTCTATCAGAATTTGGGAAGATTGGAGAAACTTAATTTTTCGCCCAAAAAAAAAACGTAAGGGGTACCACTGTCGTTTTTTTTTCGGGCCGAATTTTTGAGTTTCGATATCTCAGCTCTGGAAGGGGCTAGAGCCTCCATTTTTGCACTCAGGTCTAAGTTTAATGGCCCTCTATCAGAATTTGGGAAGATTGGAGAAACTTAATTTTTCGCCCCAAAAAAAAAACGTAAGGGATACCACTGTCGTTTTTTTTTCGGGCCGAATTTTTGAGTTTCGATATCTCAGCTCTGGAAGGGGCTAGAGCCTCCATTTTTGCACTCAGGTCTAAGTCTCATGGCCCTCTATCAGAATTTGGGAAGATTGGAGAAACTTAATTTTTCGCCCCAAAAAAAAAACGTAAGGGGTACCACTGTCGTTTTTTTTTCGGGCCGAATTTTTGAGTTTCGATATCGCAGCTCTGGAAGGGGCTAGAGCCTCCATTTTTGCACTCAGGTCTAAGTCTCATGGCCCTCTATCAGAATTTGGGAAGATTGGAGAAACTTAATTTTTCGCCCAAAAAAAAAAACGTAAGGGGTACCACTGTCGTTTTTTTTTCGGGCCGAATTTTTGAGTTTCGATATCTCAGCTCTGGAAGGGGCTAGAGCCTCCATTTTTGCACTCAGGTCTAAGTCTCATGGCCCTCTATCGGAATTTGGGAAGATTGGAGAAACTTAATTTTTCGCCCAAAAAAAAAAACGTAAGGGGTACCACTGTCGTTTTTTTTTCGGGCCGAATTTTTGAGTTTCGATATCTCAGCTCTGGAAGGGGCTAGAGCCTCCATTTTTGCACTCAGGTCTAAGTCTCATGGCCCTCTATCAGAATTTGGGAAGATTGGAGAAACTTAATTTTTCGCCCAAAAAAAAAACGTAAGGGGTACCACTGTCGTTTTTTTTTCGGGCCGAATTTTTGAGTTTCGATATCTCAGCTCTGGAAGGGGCTAGAGCCTCCATTTTTGCACTCAGGTCTAAGTCTCATGGCCCTCTATCAGAATTTGGGAAGATTGGAGAAACTTAATTTTTCGCCCAAAAAAAAAAACGTAAGGGGTACCACTGTCGTTTTTTTTCGGGCCGAATTTTTGAGTTTTGATATCTCAGCTCTGGAAGGGGCTAGAGCCTCCATTTTTGCACTCAGGTCTAAGTCTCATGGCCCTCTATCAGAATTTGGGAAGATTGGAGAAACTTAATTTTTCACCCAAAAAAAAAACGTAAGGGGTACCACTGTCGTTTTTTTTTTTGGCCGAATTTTTGAGTTTCGATATCTCAGCTCTGGAAGGGGCTAGAGCCTCCATTTTTGCACTCAGGTCTAAGTTTAATGGCCCTCTATCAGAATTTGGGAAGATTGGAGAAACTTAATTTTTCGCCCCAAAAAAAAAAACGTAAGGGGTACCACTGTCGTTTTTTTTTCGGGCCGAATTTTTGAGTTTCGATATCTCAGCTCTGGAAGGGGCTAGAGCCTCCATTTTTGCACTCAGGTCTAAGTCTCATGGCCCTCTATCAGAATTTGGGAAGATTGGAGAAACTTAATTTTTCGCCCCAAAAAAAAAACGTAAGGGGTACCACTGTCGTTTTTTTTTCGGGCCGAATTTTTGAGTTTCGATATCGCAGCTCTGGAAGGGGCTAGAGCCTCCATTTTTTCAATCAGGTCTAAGTCTCATGGCCCTCTATCAGAATTTGGGAAGATTGGAGAAACTTAATTTTTCGCCCAAAAAAAAAAACGTAAGGGGTACCACTGTCGTTTTTTTTTCGGGCCGAATTTTTGAGTTTCGATATCTCAGCTCTGGAAGGGGCTAGAGCCTCCATTTTTGCACTCAGGTCTAAGTCTCATGGCCCTCTATCGGAATTTGGGAAGATTGGAGAAACTTAATTTTTCGCCCAAAAAAAAAAACGTAAGGGGTACCACTGTCGTTTTTTTTTCGGGCCGAATTTTTGAGTTTCGATATCTCAGCTCTGGAAGGGGCTAGAGCCTCCATTTTTGCACTCAGGTCTAAGTCTCATGGCCCTCTATCAGAATTTGGGAAGATTGGAGAAACTTAATTTTTCGCCCAAAAAAAAAACGTAAGGGGTACCACTGTCGTTTTTTTTTCGGGCCGAATTTTTGAGTTTCGATATCTCAGCTCTGGAAGGGGCTAGAGCCTCCATTTTTGCACTCAGGTCTAAGTCTCATGGCCCTCTATCAGAATTTTGGAAGATTGGAGAAACTTAATTTTTCACCCAAAAAAAAAACGTAAGGGGTACCACTGTCGTTTTTTTTTTTGGCCGAATTTTTGAGTTTCGATATCTCAGCTCTGGAAGGGGCTAGAGCCTCCATTTTTGCACTCAGGTCTAAGTCTCATGGCCCTCTATCAGAATTGGGGAAGATTGGAGAAACTTAATTTTTCGCACCAAAAAAAAAACGTAAGGGGTACCACTGTCGTTTTTTTTTCGGGCCGAATTTTTGAGTTTCGATATCTCAGCTCTGGAAGGGGCTAGAGCCTCCATTTTTGCACTCAGGTCTAAGTCTCATGGCCCTCTATCAGAATTTGGGAAGATTGGAGAAACTTAATTTTTCGCCCAAAAAAAAAAACGTAAGGGGTACCACTGTCGTTTTTTTTTTCGGGCCGAATTTTTGAGTTTCGATATCGCAGCTCTGGAAGGGGCTAGAGCCTCCATTTTTGCACTCAGGTCTAAGTCTCATGGCCCTCTATCAGAATTTGGGAAGATTGGAGAAACTTAATTTTTCGCCCAAAAAAAAAAACGTAAGGGGTACCACTGTCGTTTTTTTTTCGGGCCGAATTTTTGAGTTTCGATATCTCAGCTCTGGAAGGGGCTAGAGCCTCCATTTTTGCACTCAGGTCTAAGTCTCATGGCCCTCTATCGGAATTTGGGAAGATTGGAGAAACTTAATTTTTCGCCCAAAAAAAAAAACGTAAGGGGTACCACTGTCGTTTTTTTTTCGGGCCGAATTTTTGAGTTTCGATATCTCAGCTCTGGAAGGGGCTAGAGCCTCCATTTTTGCACTCAGGTCTAAGTCTCATGGCCCTCTATCAGAATTTGGGAAGATTGGAGAAACTTAATTTTTCGCCCAAAAAAAAAACGTAAGGGGTACCACTGTCGTTTTTTTTTCGGGCCGAATTTTTGAGTTTCGATATCTCAGCTCTGGAAGGGGCTAGAGCCTCCATTTTTGCACTCAGGTCTAAGTCTCATGGCCCTCTATCAGAATTTGGGAAGATTGGAGAAACTTAATTTTTCGCCCAAAAAAAAAAACGTAAGGGGTACCACTGTCGTTTTTTTTCGGGCCGAATTTTTGAGTTTTGATATCTCAGCTCTGGAAGGGGCTAGAGCCTCCATTTTTGCACTCAGGTCTAAGTCTCATGGCCCTCTATCAGAATTTGGGAAGATTGGAGAAACTTAATTTTTCACCCAAAAAAAAAACGTAAGGGGTACCACTGTCGTTTTTTTTTTTGGCCGAATTTTTGAGTTTCGATATCTCAGCTCTGGAAGGGGCTAGAGCCTCCATTTTTGCACTCAGGTCTAAGTTTAATGGCCCTCTATCAGAATTTGGGAAGATTGGAGAAACTTAATTTTTCGCCCCAAAAAAAAAAACGTAAGGGGTACCACTGTCGTTTTTTTTTCGGGCCGAATTTTTGAGTTTCGATATCTCAGCTCTGGAAGGGGCTAGAGCCTCCATTTTTGCACTCAGGTCTAAGTCTCATGGCCCTCTATCAGAATTTGGGAAGATTGGAGAAACTTAATTTTTCGCCCAAAAAAAAAAAACGTAAGGGGTACCACTGTCGTTTTTTTTTCGGGCCGAATTTTTGAGTTTCGATATCTCAGCTCTGGAAGGGGCTAGAGCCTCCATTTTTGCACTCAGGTCTAAGTCTCATGGCCCTCTATCAGAATTTGGGAAGATTGGAGAAACTTAATTTTTCGCCAAAAAAAAAAAACGTAAGGGGTACCACTGTCGTTTTTTTTTTGGGGCCGAATTTTTGAGTTTCGATATCTCAGCTCTGGAAGGGGCTAGAGCCTCCATTTTTGCACTCAGGTCTTAGTCTCATGGCCCTCTACCAGAATTTGGGAAGATTGGAGAAACTTAATTTTTCGCCCCAAAAAAAAAACGTAAGGGGTACCACTGTCGTTTTTTTTCGGGCCGAATTTTTGAGTTTCGATATCTCAGCTCTGGAAGGGGCTAGAGCCTCCATTTTTGCACTCAGGTCTAAGTCTCATGGCCCTCTATCAGAATTTGGGAAGATTGGAGAAACTTAATTTTTCGCCCAAAAAAAAAACGTAAGGGGTACCACTGTCGTTTTTTTTTCGGGCCGAATTTTTGAGTTTCGATATCTCAGCTCTGGAAGGGGCTAGAGCCTCCATTTTTGCACTCAGGTCTAAGTTTAATGGCCCTCTATCAGAATTTGGGAAGATTGGAGAAACTTAATTTTTCGCCCCAAAAAAAAAACGTAAGGGGTACCACTGTCGTTTTTTTTTCGGGCCGAATTTTTGAGTTTCGATATCTCAGCTCTGGAAGGGGCTAGAGCCTCCATTTTTGCACTCAGGTCTAAGTCTCATGGCCCTCTATCAGAATTTGGGAAGATTGGAGAAACTTAATTTTTCGCCCCAAAAAAAAAACGTAAGGGGTACCACTGTCGTTTTTTTTTCGGGCCGAATTTTTGAGTTTCGATATCGCAGCTCTGGAAGGGGCTAGAGCCTCCATTTTTGCACTCAGGTCTAAGTCTCATGGCCCTCTATCAGAATTTGGGAAGATTGGAGAAACTTAATTTTTCGCCCAAAAAAAAAAACGTAAGGGGTACCACTGTCGTTTTTTTTTCGGGCCGAATTTTTGAGTTTCGATATCTCAGCTCTGGAAGGGGCTAGAGCCTCCATTTTTGCACTCAGGTCTAAGTCTCATGGCCCTCTATCAGAATTTGGGAAGATTGGAGAAACTTAATTTTTCGCCCAAAAAAAAAACGTAAGGGGTACCACTGTCGTTTTTTTTTCGGGCCGAATTTTTGAGTTTCGATATCTCAGCTCTGGAAGGGGCTAGAGCCTCCATTTTTGCACTCAGGTCTAAGTCTCATGGCCCTCTATCAGAATTTGGGAAGATTGGAGAAACTTAATTTTTCGCCCAAAAAAAAAAACGTAAGGGGTACCACTGTCGTTTTTTTTTCGGGCCGAATTTTTGAGTTTCGATATCTCAGCTCTGGAAGGGGCTAGAGCCTCCATTTTTGCACTCAGGTCTAAGTCTCATGGCCCTCTATCGGAATTTGGGAAGATTGGAGAAACTTAATTTTTCGCCCAAAAAAAAAAACGTAAGGGGTACCACTGTCGTTTTTTTTTCGGGCCGAATTTTTGAGTTTCGATATCTCAGCTCTGGAAGGGGCTAGAGCCTCCATTTTTGCACTCAGGTCTAAGTCTCATGGCCCTCTATCAGAATTTGGGAAGATTGGAGAAACTTAATTTTTCGCCCAAAAAAAAAACGTAAGGGGTACCACTGTCGTTTTTTTTTCGGGCCGAATTTTTGAGTTTCGATATCTCAGCTCTGGAAGGGGCTAGAGCCTCCATTTTTGCACTCAGGTCTAAGTCTCATGGCCCTCTATCAGAATTTGGGAAGATTGGAGAAACTTAATTTTTCGCCCAAAAAAAAAAACGTAAGGGGTACCACTGTCGTTTTTTTTCGGGCCGAATTTTTGAGTTTTGATATCTCAGCTCTGGAAGGGGCTAGAGCCTCCATTTTTGCACTCAGGTCTAAGTCTCATGGCCCTCTATCAGAATTTGGGAAGATTGGAGAAACTTAATTTTTCACCCAAAAAAAAAACGTAAGGGGTACCACTGTCGTTTTTTTTTTTTGGGGCCGAATTTTTGAGTTTCGATATCTCAGCTCTGGAAGGGGCTAGAGCCTCCATTTTTGCACTCAGGTCTAAGTCTCATGGCCCTCTACCAGAATTTGGGAAGATTGGAGAAACTTAATTTTTCGCCCCAAAAAAAAAACGTAAGGGGTACCACTGTCGTTTTTTTTCGGGCCGAATTTTTGAGTTTCGATATCTCAGCTCTGGAAGGGGCTAGAGCCTCCATTTTTGCACTCAGATCTAAGTCTCATGGCCCTCTATCAGAATTTGGGAAGATTGGAGAAACTTAATTTTTCGCCCAAAAAAAAAACGTAAGGGGTACCACTGTCGTTTTTTTTTCGGGCCGAATTTTTGAGTTTCGATATCTCAGCTCTGGAAGGGGCTAGAGCCTCCATTTTTGCACTCAGGTCTAAGTTTAATGGCCCTCTATCAGAATTTGGGAAGATTGGAGAAACTTAATTTTTCGCCCCAAAAAAAAAACGTAAGGGATACCACTGTCGTTTTTTTTTCGGGCCGAATTTTTGAGTTTCGATATCTCAGCTCTGGAAGGGGCTAGAGCCTCCATTTTTGCACTCAGGTCTAAGTCTCATGGCCCTCTATCAGAATTTGGGAAGATTGGAGAAACTTAATTTTTCGCCCCAAAAAAAAAACGTAAGGGGTACCACTGTCGTTTTTTTTTCGGGCCGAATTTTTGAGTTTCGATATCGCAGCTCTGGAAGGGGCTAGAGCCTCCATTTTTGCACTCAGGTCTAAGTCTCATGGCCCTCTATCAGAATTTGGGAAGATTGGAGAAACTTAATTTTTCGCCAAAAAAAAAAAAACGTAAGGGGTACCACTGTCGTTTTTTTTTTGGGGCCGAATTTTTGAGTTTCGATATCTCAGCTCTGGAAGGGGCTAGAGCCTCCATTTTTGCACTCAGGTCTTAGTCTCATGGCCCTCTACCAGAATTTGGGAAGATTGGAGAAACTTAATTTTTCGCCCCAAAAAAAAAACGTAAGGGGTACCACTGTCGTTTTTTTTCGGGCCGAATTTTTGAGTTTCGATATCTCAGCTCTGGAAGGGGCTAGAGCCTCCATTTTTGCACTCAGGTCTAAGTCTCATGGCCCTCTATCAGAATTTGGGAAGATTGGAGAAACTTAATTTTTCGCCCAAAAAAAAAACGTAAGGGGTACCACTGTCGTTTTTTTTTCGGGCCGAATTTTTGAGTTTCGATATCTCAGCTCTGGAAGGGGCTAGAGCCTCCATTTTTGCACTCAGGTCTAAGTTTAATGGCCCTCTATCAGAATTTGGGAAGATTGGAGAAACTTAATTTTTCGCCCCAAAAAAAAAACGTAAGGGGTACCACTGTCGTTTTTTTTTCGGGCCGAATTTTTGAGTTTCGATATCTCAGCTCTGGAAGGGGCTAGAGCCTCCATTTTTGCACTCAGGTCTAAGTCTCATGGCCCTCTATCAGAATTTGGGAAGATTGGAGAAACTTAATTTTTCGCCCCAAAAAAAAAACGTAAGGGGTACCACTGTCGTTTTTTTTTCGGGCCGAATTTTTGAGTTTCGATATCGCAGCTCTGGAAGGGGCTAGAGCCTCCATTTTTGCACTCAGGTCTAAGTCTCATGGCCCTCTATCAGAATTTGGGAAGATTGGAGAAACTTAATTTTTCGCCCAAAAAAAAAAACGTAAGGGGTACCACTGTCGTTTTTTTTTCGGGCCGAATTTTTGAGTTTCGATATCTCAGCTCTGGAAGGGGCTAGAGCCTCCATTTTTGCACTCAGGTCTAAGTCTCATGGCCCTCTATCGGAATTTGGGAAGATTGGAGAAACTTAATTTTTCGCCCAAAAAAAAAAACGTAAGGGGTACCACTGTCGTTTTTTTTTCGGGCCGAATTTTTGAGTTTCGATATCTCAGCTCTGGAAGGGGCTAGAGCCTCCATTTTTGCACTCAGGTCTAAGTCTCATGGCCCTCTATCAGAATTTGGGAAGATTGGAGAAACTTAATTTTTCGCCCAAAAAAAAAACGTAAGGGGTACCACTGTCGTTTTTTTTTCGGGCCGAATTTTTGAGTTTCGATATCTCAGCTCTGGAAGGGGCTAGAGCCTCCATTTTTGCACTCAGGTCTAAGTCTCATGGCCCTCTATCAGAATTTGGGAAGATTGGAGAAACTTAATTTTTCGCCCAAAAAAAAAAACGTAAGGGGTACCACTGTCGTTTTTTTTCGGGCCGAATTTTTGAGTTTTGATATCTCAGCTCTGGAAGGGGCTAGAGCCTCCATTTTTGCACTCAGGTCTAAGTCTCATGGCCCTCTATCAGAATTTGGGAAGATTGGAGAAACTTAATTTTTCACCCAAAAAAAAAACGTAAGGGGTACCACTGTCGTTTTTTTTTTTGGGGCCGAATTTTTGAGTTTCGATATCTCAGCTCTGGAAGGGGCTAGAGCCTCCATTTTTGCACTCAGGTCTAAGTCTCATGGCCCTCTACCAGAATTTGGGAAGATTGGAGAAACTTAATTTTTCGCCCCAAAAAAAAAACGTAAGGGGTACCACTGTCGTTTTTTTTCGGGCCGAATTTTTGAGTTTCGATATCTCAGCTCTGGAAGGGGCTAGAGCCTCCATTTTTGCACTCAGGTCTAAGTCTCATGGCCCTCTATCAGAATTTGGGAAGATTGGAGAAACTTAATTTTTCGCCCAAAAAAAAAACGTAAGGGGTACCACTGTCGTTTTTTTTTCGGGCCGAATTTTTGAGTTTCGATATCTCAGCTCTGGAAGGGGCTAGAGCCTCCATTTTTGCACTCAGGTCTAAGTTTAATGGCCCTCTATCAGAATTTGGGAAGATTGGAGAAACTTAATTTTTCGCCCCAAAAAAAAAACGTAAGGGATACCACTGTCGTTTTTTTTTCGGGCCGAATTTTTGAGTTTCGATATCTCAGCTCTGGAAGGGGCTAGAGCCTCCATTTTTGCACTCAGGTCTAAGTCTCATGGCCCTCTATCAGAATTTGGGAAGATTGGAGAAACTTAATTTTTCGCCCCAAAAAAAAAACGTAAGGGGTACCACTGTCGTTTTTTTTTCGGGCCGAATTTTTGAGTTTCGATATCGCAGCTCTGGAAGGGGCTAGAGCCTCCATTTTTGCACTCAGGTCTAAGTCTCATGGCCCTCTATCAGAATTTGGGAAGATTGGAGAAACTTAATTTTTCGCCCAAAAAAAAAAACGTAAGGGGTACCACTGTCGTTTTTTTTTCGGGCCGAATTTTTGAGTTTCGATATCTCAGCTCTGGAAGGGGCTAGAGCCTCCATTTTTGCACTCAGGTCTAAGTCTCATGGCCCTCTATCGGAATTTGGGAAGATTGGAGAAACTTAATTTTTCGCCCAAAAAAAAAAACGTAAGGGGTACCACTGTCGTTTTTTTTTCGGGCCGAATTTTTGAGTTTCGATATCTCAGCTCTGGAAGGGGCTAGAGCCTCCATTTTTGCACTCAGGTCTAAGTCTCATGGCCCTCTATCAGAATTTGGGAAGATTGGAGAAACTTAATTTTTCGCCCAAAAAAAAAACGTAAGGGGTACCACTGTCGTTTTTTTTTCGGGCCGAATTTTTGAGTTTCGATATCTCAGCTCTGGAAGGGGCTAGAGCCTCCATTTTTGCACTCAGGTCTAAGTCTCATGGCCCTCTATCAGAATTTGGGAAGATTGGAGAAACTTAATTTTTCGCCCAAAAAAAAAAACGTAAGGGGTACCACTGTCGTTTTTTTTCGGGCCGAATTTTTGAGTTTTGATATCTCAGCTCTGGAAGGGGCTAGAGCCTCCATTTTTGCACTCAGGTCTAAGTCTCATGGCCCTCTATCAGAATTTGGGAAGATTGGAGAAACTTAATTTTTCACCCAAAAAAAAAACGTAAGGGGTACCACTGTCGTTTTTTTTTTTGGCCGAATTTTTGAGTTTCGATATCTCAGCTCTGGAAGGGGCTAGAGCCTCCATTTTTGCACTCAGGTCTAAGTTTAATGGCCCTCTATCAGAATTTGGGAAGATTGGAGAAACTTAATTTTTCGCCCCAAAAAAAAAAACGTAAGGGGTACCACTGTCGTTTTTTTTTCGGGCCGAATTTTTGAGTTTCGATATCTCAGCTCTGGAAGGGGCTAGAGCCTCCATTTTTGCACTCAGGTCTAAGTCTCATGGCCCTCTATCAGAATTTGGGAAGATTGGAGAAACTTAATTTTTCGCCCCAAAAAAAAAACGTAAGGGGTACCACTGTCGTTTTTTTTTCGGGCCGAATTTTTGAGTTTCGATATCGCAGCTCTGGAAGGGGCTAGAGCCTCCATTTTTTCAATCAGGTCTAAGTCTCATGGCCCTCTATCAGAATTTGGGAAGATTGGAGAAACTTAATTTTTCGCCCAAAAAAAAAAACGTAAGGGGTACCACTGTCGTTTTTTTTTCGGGCCGAATTTTTGAGTTTCGATATCTCAGCTCTGGAAGGGGCTAGAGCCTCCATTTTTGCACTCAGGTCTAAGTCTCATGGCCCTCTATCGGAATTTGGGAAGATTGGAGAAACTTAATTTTTCGCCCAAAAAAAAAAACGTAAGGGGTACCACTGTCGTTTTTTTTTCGGGCCGAATTTTTGAGTTTCGATATCTCAGCTCTGGAAGGGGCTAGAGCCTCCATTTTTGCACTCAGGTCTAAGTCTCATGGCCCTCTATCAGAATTTGGGAAGATTGGAGAAACTTAATTTTTCGCCCAAAAAAAAAACGTAAGGGGTACCACTGTCGTTTTTTTTTCGGGCCGAATTTTTGAGTTTCGATATCTCAGCTCTGGAAGGGGCTAGAGCCTCCATTTTTGCACTCAGGTCTAAGTCTCATGGCCCTCTATCAGAATTTTGGAAGATTGGAGAAACTTAATTTTTCACCCAAAAAAAAAACGTAAGGGGTACCACTGTCGTTTTTTTTTTTGGCCGAATTTTTGAGTTTCGATATCTCAGCTCTGGAAGGGGCTAGAGCCTCCATTTTTGCACTCAGGTCTAAGTCTCATGGCCCTCTATCAGAATTGGGGAAGATTGGAGAAACTTAATTTTTCGCACCAAAAAAAAAACGTAAGGGGTACCACTGTCGTTTTTTTTTCGGGCCGAATTTTTGAGTTTCGATATCTCAGCTCTGGAAGGGGCTAGAGCCTCCATTTTTGCACTCAGGTCTAAGTCTCATGGCCCTCTATCAGAATTTGGGAAGATTGGAGAAACTTAATTTTTCGCCCAAAAAAAAAAACGTAAGGGGTACCACTGTCGTTTTTTTTTTCGGGCCGAATTTTTGAGTTTCGATATCGCAGCTCTGGAAGGGGCTAGAGCCTCCATTTTTGCACTCAGGTCTAAGTCTCATGGCCCTCTATCAGAATTTGGGAAGATTGGAGAAACTTAATTTTTCGCCCAAAAAAAAAAACGTAAGGGGTACCACTGTCGTTTTTTTTTCGGGCCGAATTTTTGAGTTTCGATATCTCAGCTCTGGAAGGGGCTAGAGCCTCCATTTTTGCACTCAGGTCTAAGTCTCATGGCCCTCTATCGGAATTTGGGAAGATTGGAGAAACTTAATTTTTCGCCCAAAAAAAAAAACGTAAGGGGTACCACTGTCGTTTTTTTTTCGGGCCGAATTTTTGAGTTTCGATATCTCAGCTCTGGAAGGGGCTAGAGCCTCCATTTTTGCACTCAGGTCTAAGTCTCATGGCCCTCTATCAGAATTTGGGAAGATTGGAGAAACTTAATTTTTCGCCCAAAAAAAAAACGTAAGGGGTACCACTGTCGTTTTTTTTTCGGGCCGAATTTTTGAGTTTCGATATCTCAGCTCTGGAAGGGGCTAGAGCCTCCATTTTTGCACTCAGGTCTAAGTCTCATGGCCCTCTATCAGAATTTGGGAAGATTGGAGAAACTTAATTTTTCGCCCAAAAAAAAAAACGTAAGGGGTACCACTGTCGTTTTTTTTCGGGCCGAATTTTTGAGTTTTGATATCTCAGCTCTGGAAGGGGCTAGAGCCTCCATTTTTGCACTCAGGTCTAAGTCTCATGGCCCTCTATCAGAATTTGGGAAGATTGGAGAAACTTAATTTTTCACCCAAAAAAAAAACGTAAGGGGTACCACTGTCGTTTTTTTTTTTGGCCGAATTTTTGAGTTTCGATATCTCAGCTCTGGAAGGGGCTAGAGCCTCCATTTTTGCACTCAGGTCTAAGTTTAATGGCCCTCTATCAGAATTTGGGAAGATTGGAGAAACTTAATTTTTCGCCCCAAAAAAAAAAACGTAAGGGGTACCACTGTCGTTTTTTTTTCGGGCCGAATTTTTGAGTTTCGATATCTCAGCTCTGGAAGGGGCTAGAGCCTCCATTTTTGCACTCAGGTCTAAGTCTCATGGCCCTCTATCAGAATTTGGGAAGATTGGAGAAACTTAATTTTTCGCCCCAAAAAAAAAACGTAAGGGGTACCACTGTCGTTTTTTTTTCGGGCCGAATTTTTGAGTTTCGATATCGCAGCTCTGGAAGGGGCTAGAGCCTCCATTTTTGCACTCAGGTCTAAGTCTCATGGCCCTCTATCAGAATTTGGGAAGATTGGAGAAACTTAATTTTTCGCCCAAAAAAAAAAACGTAAGGGGTACCACTGTCGTTTTTTTTTCGGGCCGAATTTTTGAGTTTCGATATCTCAGCTCTGGAAGGGGCTAGAGCCTCCATTTTTGCACTCAGGTCTAAGTCTCATGGCCCTCTATCGGAATTTGGGAAGATTGGAGAAACTTAATTTTTCGCCCAAAAAAAAAAACGTAAGGGGTACCACTGTCGTTTTTTTTTCGGGCCGAATTTTTGAGTTTCGATATCTCAGCTCTGGAAGGGGCTAGAGCCTCCATTTTTGCACTCAGGTCTAAGTCTCATGGCCCTCTATCAGAATTTGGGAAGATTGGAGAAACTTAATTTTTCGCCCAAAAAAAAAACGTAAGGGGTACCACTGTCGTTTTTTTTTCGGGCCGAATTTTTGAGTTTCGATATCTCAGCTCTGGAAGGGGCTAGAGCCTCCATTTTTGCACTCAGGTCTAAGTCTCATGGCCCTCTATCAGAATTTGGGAAGATTGGAGAAACTTAATTTTTCACCCAAAAAAAAAACGTAAGGGGTACCACTGTCGTTTTTTTTTTTGGCCGAATTTTTGAGTTTCGATATCTCAGCTCTGGAAGGGGCTAGAGCCTCCATTTTTGCACTCAGGTCTAAGTCTCATGGCCCTCTATCAGAATTGGGGAAGATTGGAGAAACTTAATTTTTCGCACCAAAAAAAAAACGTAAGGGGTACCACTGTCGTTTTTTTTTCGGGCCGAATTTTTGAGTTTCGATATCTCAGCTCTGGAAGGGGCTAGAGCCTCCATTTTTGCACTCAGGTCTAAGTCTCATGGCCCTCTATCAGAATTTGGGAAGATTGGAGAAACTTAATTTTTCGCCCAAAAAAAAAAACGTAAGGGGTACCACTGTCGTTTTTTTTTTCGGGCCGAATTTTTGAGTTTCGATATCGCAGCTCTGGAAGGGGCTAGAGCCTCCATTTTTGCACTCAGGTCTAAGTCTCATGGCCCTCTATCAGAATTTGGGAAGATTGGAGAAACTTAATTTTTCGCCCAAAAAAAAAAACGTAAGGGGTACCACTGTCGTTTTTTTTTCGGGCCGAATTTTTGAGTTTCGATATCTCAGCTCTGGAAGGGGCTAGAGCCTCCATTTTTGCACTCAGGTCTAAGTCTCATGGCCCTCTATCGGAATTTGGGAAGATTGGAGAAACTTAATTTTTCGCCCAAAAAAAAAAACGTAAGGGGTACCACTGTCGTTTTTTTTTCGGGCCGAATTTTTGAGTTTCGATATCTCAGCTCTGGAAGGGGCTAGAGCCTCCATTTTTGCACTCAGGTCTAAGTCTCATGGCCCTCTATCAGAATTTGGGAAGATTGGAGAAACTTAATTTTTCGCCCAAAAAAAAAACGTAAGGGGTACCACTGTCGTTTTTTTTTCGGGCCGAATTTTTGAGTTTCGATATCTCAGCTCTGGAAGGGGCTAGAGCCTCCATTTTTGCACTCAGGTCTAAGTCTCATGGCCCTCTATCAGAATTTGGGAAGATTGGAGAAACTTAATTTTTCGCCCAAAAAAAAAAACGTAAGGGGTACCACTGTCGTTTTTTTTCGGGCCGAATTTTTGAGTTTTGATATCTCAGCTCTGGAAGGGGCTAGAGCCTCCATTTTTGCACTCAGGTCTAAGTCTCATGGCCCTCTATCAGAATTTGGGAAGATTGGAGAAACTTAATTTTTCGCCCAAAAAAAAACGTAAGGGGTACCACTGTCGTTTTTTTTTCGGGCCGAATTTTTGAGTTTCGATATCTCAGCTCTGGAAGGGGCTAGAGCCTCCATTTTTGCACTCAGGTCTAAGTCGCATGGCCCTCTATCAGAATTTGGGAAGATTGGAGAAACTTAATTTTTCGCCCAAAAAAAAAAACGTAAGGGGTACCACTGTCGTTTTTTTTTCGGGCCGAATTTTTGAGTTTCGATATCTCAGCTCTGGAAGGGGCTAGAGCCTCCATTTTTGCACTCAGGTCTAAGTCTCATGGCCCTCTATCAGAATTTGGGAAGATTGGAGAAACTTAATTTTTCGCCCCAAAAAAAAAACGTAAGGGGTACCACTGTCGTTTTTTTTTCGGGCCGAATTTTTGAGTTTCGATATCTGAGCTCTGGAAGGGGCTAGAGCCTCCATTTTTGCACTCAGGTCTAAGTCTCATGGCCCTCTATCAGAATTTGGGAAGATTGGAGAAACTTAATTTTTCGCCCCAAAAAAAAAACGTAAGGGGTACCACTGTCGTTTTTTTTTCGGGCCGAATTTTTGAGTTTCGATATCTCAGCTCTGGAAGGGGCTAGAGCCTCCATTTTTGCACTCAGGTCTAAGTCTCATGGCCCTCTATCAGAATTTGGGAAGATTGGAGAAACTTAATTTTTCGCCCAAAAAAAAAAAACGTAAGGGGTACCACTGTCGTTTTTTTTTCGGGCCGAATTTTTGAGTTTCGATATCTCAGCTCTGGAAGGGGCTAGAGCCTCCATTTTTGCACTCAGGTCTTAGTCTCATGGCCCTCTACCAGAATTTGGGAAGATTGGAGAAACTTAATTTTTCGCCCCAAAAAAAAAACGTAAGGGGTACCACTGTCGTTTTTTTTCGGGCCGAATTTTTGAGTTTCGATATCTCAGCTCTGGAAGGGGCTAGAGCCTCCATTTTTGCACTCAGGTCTAAGTCTCATGGCCCTCTATCAGAATTTGGGAAGATTGGAGAAACTTAATTTTTCGCCCAAAAAAAAAACGTAAGGGGTACCACTGTCGTTTTTTTTTCGGGCCGAATTTTTGAGTTTCGATATCTCAGCTCTGGAAGGGGCTAGAGCCTCCATTTTTGCACTCAGGTCTAAGTTTAATGGCCCTCTATCAGAATTTGGGAAGATTGGAGAAACTTAATTTTTCGCCCAAAAAAAAAACGTAAGGGGTACCACTGTCGTTTTTTTTTCGGGCCGAATTTTTGAGTTTCGATATCTCAGCTCTGGAAGGGGCTAGAGCCTCCATTTTTGCACTCAGGTCTAAGTTTAATGGCCCTCTATCAGAATTTGGGAAGATTGGAGAAACTTAATTTTTCGCCCCAAAAAAAAAACGTAAGGGGTACCACTGTCGTTTTTTTTTCGGGCCGAATTTTTGAGTTTCGATATCTCAGCTCTGGAAGGGGCTAGAGCCTCCATTTTTGCACTCAGGTCTAAGTCTCATGGCCCTCTATCAGAATTTGGGAAGATTGGAGAAACTTAATTTTTCGCCCCAAAAAAAAAACGTAAGGGGTACCACTGTCGTTTTTTTTTCGGGCCGAATTTTTGAGTTTCGATATCTCAGCTCTGGAAGGGGCTAGAGCCTCCATTTTTGCACTCAGGTCTAAGTCTCATGGCCCTCTATCAGAATTTGGGAAGATTGGAGAAACTTAATTTTTCGCCCCAAAAAAAAAACGTAAGGGGTACCACTGTCGTTTTTTTTTCGGGCCGAATTTTTGAGTTTCGATATCGCAGCTCTGGAAGGGGCTAGAGCCTCCATTTTTGCACTCAGGTCTAAGTCTCATGGCCCTCTATCAGAATTTGGGAAGATTGGAGAAACTTAATTTTTCGCCCAAAAAAAAAAACGTAAGGGGTACCACTGTCGTTTTTTTTTCGGGCCGAATTTTTGAGTTTCGATATCTCAGCTCTGGAAGGGGCTAGAGCCTCCATTTTTGCACTCAGGTCTAAGTCTCATGGCCCTCTATCGGAATTTGGGAAGATTGGAGAAACTTAATTTTTCGCCCAAAAAAAAAAACGTAAGGGGTACCACTGTCGTTTTTTTTTCGGGCCGAATTTTTGAGTTTCGATATCTCAGCTCTGGAAGGGGCTAGAGCCTCCATTTTTGCACTCAGGTCTAAGTCTCATGGCCCTCTATCAGAATTTGGGAAGATTGGAGAAACTTAATTTTTCGCCCAAAAAAAAAACGTAAGGGGTACCACTGTCGTTTTTTTTTCGGGCCGAATTTTTGAGTTTCGATATCTCAGCTCTGGAAGGGGCTAGAGCCTCCATTTTTGCACTCAGGTCTAAGTCTCATGGCCCTCTATCAGAATTTGGGAAGATTGGAGAAACTTAATTTTTCGCCCAAAAAAAAAAACGTAAGGGGTACCACTGTCGTTTTTTTTCGGGCCGAATTTTTGAGTTTTGATATCTCAGCTCTGGAAGGGGCTAGAGCCTCCATTTTTGCACTCAGGTCTAAGTCTCATGGCCCTCTATCAGAATTTGGGAAGATTGGAGAAACTTAATTTTTCACCCAAAAAAAAAACGTAAGGGGTACCACTGTCGTTTTTTTTTTTGGGGCCGAATTTTTGAGTTTCGATATCTCAGCTCTGGAAGGGGCTAGAGCCTCCATTTTTGCACTCAGGTCTAAGTCTCATGGCCCTCTACCAGAATTTGGGAAGATTGGAGAAACTTAATTTTTCGCCCCAAAAAAAAAACGTAAGGGGTACCACTGTCGTTTTTTTTCGGGCCGAATTTTTGAGTTTCGATATCTCAGCTCTGGAAGGGGCTAGAGCCTCCATTTTTGCACTCAGGTCTAAGTCTCATGGCCCTCTATCAGAATTTGGGAAGATTGGAGAAACTTAATTTTTCGCCCAAAAAAAAAAACGTAAGGGGTACCACTGTCGTTTTTTTTTCGGGCCGAATTTTTGAGTTTCGATATCTCAGCTCTGGAAGGGGCTAGAGCCTCCATTTTTGCACTCAGGTCTAAGTCTCATGGCCCTCTATCGGAATTTGGGAAGATTGGAGAAACTTAATTTTTCGCCCAAAAAAAAAAACGTAAGGGGTACCACTGTCGTTTTTTTTTCGGGCCGAATTTTTGAGTTTCGATATCTCAGCTCTGGAAGGGGCTAGAGCCTCCATTTTTGCACTCAGGTCTAAGTCTCATGGCCCTCTATCAGAATTTGGGAAGATTGGAGAAACTTAATTTTTCGCCCAAAAAAAAAACGTAAGGGGTACCACTGTCGTTTTTTTTTCGGGCCGAATTTTTGAGTTTCGATATCTCAGCTCTGGAAGGGGCTAGAGCCTCCATTTTTGCACTCAGGTCTAAGTCTCATGGCCCTCTATCAGAATTTGGGAAGATTGGAGAAACTTAATTTTTCGCCCAAAAAAAAAAACGTAAGGGGTACCACTGTCGTTTTTTTTCGGGCCGAATTTTTGAGTTTTGATATCTCAGCTCTGGAAGGGGCTAGAGCCTCCATTTTTGCACTCAGGTCTAAGTCTCATGGCCCTCTATCAGAATTTGGGAAGATTGGAGAAACTTAATTTTTCACCCAAAAAAAAAACGTAAGGGGTACCACTGTCGTTTTTTTTTTTGGCCGAATTTTTGAGTTTCGATATCTCAGCTCTGGAAGGGGCTAGAGCCTCCATTTTTGCACTCAGGTCTAAGTCTCATGGCCCTCTATCAGAATTTGGGAAGATTGGAGAAACTTAATTTTTCGCCCCAAAAAAAAAACGTAAGGGGTACCACTGTCGTTTTTTTTTCGGGCCGAATTTTTGAGTTTCGATATCTCAGCTCTGGAAGGGGCTAGAGCCTCCATTTTTGCACTCAGGTCTAAGTCTCATGGCCCTCTATCAGAATTTGGGAAGATTGGAGAAACTTAATTTTTCGCCCAAAAAAAAAAACGTAAGGGGTACCACTGTCGTTTTTTTTTTCGGGCCGAATTTTTGAGTTTCGATATCGCAGCTCTGGAAGGGGCTAGAGCCTCCATTTTTGCACTCAGGTCTAAGTCTCATGGCCCTCTATCAGAATTTGGGAAGATTGGAGAAACTTAATTTTTCGCCCAAAAAAAAAAACGTAAGGGGTACCACTGTCGTTTTTTTTTCGGGCCGAATTTTTGAGTTTCGATATCTCAGCTCTGGAAGGGGCTAGAGCCTCCATTTTTGCACTCAGGTCTAAGTCTCATGGCCCTCTATCGGAATTTGGGAAGATTGGAGAAACTTAATTTTTCGCCCAAAAAAAAAAACGTAAGGGGTACCACTGTCGTTTTTTTTTCGGGCCGAATTTTTGAGTTTCGATATCTCAGCTCTGGAAGGGGCTAGAGCCTCCATTTTTGCACTCAGGTCTAAGTCTCATGGCCCTCTATCAGAATTTGGGAAGATTGGAGAAACTTAATTTTTCGCCCAAAAAAAAAACGTAAGGGGCACCACTGTCGTTTTTTTTTCGGGCCGAATTTTTGAGTTTCGATATCTCAGCTCTGGAAGGGGCTAGAGCCTCCATTTTTGCACTCAGGTCTAAGTCTCATGGCCCTCTATCAGAATTTGGGAAGATTGGAGAAACTTAATTTTTCGCCCAAAAAAAAAAACGTAAGGGGTACCACTGTCGTTTTTTTTCGGGCCGAATTTTTGAGTTTTGATATCTCAGCTCTGGAAGGGGCTAGAGCCTCCATTTTTGCACTCAGGTCCAAGTCTCATGGCCCTCTATCGGAATTTGGGAAGATTGGAGAAACTTAATTTTTCGCCCAAAAAAAAACGTAAGGGGTACCACTGTCGTTTTTTTTTCGGGCCGAATTTTTGAGTTTCGATATCTCAGCTCTGGAAGGGGCTAGAGCCTCCATTTTTGCACTCAGGTCTAAGTCTCATGGCCCTCTATCAGAATTTGGGAAGATTGGAGAAACTTAATTTTTCACCCAAAAAAAAAACGTAAGGGGTACCACTGTCGTTTTTTTTTTTGGCCGAATTTTTGAGTTTCGATATCTCAGCTCTGGAAGGGGCTAGAGCCTCCATTTTTGCACTCAGGTCTAAGTCTCATGGCCCTCTATCAGAATTTGGGAAGATTGGAGAAACTTAATTTTTCGCCCCAAAAAAAAAACGTAAGGGGTACCACTGTCGTTTTTTTTTCGGGCCGAATTTTTGAGTTTCGATATCTCAGCTCTGGAAGGGGCTAGAGCCTCCATTTTTGCACTCAGGTCTAAGTCTCATGGCCCTCTATCAGAATTTGGGAAGATTGGAGAAACTTAATTTTTCGCCCAAAAAAAAAAACGTAAGGGGTACCACTGTCGTTTTTTTTTTCGGGCCGAATTTTTGAGTTTCGATATCGCAGCTCTGGAAGGGGCTAGAGCCTCCATTTTTGCACTCAGGTCTAAGTCTCATGGCCCTCTATCAGAATTTGGGAAGATTGGAGAAACTTAATTTTTCGCCCAAAAAAAAAAACGTAAGGGGTACCACTGTCGTTTTTTTTTCGGGCCGAATTTTTGAGTTTCGATATCTCAGCTCTGGAAGGGGCTAGAGCCTCCATTTTTGCACTCAGGTCTAAGTCTCATGGCCCTCTATCGGAATTTGGGAAGATTGGAGAAACTTAATTTTTCGCCCAAAAAAAAAAACGTAAGGGGTACCACTGTCGTTTTTTTTTCGGGCCGAATTTTTGAGTTTCGATATCTCAGCTCTGGAAGGGGCTAGAGCCTCCATTTTTGCACTCAGGTCTAAGTCTCATGGCCCTCTATCAGAATTTGGGAAGATTGGAGAAACTTAATTTTTCGCCCAAAAAAAAAACGTAAGGGGTACCACTGTCGTTTTTTTTTCGGGCCGAATTTTTGAGTTTCGATATCTCAGCTCTGGAAGGGGCTAGAGCCTCCATTTTTGCACTCAGGTCTAAGTCTCATGGCCCTCTATCAGAATTTGGGAAGATTGGAGAAACTTAATTTTTGCGCCCAAAAAAAAAAACGTAAGGGGTACCACTGTCGTTTTTTTTCGGGCCGAATTTTTGAGTTTTGATATCTCAGCTCTGGAAGGGGCTAGAGCCTCCATTTTTGCACTCAGGTCTAAGTCTCATGGCCCTCTACCAGAATTTGGGAAGATTGGAGAAACTTAATTTTTCGCCCAAAAAAAAAAACGTAAGGGGTACCACTGTCGTTTTTTTTTTCGGGCCGAATTTTTGAGTTTC
The DNA here is from genome assembly GCF_988280905.1 of Pimephales promelas. Classification (NCBI taxonomy): domain Eukaryota; kingdom Metazoa; phylum Chordata; class Actinopteri; order Cypriniformes; family Leuciscidae; genus Pimephales; species Pimephales promelas. The sequence continues at coordinate 647,158 of NC_142781.1, forward strand.
GATATCTCAGCTCTGGAAGGGGCTAGAGCCTCCATTTTTGCACTCAGGTCTAAGTCTCATGGCCCTCTATCAGAATTCGGGAAGATTGGAGAAACTTAATTTTTCGCCCAAAAAAAAAACGTAAGGGGTACCACTGTCGTTTTTTTTTCGGACCGAATTTTTGAGTTTCGATATCTCAGCTCTGGAAGGGGCTAGAGCCTCCATTTTTGCACTCAGGTCTAAGTCTCATGGCCCTCTATCAGAATTTGGGAAGATTGGAGAAACTTAATTTTTTGCCCAAAAAAAAAACGTAAGGGGTACCACTGTCGTTTTTTTTTCGGGCCGAATTTTTGAGTTTCGATATCTCAGCTCTGGAAGGGGCTAGAGCCTCCATTTTTGCACTCAGGTCTAAGTCTCATGGCCCTCTATCAGAATCCAGAGTTTTGGGGAGATTGGAGAAACTTAATTTTTCGCCCCAAAAAAAAAAACGTAAGGGGTACCACTGTCGTTTTTTTTTCGGGCCGAATTTTTGAGTTTCGATATCTCAGCTCTGGAAGGGGCTACAGCCTCCATTTTTGCACTCAGGTCTAAGTCTCATGGCCCTCTATCAGAATTTGGGAAGATTGGAGAAACTTAATTTTTCGCCCCCAAAAAAAAACGTAAGGGGTACCACTGTCGTTTTTTTTTTCGGGCCGAATTTTTGAGTTTCGATATCTCAGCTCTGGAAGGGGCTAGAGCCTCCATTTTTGCACTCAGGTCTAAGTCTCATGGCCCTCTATCAGAATCCAGAGTTTTGGGAAGATTGGAGAAACTTGATTTTTCGCCCAAAAAAAAAACGTAAGGGGTACCACTGTCGTTTTTTTTTTCGGGCCGAATTTTTGAGTTTCGATATCTCAGCTCTGGAAGGGGCTAGAGCCTCCATTTTTGCACTCAGGTCTAAGTCTCATGGCCCTCTATCAGAATTTGGGAAGATTGGAGAAACTTAATTTTTCGCCCAAAAAAAAAACGTAAGGGGTACCACTGTCGTTTTTTTTTCGGGCCGAATTTTTGAGTTTCGATATCTCAGCTCTGGAAGGGGCTAGAGCCTCCATTTTTGCACTCAGGTCTAAGTCTCATGGCCCTCTATCAGAATTTGGGAAGATTGGAGAAACTTAATTTTTTGCCCAAAAAAAAAACGTAAGGGGTACCATTGTCGTTTTTTTTTTCGGGCCGAATTTTTGAGTTTCGATATCTCAGCTCTGGAAGGGGCTAGAGCCTCCATTTTTGCACTCAGGTCTAAGTCTCATGGCCCTCTATCAGAATCTAGAGTTTTGGGAAGATTGGAGAAACTTAATTTTTCGCCCCAAAAAAAAAAACGTAAGGGGTACCACTGTCGTTTTTTTTTTTCGGGCCGAATTTTTGAGTTTCGATATCTCAGCTCTGGAAGGGGCTACAGCCTCCATTTTTGCACTCAGGTCTAAGTCTCATGGCCCTCTATCAGAATTTGGGAAGATTGGAGAAACTTAATTTTTCGCCCCAAAAAAAAAACGTAAGGGGTACCACTGTCGTTTTTTTTTTCGGGCCGAATTTTTGAGTTTCGATATCTCAGCTCTGGAAGGGGCTAGAGCCTCCATTTTTGCACTCAGGTCTAAGTCTCATGGCCCTCTATCAGAATTTGGGAAGATTGGAGAAACTTAATTTTTCGCCCCAAAAAAAAAACGTAAGGGGTACCACTGTCGTTTTTTTTCGGGCCGAATTTTTGAGTTTCGATATCTCAGCTCTGGAAGGGGCTAGAGCCTCCATTTTTGCACTCAGGTCTAAGTCTCATGGCCCTCTATCAGAATTTGGGAAGATTGGAGAAAATTAATTTTTCGCCCCCAAAAAAAAACGTAAGGGGTACCACTGTCGTTTTTTTTTTCGGGCCGAATTTTTGAGTTTCGATATCTCAGCTCTGGAAGGGGCTAGAGCCTCCATTTTTGCACTCAGGTCTAAGTCTCATGGCCCTCTATCAGAATCCAGAGTTTCAAGAAGATCAGAGAAACTCAAAATTTCGACACGAAAAAAAAACCGACAGTGGTACCCCTATCGTTTTTTTTCGGGTCAAAATTTTGAGTTTCGATATCTCAGCTGTGGAAGGGTGTAACGCCTCAATTTTTGCACTGAGGTCTAAGTCTCATGGCCCTCTATCAGAATCCAGAGTTTCAAGAAGATCAGAGAATCTCAAAATTTCGACCCGAAAATAAAAACGACAGTGGTACCCTTTTGTTTTTTTTTTCCGGATCGAAATTTTGAGTTTCGATATCTCAGCTCTGGAAGGGTCTAGAGCCTCCATTTTTGCACTCATGTCTAAGTCTCATGGCCCTCTATCAGAATCCAGAGTTTCAAGAAGATCAGAGAAACTCAAAATTTCGACCTGAAAAAAAAAAAGACGACAGTGGTACCCCTTTCATTTTTTTTTGGGGTCGAAATTTTTAGTTTTGATATCTCAGCTCTGGAAGGGTCTAGAGCCTCCATTTTTGCACCGAGGTCTAAGTCTCATGGCCCTCTATCAGAATCCAGAGTTTCAAGAAGATCAGAGAAACTCAAAATTTCGACGCGAAAAAAACAAAAAGACAGTGGTTCCCCTTTTTTTAAAAAAAATTTTCGGGTCGAAAGACAGAGAACACACACTGCATTTCTGTAATAATGGCATACCACATACTGTATAAGCTTTTAAATATTACATATGACGGAGAAGCCAGAGTAAACCCTGATGTCATCGCCCAGCTCAGTTCAGTTCTCATATAATGCTATCAATGCAGCCGTTGCTTAGCAACGGGAAGTAACTCCTGTAACTTCAGTCCCGTTAGCAGCTTAGTGCTTACAGATTAGGAGACATTATAGTGTGTTCGCTGCATTTGTAATGTTATACTTTTAAAATAGGTTAACATCCGGGTATCTCTCCAGTCTCCACTGGAATGTGTTAACGCAAACGTGTAAGTTTCACGTTTGAAGGGGTTAAACCGTGACATCTACACGGTTTTCCAAAGTGGACCAACGTGATTATTTCACGTGACATCTAGCCTACACGTTTTCCAAAGTGGACCAATGTGATTATTTCACGTCTTGTCGTGATACTGGGTTGGGATATTATCGCCAGTCCTTTAGTCGAATATAGAGTTTAATCAAACACAAAAAGCAAAATTATTCATCCATCAAGTTAATATTCAAACTTACCGAAAGTTTGTGGGGTCGATGATGACGCTGTGTTTTAAGGATAGACTAGAATGAAGTGAAGAGTAAAGGCGATTTATTGGTTGATGTATTCTAATAAGGCGCAGGCAGCCATCATCTATAGGCCTACTTGCAGCAGCAGGTCGATCGTTCACAAGTTAAATATAGAATAAATGTATTTGTCATATCAAATTAAAACCTGACGTTTCAATTTTGCCCTGCTGCCCACGGGGGTTTGATTGACAGGTGGCCTGGCCAATCATAACGCCGAATAAGCAACTTTGTCCGACAACAAAGCTGTCAGTAACGTCGGTGGATATGAACTTGAAAACAGTATTGTTTAAATTACTTAAATGACAATATTTGAAAGTTGAGACTTTGTTTCATATCATCAGTAAGCTGCTCTGAACTCTCTCTCGTAATCACTCGGTGTAACGTTAGTCTTTGCCCCGCGATGTATTTTTCACTGCGTGAGTGCATGAGAACATGATGTGTGTGACTCGTGAGACCCGCCTGGCTCGTGGCTATGATATTAATGATAATGATTCCATGATAATGCATGGAATATAACAGGGGAAAGTGCCACTAAATAATTTGTGGGGGACGTTGCGTGGTAAGGCTTTGGTAATCAGATGGCTTGCAGTATCTGCTCCACAGCCAATCACGGGCCCCCTCCTTGCTTGGGCCCCGGGGCTTTAGCCCCGCCTAGCCCTATGGTTAATGCGGCCGTGGCTGTACCAACCCCGTAAGACCTTCGTTCATCTTCGGAACACAAATGAAGATATTTTTGGATCACATTATGAGGTGGATCACTTTCATTAAGGTGAAAACTAAATTCATCTTAATGAAAGGCTTTGTGCTTTATGTTTGATGTGAAAGTTTAAAGCAGTCTTTCAGTGCCGATTTCAAAGCTCTCACGTCCGTAATGGGGAACTGTCACGTAACATTGTTTTTCCCTCATAAATGCATACATGAAAAACAAGACAATGAATATTTATGTTCTGTGGAGAGCCAACCCTTTTCATCCGGTGGGTCTCCGTGCGTCTCTCTGTCAGCACTATATCAGGGGCCCGTTTCAATAAGGAGGTTCAACCAACTCTGAGTTAAAGCTTGAACTCAGAGTTGACTTGAGATGGGAAACTCTGAGTTTTCGGTTACAGAACAGCTGAAATGAGTTAGTTCAATCAACTCTGAGTTGACTGACTCTGAGTTAAGCGCGTGCACCACAGCTATAAAAGCCATTATCAATGGAGCGCAGATATTATGAGTCACCATGGCAACAGCGCCAGACAAAAAGAGGTGTTGGGTGTAATTAATTACCAAGTAATCTAAATATTGTAATTTAATTAAAGGGATTACTCTTAATTCTTCTGTAATTTAAAATAAAATATGATGCAATTACATTAAATAGGCTACTGCATAAACTATAGACCAATTCAGTATAAAACAATAGTGGATTTAGCATACATTTTTAAAAGGTATACTTTTATATAACCTTCTCCCTCTACACACTTTACAATTGCATGAATTATTCTTGAATTGATCATTGTTAATTTGAAAGCATTAAAAGTGCAGTTTCTTGTCTCTCCTCCTTGTATTAATCAAGTGGTTGAGGTTGATATAGGATTTAGTAATATGTAGACCAATACTTTCTTGAGATAGTAATTATTACATTAATCTAACTACACCGTTGAAGATGTCATTTGTTGTTAATAATTCATAACTATTTTAGAGTAACTGTTATAATATCAGAGGTGAAACTGGAAGAATGTTATTCAACCTAAAGTAGGCTACTATTACTTTGATACATTTTTACTTAAGTAAAAGTAAAAATTCCAGAAAAAATCTACTCAAGTAAAAAGTAGTTAATTTAAAACATGAGTAAAAGTTGCAGGGTAACTTGTTTAACAGCGGGGGTGGGGTGGGGTGGGGGACTCCCCCATGTGGGGTTGTAACGTATGAGAGTTTCACAGTATGAGAACCGTCTCAGAAAATATCACGGTTTATGGTATTAAACAATTGTTAAATATATAAACTGCATTATTAAATTATGGTTATTATTTTCATCAGTTAAAATGATAGTTAAATAAATGAAACATTTGTTCAATAAAACATAATATCAACTAACTTCAATAATTGATTATGATTGACATCTTATTTTTTATTATTAATAACGTATTACATTTTATTACAATTTTTTCAATGATTTAATAGAAATATATTATCCAAAACAGTGGTAATCAAATAAAAGTTTAGCAAATGTTTTAATCCTTTTATTTTTTGGCAAAGTGCTGCAAAACAGATTTAGTCAATTAAACCATGGACAAACAATATATATATTCCTTAAAGAATGTGTAAATACATTTTAGTATTATTGTTGGTGTTTAAACAGCACTTCCTCTTTAAAAAAGGGGAGGAGACCACAAGAAACTCTGGGTTTACTGAAGAAAACCTGCTCCCGACCAGGTTAGGTTACCATGGTAACTGACTCGGAGTATAAGTTACCTCTCTTTCAGAAACGGGCTTGACTTACTCTGCTTTCTCGGGTTTGATATACCCCCCTTTCTGAAACGGAAAACCCAGAGTTTCCCTCATTTCAGGGTTAACATACTCAGAGTTTTCACTTAACCTCCTTTCTGAAACAGGCCCCAGCGCTTGGTTCATGCATAATGACGCACACCAATGTTTATGACGGATCAGCCTGTAATTGGTCAAAACCATCACGTGAAAACATCACGTGATATCCAAAATGGCAGCTAGCATCGAGCTAGCGGCAAAAATGATGGAATGTTTATAAATTATATACTTCAAGCGTATCAAAGTTGGATATACGCGTTTGGATTTATTGTTGAAAAATATCGAAAAGGATGCACACGTTCCAGGCTGGATAGAAAACCTTCTATTAATCTAGAAATACACCATAGACACCCCCGTGATGGCTAGCTCGTTAGCTTTCGGCTGAAAAAACGGTAAGAAAATCGATAAATCTGTCATCGAAAAATATAAATATTTACCGGAAGTGCCGTGTGGCGTCGTCGACGATGCCGTCGGTCGATGAGGGTTAAGTGACTTGAAATGTGAGCAAAAGACAGTAAATCAATCAAATGAATATAATGAATTTAATAAAGGCAGACACTACGTACATGGTTACTAACGTTACAGGGATAAGATGTATTTACAAACACAATAACACAACGACAAAAATGTGGAGAGGAGGTTGAAAGTGACAGTAAAAGTGGGAGGGAGAGAAAGATATTTTGGTACATTCACCTAGACAGTTTAAAGAGACAACACAGAAAGCACAATCTTAAATGCTCCGAGAGCTCGATAAAGAGAGATACTTGCAAAGGTATTTGGGTCTCTTTGTTTGCTGAAAGGCTGAAACAGAGGTTAAAAGTCTTTGAGGTAAAATTACCAAAGAAATAATTCAGACTGAGTTCATTTCACTTCGTGGAAGTGAACAGAGTCGAATACAGAAAACAAAACTTAATTAAAGCTGCAAGCAGCATTTATCGGTGTTCAAGCAGTTCAGACCTTTAAGGCCTTTAAGCACAAAAGCATCAAAAGGCATTCAGTTTTATTCAGCATACATTTATCCACTGACATAATAGATGGAAAATACCATTTACAGCCAATAGAGGCAATTTACCATTGGAAATACATGCTTTTCAAGCTTTTTAACAGTTATAGCGCCACCTATAGTCCGATCTCCATGAAACTTTGCTTGCTTGTTAATGATGTTATGACACATATGCTCATCGCATTTTTGTGAAGTTGTGACTTTTTGGGGGGGATTTACGGGCTTTTGACTGAATTTTGCCACAGACCACTATCTAAATGACCCCGTTACAGCCAACCAAATGCAAAATTTCAACTTTTTTTCGATAATTTTTGATCTAGAGAGTCCAGAGAACAGGCCTAGTTCGCAAAAGTGGGTTTCGGACAAAAAACAAAATAACTATTTTTTTTTGCTCCAAATGGAAATCCGAGATATACATCTTGTCCATCTTGAGCCAGGGATTACAGTGGTGTAAAAAATTGAAGCTAAGTCAAACGGTCTAGGAGTTATGAGCAATTTAGTACTTTTGGTTGCTGTAGCGCCACCTATGGGCCATACTCTTGTTGGCTCGGCCAATCAGAGAGTTGGAAGTCACAAGCGGGAGTTCAGATTTTATGGTCCAAATCAGCGAGACTTGCTGGTGGCTGCTGTTTAGGGACATTGATGATTACTGTAGGAGATGCTTTAACGACCCTTTGTTCTATAGCAAGGTATTTGAAGATGATCTAATTTCATTGGGTGTTTAATATAAGAATCTTAATGTGTCACAAAGTTTAGCAAAATGTCATGTAAATTAACAAATGGGAACAAAGATTGGAGTTTAGAGAGACAACACTTGCCACACATGGATTTGGTTAACCACAGATTGCAAAGTTTGAAACATTATCCCATTAGAGTTTGAGAAACATAGACCAAACCACACAAAAGGCAAATCATGAGATGGGGAGATTAGATACATTGTTCATACAATTCTCAAGGGGATATATAATAGAATATATATGATTACATGATTTATTTCTCTTCTTTGGTTAGAATTCAGAGAGAGCCAATGCTTCTCTGAACATTCCTTTGGGGGCGGGGTCGTAAACGTTGTTATCTAAGAAACACCAGGCTCTGGCAGTGATGTTAGTTTTGGTCCTTACTGAATTAATGAATAACCCCTAAATGCGTGTGTGGTGGTGGAAGGAACTTTGTTGAATTCCTCTCTGAGTTGATTTTCTTTGAAGCTTGCACCCCTGTGTGTGTGTGTGTGGGTGGTTGTGTACAATGTTCAAGTCTCGGTTGGGGGCTTTTCAACTTTGAGATTTGAAAGATGTCCACCTGGCAGACTCCAGAGTCTCTACATATTCAATCCAGAAACTAGCGCCCCCGTAATTGTATCACTATTTTAACAATATTTTTTGTCTTTTTCTGGCTACAAACTTAATTATCAGAAAGGTGAATGTTTCCCCATTAATGATTTGGCAATGCAAATTAAACAAGAAACAGTCCCCTTCCACTAAACACATTCGGGTTTCAAATATCTTGGAATAAACATTATGCGTTCCTTCACCTCTCTTCTTGGTGAGGAGGGGGGTTTGTATGAGGTTTTAGTTGTTTAAAGGGTACATTTCATGCTTTTAAATCATTCATTTTTATATATAAATCATACCGTTGTGGTCTAAAAAAAAACATAACTGCAATGCTTGGGTCTGAATTCCTCATTATTATAGCTCTACACAGGCCCCTTTTCTGATGTGCGTCTGTGAGCGACCCGTTTCAAAGCGGCCCCTTTAAATAAAAAGGAGATGCGTCACACCCCGCCCGCTCTCCAGGTCCATGAGTTCACGGTCAGTTCAACTCCCCACGTTCGGCCATTATTGTAGTTTGATTAGAGATATACAATTATATTAGCCTGACTACGTCAGACTTCCTACTTCCGCTAATTTCATTTCGCTCCTGTAGTCAGTCTGAGATAGCGGCCTACCTTTTAGTTTTCCACCGGCCTGAAAACAGCCGGCCAATCAACGAACAGAGGGTGGGCTGAGAGCCCTGACGTAGAGGCTAAGTGCAGAGGAGTACATTGTAGGTTAGAGAAATCGAATACCAAAACAACCGCAGAAATGGGAAACAAGACACGGGATGCAATTCGCTCTGTTATGGAGAACATTCTGGGGTTTTTCAAACTGAAGCAAAAGTCGTTTACAGCCATATTCACTCCAGTATTTCGCTCGCATCATCAGTGTTTACAGCTAGGACTGGCGCGTGCAGACGTTTTTATTTTTGCAAATCATTATAACAAGGACAAATATTAACACTTCAAGCTTAGGCATTTAGGCTACCCATTTTTTCAGGTTAATTGTAGTAATGACGGATCAGACCTGTTTGGCCATAACTATAAGGACATAACTTACCCCCATTCAACGTCAGTTCTCCGTCTTTTACGGCCATGACAATAACGTCGGTTTTCTCGGCTGTGAACGCTCCTGGCGCGCTCTTATTATCATAATAATAATCCACCATATTTCGTTTCGACATCCTGCTGCATTAGTCCCAGATATGTGATTCATGAACGATCTGTACATTGTGTATGTCACGTGACAAATGAAGGTAAGACTCGGAAGGTAAAGCGATTATTTATTTTCCCTGTAAATCATTTTTTACGGCATTATGATTTCTTAATTCAGAATATGATCAACATTGCGTAGGTGGATGTGATCGGGGAATTTGGCTGTTCAAATTATAACATTAAGCCACTTAAATAAACGAAATGACTCGAATGACTCAGAAAATCAGTAAAATGAACTTCCTCTTCATGACTCGCGAGAGCAGCGGCTCGGTCTCCATATGTCTATGCTCGGGCTCGTCCTCGCGGCGCTGCGGGGCGGCGGAAGCTAAATCAGTCATGACTCGTGCTGCGGGGCGGCCGCAACTCAGTAATTCATATAAATAACCTAGTGTGTGAATTGTTCATTCCCGGTTGGCACACATTTTACAGCCCTTACAAAAGCGCCGCTCCCTGTCTACAGTGGAAGTTCGATCATAGATTTGAGTTCGATTCATAATGTCTCGAGGCGGCCGTGTCGGCGCATAACATACGTCATAAATAAACTTGTCTGATTGGCTTACGGGTAACCAATGATTTTAAACTTCAGAGAAGCGCCCCCTTGCGAGAGAGAAAACACTTCTCTAGTGTGCCATTCCAGACTCTGTCTACGAAGCAAAGTGAAGTAGCAGAGTCTGGTATTACCAGGCTACGATTATATACGATACCTTCAAAGAACATTTTTATTCACACGTCAATAAAATGTCAACAACAGAAGACTTGTCCATCAAGCCTTACATATTCGAGCCAGAGCGAGCGAGTTGATAAAGACGACGAACCTACAGAACAACCTCTTCATCATATGGATGTATTGGTATGTGAGTTAACTGTTTTGTGTTATTAGTGAAAGTCGACTATTTCTCTTGTTAAAACAAGCACACTGACAAGATAAATGACTACGGTCTAATCTTACCACAAACAATCTGTATTGATAATATGATACGTTTAGAAAAGCAGCTAAATGAGCATTGATGAAACTCAAGAACAATAATACTGCAGACGTGTAACGTTACTTCAAAACCAAAACAAAGAAAGACAAATGTACTGCTAAACCATGACCACCATGTGTTTTAAGAAAGTAAAGTACTTTATTTTTATTAACGATATTTACAGCTTATCGACATGCTCTGTTCGTCGTCTCCAAAGATAGAAGGAATTTAACGTTACCTCTCATTCAGACGAAGTCGATCGGCAAACCCTTCTGTATAACGTTACTGGCGGGAATCCTTGAAGTGCTTCAGGTCACTAACGTACATCCAACAACCGAACATTTTGACTTGCCCTCTCGTAACTTCTGCATCATTGAGCTCGGACTACAAAATCGGAGTGAGAAATAATAATGGCGGATTGCTCGAAGTGTTGGGCCGGTAGTCGATGTCCTTATTCGGCAGTTCCGCTGCAAAATACGGTGACGCACTTGCTCAAAAAACGTCATAGAAAACAGAAAAATCTGAACAGGTTGAAAAATATGACCAAAACAGAATATAAAGATATAAACAAATCACCTGAAGAGAATAATTTAATCTTTTCTGTACTTATAAACACTCCAAATATACAACAAAATGCATTTAAGGGCTAAAAAAGTGGATTTTGCATGATATGTCCCCTTTAAGATAAAAATAAAACTGGAGAGCTGTTTTACTTCCTGTAAAATGTAACATCCTTGATCCTCCAATAAAAAGATTTATGAAAAAAAAAATCTAGCAGTACCTTCACTCTTTGTCACTAACAAGAATGAGGAGCTCCAAGGACTACAATTAAATTTAGCATGTGCATGTTCTACGACAAATAATCGACCCCTGTTATATCATAACAGCTCTCTTCGTTGCGTTCACACGATACAAACTCTCCGCAACCCAACCATACGTGCCAACCCGTTTGACTAAGGCTATCGAGCCCCACTGGTGCGTTAAAGCAGTTTCAGTGGCAACGGTTTCGTATGGCATACCACCTACCGCAAAACACAATATCTGCCCCATCACCCGACCCGTCATTCGTGCAATATTCACAGGAATGTATACAAATAAACCAACAGACTCTTCAAGTTTTCAAGAATTCTACGAAACATTCCTACTGGATTCGGTCTATCAATTGAGTACAGAGGAATTTGTTTCCTGGTTCGGTTGAAACGCCCCATAATCACAGACCAATAGAGCCGTATCTCACATTGAGTATTATGACGTCAGGCTAGTGAACTACTATAACCAAGTAAAATCTCCAGAGAAGTCATTCAACTCATTTGTAACATATATAACACCTTAAATTGCATATGTAATAATTGAATAATACCTTGATTATAATTACTCATTATTACATACACATTGACGCAGCAGTGGATTCCAATCCACCCCTTCAGAAGAATAATAACTTCTGAATGATAAACCCATATTGTTTCACAAATTGTTCAGAAGTGGTAAAGCTTCTCTTCCTGAAGAACTGAGATGAATTTAGCTTTCACAGCATCTCCTCGACCGCTTATAATATCACACATCTCTCTCATGCTCTTCTCACCGCTTAAACGCTGTATGATTTCTGAATATTGTTCCTTATGAATGAGTTCCTGCTGACACAGTTTATCTGCAACCATCCCAACATTTTTAACCCCCCGAATGAGATCTGGCCAATGGTTATCGAAATATCTTGCCTGACTATTCAGACACGGCCCGTCTCTCTTAGGCCGAATCAGCTCGAGTTCTTCTTTCTTAATCGATGCAGTCCAGACAGTCTTCTGATCCTCTTCTCTGATGAGAGTCATTTGAAGATCCTTCTCCAGATTTGTGTTGATCTTGAAGAAGTTTGGGGGGATTTCTCTTGTGAGTATGATCCCTTCTCTGGGATGGACAGAGGCACCAGGAACGGAGAGCATGTGTGGCGTGTTCATCCGAAATGGCCTGCCAGGTCTGGGATGCTTGATTGGGTCATTCATCTTTTCATTCTTCTCAACTTTTTCTCTTACATGATCATCAAATGGAAAAAAGTAGAGAAATAGAATGAGAGGGTCTTTAAAGCGCATGTAGAGAAGAAGATCGCAGTGTTCATCCACTCGTTTTATCCGACTGGTGATTAATGTTGTAAGAGGGAAGGACGGCTGGACGATCTTGGCGTGGAATCGGGTCAACTGCACAGGTTCTGTGGTTATTCCCTCGTCTTGTACGGTGAGCACTTTCACAGCATCTTTGAGAGAGGGCTCAGACTCTCCTAAACAGGCGTAATGGGGCAGATGAACCTCCTCCAGTTTCCCTGAGATCACCGTCACGTCCATCACTGGACCGACCCGGCTGCACTGCGTTGAGGAAGAATCCGTCGACGGCCCGGTACTGAAGGCTGACGACACAGGCACAGACCCATCACATCCTGGTCCTGACACACTCGTAACGGCCGGGCTCAGTGCGGACGCTGAACTTTGACCCTCCTTTATCTGTACAGGCAAACGGCTCAATCTGAAGCCACTGATCAGAATCAGCGATATGGACACAAGACTGGCAGTTCAGCACCGGGTGAATATCCAGCCCAGAGGGAGAACCTGTGAGGAACCAGAAGAGGGCAGAAGCATTGTTAATTGTTGAATAAACTAATAAATAAAACTTGCTGGTGACTTTTAACTACTTTAGTAGTAATTAGGGATGCAACAATAGAGTAGGCACACGGTTCAATACTTACATCTTTTTTTTCCGTCTGGTTCTGATGGCTTGACGCATAAGAGTGTTTTTTTTGTTATTTTATGCTTAGGCAATAGGAACAGTAAGAGGTTAAGGAGAAAAAAATAAAAACGATTTATTGCAATACTAAGAAAAGTCCTCTAGTTCCTAGTGTATGTAAGCAATAAGGTACGAGAGGCTGTGCTGTATCGTGAATAAGTAACGGCTGAAGGGCGTTGTTAGGCCCGACGCGAAGCGGAGTGCCTGCAACCCCTTCAGCCGTTACTTATTCACGATACAGCACTTGCCTCGAGTACCTTATTGCTTTTATAAAACGGTTGCCACACAATATTACAATAAAAAACAATGTATTAGTGCAACTTTTTAATGTAGTTTAATCAATAAAAACATTCCTTCCGCTAGAAAAAATATAGTCCCTGGCTGTGAACAACAACGTTCCAATGTGTAATATGCAGGAAAGCTCAAATAAAAACAACAAAACCATTCTCAAACTTTGTCTCATTCTTTTTATTTTTTTACAACACAAAATTTGTGAAATTTCCTCACACAAATAGGCATAGCTTATCTCTCAGCAAACTAACAAATAAAATAATAATAAAAAACACAAGGGCACATATTTTGATAGATAACAGTTAGGTCTTTAATCTAGTTATTAATTTAGTTGCTTAAATGCTGCCTAACAAGAGATACTTTATTTATTGTTGTTTATTTAAATTTATTTGAACATCTCCGTTTATTGTGCACGCATTAAATATTTGACTAATTTCAATCGACTCCGCTGTGGTGATATAACCTCCTCTTTAGTTGGGGCTCAGCGCTGTCAGCGGTGTTTTCTGTTGAATGTCACTCCAGTGCTTTCTTTGTTTTAAGTTTGGCCTCCACTTTACTTTTACACTTATGTCCACTCACAGACATAATTTAAAAAGGCTAAAATGTTTAAAGTAAATTTCGATTTATATAGGTGGCATGACGATGGATAAGTGGTTTGAGGAACAATTTGGAGAGACTTCTACAAATACGAACCGTCATGCTGAAGTGCTGAAATGTAATACATTCGAGAAGACTCGTAATGAAAAAAATACCGTGCAGCAAACCCAATGGGCAGTGAAATGCTTCGGTGACTGGTATAGTGACAGGTTGGGATTAAGCGCATCGGACAGTTTATGGTGCTGAAATCTTTAGTAGAAATCGGTGTGTGTTTCATCACGACCCTCTCTTCTTATTGTCTTTACGACTCCACCGAAAACATTATTGGATGAGGTGAATTCGCTGTGTCTCTTCAGACACCAGGACAAACTCAAAGGTGGATCATTCAGGAATCTGTTCAGACCCGCGCGTAACGCTACATAGCTGATCCCATATTTTTCTCCTGTGGAGCTTCTGACGCCGGTTTCACACCGCACGCGTTAGCAGAGCGTCAGCAGCGCGTATTTTTTTCGGCGCCCATGTTTATTAGATTAGATTAGAGCATTCACACCGCACGCAGAGGCGGCGCGGCATCGCGTAGCAGGAGCAGAGCAGGAGCAGCAGTGCCGCGATCGTTTCGGCGTTCTTTCTATTTTTGCCGCGCGGCTTACGCTGAATTAAAGCAACATTGCATTGATCATGGCCAAATTAACGCTCTGCTAACGCGTGCGGTGTGAAACCGGCGTGACAGTTCCGTAGAAGTCACGGATGGTGCGTTGAGTTCCGTCTTGGTGATTTGTTTAAAATATGCTGCAACCGTTTTCACTACACCAGTCACCGAAGCATTTCACTGCACATTGGTATATGTGTGGTTGCTAAGGGTGTTGCTAAGGGCGCAGTGATAACTAGAACCGTTGGGTGAAGCGGTCATTGCCGTGTTTTATCGTGAATAAAGCACAGCTCTTGACCAATCAGAATCAAGGATTGGAACTAACCGTTTTATAAAGTATAATATAAAATGAACACTGATATTTCACAGGTGCTGGGAGCCCATGTACAAACTGGGAACACATCAATTCCTACATTCTGAAAATAATCACACATGTGAAGCTGGTAAACATGTGATGATGGCGCCGCAGATGTGCAGTCACGTTGGAAGTGTTTCCGTTTGAGTAGGCTCGTGTAAAACAACGCTTGCACACAGTCATTTTTTTTGTTCACCGTTTTTTGTTCCTCGGCATTATACTCAACGGCAAAACCGATATGTCCCCACACCACGGGTTTGAAAGACGCTGGCACTTCCTCGTACTGTAGCCTCACTTCACCGCCGCTCGCCATGTTAAAGTGTGCGATGATTAAGGGTGCAATTGGCGGTCTCTATCCACAAGTTTCCGAGGGGCGCTCCTGTAAAAAATAAAGTGGGTGAAACTTCCGGTGACGCGGCGGAAGTAGCATTCCAATGGTATTTTGTGTGTTAGTTAGCCAAGAGGCTAGCTGTTTTTCGGAGAATTATTTTACTATTTAAAGACGCAAATCTTTATGAGAGATGTCGTTATGGAGCTCAGGGACAACATGTGCTGTTCGCGGTTGTATGTATAACCGGACTAAACTAATTCAGTGGCTTAAACGTGATTGTTTTGAACATAAGCTGAAAACGAAATCAGAGTGATCCTGCCAACGACTGTAGTTTCCATCACCTCCCAAAAGACGCCGAATCTTCCTGTGTACATTTGTTTAAATTCTTAATATTCTCTAAACTCTCTCAGCATGTGATTGGCTGTTCGCTACTGATGTTACACCTAAACTCAGGATCAAAGCCTGTGTTGACAGAATACCAAATGTATTCAAGCAGCACATTCATTTATAATTTTGAATAAACTCCAAAGCACAATGACTAAGTGTGTATTTTTTATTTTAATTGTTTGTCAGCTCACACAACTGTCTGTCACCATGCCTTGATGAGTATTGATAATTAATAATGTTATTATAATACTCCCAATCAACGACTGCGGAGGGTAAAGGTACTGTTATTTCACCCTTTTGAATTTCGTTGAGGTTGTGTTCCCACATCGTTAGCTAGTTTGGATCGCTATAACTTGAATGACTGTCAACTGTTGAATGAACGAGTGTCAAGCATGTCAAATCACGCTTTGTTTACTTCCAACCGGAAGTCGCGCCCACTTTTGACGCAAGGCCTCATGGGGCGTAGGAAACTTGTGGATAAAGGCCGATCCAGAAAAGCCGATCAGATGACGCAAAACTCCCGAGACAATTTTTTTACGCCCTGGTAAATATGGCTTCAGCACTCTGGCAATTCTACAAGGTGTGTGAAAAAGCAATTCACTAGCAATCCATCTGCAATGTGTGTACCACGCCGCTGTCTGCTTGTCAAACTGTGCAGCCTCTCTGATCAACACGTAAAATCACTGGAAAGAATAGAGTCTGTCCGCAACGGCGATAGATTGAAGCGCGCGTCCGAGTACACTGGATCCACTGATTGTCGCGGCAACAGTTTAAAAACAAACAAACACATTTTAGCGCTAGATTTCGATTTGATTTTGAATGCTCTGCTAGTTAACTGGAGATGTGTTGTTTATTTGTATTAGGTACATCCGTGCCTCAGTGTTACAAAACTTGGGGGATAATATCGATCTTTAAAGTGGTCCCAGACAGCAAACTGACATTGAATCAACGTGGAAACGACGTCTCTCATGACATTAAAACAACGTTGATTTTGCTCATCGAATTAACGTTGAACCAACGTCAGACGCGGCATTCTTCAAAGCTAAATGAAAATCGAAAATTGGTTTGCTTTCATAACGTTGAAACAACGCGTTGATTTCAAGTTGATTTTCCGTTAGTTTTGAAAGAATGACGCGTCTGACGTTGGTTCAACGTTAATTCGATGAGCAAAACAATGTCAGATCAACGTTGTTTCGATGTCATATTTCCACGTTGATTCAATGTCAGTTTGCTATCTGGGGTAAGACGTGACTTCACTAGATCTAAACAAAACATGAGACCAGCAGTGGTGGCTTTCTTAATCTGTTTAAAATAATTCAGCAACGGTTCTTGCAAACATTTTTTTTTACCAAAATATTGGTGCTTAAGAAGTAAGCTTTGGGAGAGAAATTAATCTAATAATTTCTACTCTCTCTCTCTATCTCTCTCTTCCTCTCTAAATGCCCATAAAATCTGACTAAGCATCCCAGAAAAAAAGCAAAGTTATAGATATATACAGATATGGAAGTTGTTAGTTTTTTTGTTGCTGTGCACTTTACTACCTGTGTATTAGAAAAACGGATGGCTGTCTGACTCAAAACATTATTTTTTGTTGAAGTTTTTAGTTTAACGTGGTCTAAAACTAAATTTAAAGACTCTTAAGACATTTTCTGTGTTTTATTTATTTTATTTTATATTCTACAGTAAAGTTGTATGTCAATTCCTAAGCTGCTCCCAATTAACCAAGCACAAGCTGCCAAGATAATATGCTGGACATGTTGCTTGCAAATAAATACACAGGTGTAAATTCATGATACATTGTCTTCTCTTAAATGTAAGACTTAATGTCCATTGTTGTTAAATATAGTTTAATAATAATGTAACGTTACATGATAAATAGAAGGCTTGACCCTGTAATCGGTGATCGGGTGATACAGCTTCCAGAGATCGGTGATCAGCCCCAAAAATCCTGATCGGAGCACCCCTAGGAATGATGGTAAAGCCGCGCACCCCCTAATTTACTCACGGCCGTCGCGGGGAGGAGTTTCCTCATCTCCGCTCGTAGACATACAGGCGCACACAAACCGTCAATTCGTAGAGAAGTAAAACGCATAGAAATTATTTAAACGTAAAACCGAAAAAACACAATTTACAAGCGCGAATTGAACCGTGGATAAGCGGTTCAATATTATATTGAGAATTGTGGCGTCCCTTGTAGTAATTTAGTAGTATTTGTTTTCTTTCTAAAAATTCAACAAACCAGAGTCAATTATTCCTAACATAATGGATGAAAATTAAATAAAATAAAAATATACATTTTTAAGAAATCATATGAAATGGATGTATTTGCTTCTTCGCCTGACTAATCGAAAAAGTAATCGACAAATCAAACCATTATCAAAATAATAATTTGTTGCAACCCTGTTAAAAATCTCATCTCTCTGCGTGAATTCAGTGTGTTTCTGACTCTTATAGAGCAGTTACATGACCCACTATATGTTTACACTCACCTGGGGTCAGAGGTCACTGCTTCATCACTGATCACAGGAAGAGGACCGATGGATGCGTCACTCTTCATAGACACACAGCTGGGGTCAGAGGTCACTGCTTCATCACTGATCACAGGAAGAGGACCGATGGATGCGTCACTCTTCATAGACACACAGCTGGGGTCTGGAGATAAAGATCTCTCTCTGTTCTCCATCATGAGAAACTGACTTCAGACCTGCATATGGAAACACAAGAGAACAAATCAACATTATTACTCCTGTACGTTCAGTGAAAACAGAAACCTCCGGCTTTGGTCCAGAGGACAGGTGGAGGATTTCATCTTCCTGATGATGTTCTGCAGCTCTTCTGATGAAACCTCAGGAAAGCGGTTTAGGGGTTGAGAGATGGTAATTATTGGGGGAACAGTTTGGGTTTGGGCAGAGCGAATATGTGCAGTTTTTGATGTGAAGAAATCCATGAATTTATTGCACTGCTCTAAATTAAAAAACCCATCGGCTGAGTCGTGATCTTGACACCCGCAGGCAGAGACCGCACATACAACTTTGGTTACTTTTTGCTCATTTATCATTGATGGGTAAACAAAATACTGGCCAAAATACTTTCCTATCAGACAACATCATTTTGATGTAGACTATAATCCTGTGTTTATTTGGGATGGGACGGGAACCTACATGTGCAATAAGGTCTTGTTAGCAACATATTGAGTCTGCATTTAATTTTACTGGCCAGCTTTGATTTTCAATCTTTTTTCCATCTCTAATTGACGGGTGAGGGCTTAATAAACTCTGGGCGCTCGGCTCGGACCCTTTATACCAGTATGAAGCCGATCTCGACGGTTCCTGCAGCAAGCCCTCATGCTCAGCTCATCACTGGAGTGACGTCTGCAGGACTGTGGGTCGGTGAGATAAAACTCAACGCCTGACTTACAGTCATCCCTGCGCAGTTACGGTGAACTCGAGGTAAGACTTCTGTTCCATGTCCTTAAAGAGCATCAACATTTCACTCAATCGAGCTCCCATAACATCGATTAACTCATTATTTTGGAGATTACCTGTGAAATGATTTTATTATAAATTAAATTAAAAATCATGTATTAAAAATAATCTTGTGCAATTACAACAAAATTATCCCAATATAAAAAAAAAGTTACACTTGTAATTTGGCGGTGTAAATTATTTCATTTGATTGATAACGGCCCTTATTATTAAAACTTTAATCAACTGTACGAATATGATATGAACGATAACACATATATTTAGTAAGGTTTAAAATCACAAATATGCAGATTTAAGCATGTAAAAGCTGATGAGAATAAAAACATTATAACATTAATAAAAACTTCATTATGTGCGATTTAAATGGAAATAGCTTACAAATAAATCACTTTGAACCTTTGATATTAGAATGATGTCCCAGCTGGGGTTCCTTGAGGTTTACTTTACAGCATTAGTCGAGAGATATTTAGTATTGGGCCGCAACTTAATCAATATCATGGAATCAAATTGTTTTTTTACTGTAGGAAATATGTTGAAGAAAAATGTTTTGTTGTCAGAATGCACCAGTGATGCTTCATTCACATGTTAAAATGATAAAAATGTTCTCATGGGGCATGAAGCCCCAGACCCCCTACAACACACTCCTTCATAAACACCTTTCACCACGTGTGTTTGTGTGTGTGTGTGTTTGTGTGTAGGTCTGGGGAAACCTAAAGTCCTAATATTTACGGATCGAGTTTAATATGATAGCGACGCGAATGCGAAAACATCAGAAGATTGATGAACTTACCGTAATGTGATATTTATGAGCTTCAAGACTTCTGAAGATGAATTCGCATAATTACCTGAAGATCTTCTTTACTTTCGGTTTCTGCTGAGAACGCGCATGCGCAGAGGTCGACAACAGATAAACCCCGCCCATCTCTCTTCTTCTTCATTCAGTTTAATTCTTCAGTCAAGAATGATTAGCGCCTCCTACTGTATAGTGTGTGACATCACGACTTCCTCAATCTCTAAACCTTGCTTTTATCTGCTAATCTTTATTTCTATTCAATCCTTTCCACTTCTTTCATTTTTTTGAGTTACAATTTTATTATTTCTGAAACATTTTGTAATTAATGTACACTCCAGTGCCACATCTCTTTCAATATACATCACATTCATATGTGTTTGTCTTATTCATGAGAAACAGATTATTATAATCTAGTAAATGTGATGTCTATTGTTTCTGAAGGGCTTCAGTTTTATTGATGAATGAATATTGTAATATGGTAATGAACTGGATCTGTCAGTGTTTGCAGTGAGCTGTATAAACATTAGAGATCTCCACTGACCAATCCCTCCGAGATCTGTTTAATTCAATAAAAACATTACATGTATAAAGACAGAAGCAGTCACAACACAGCCGAAACAAACCAGAAAAACAAGACAAAAAGGTCAAACACAGTGGGACTGTAAAACACAGGGGTTTATTTCGACTGTTTAGAGACTATCCACGAGTTAGAAAGAGTCCCAAAATAACTTCAGCGAACAAAACAAAGTGCTTTCTGATATTTGTGTATATTACATTTTGTTAAAAAAAAAAAAATCTAAATATACACGTACTAGAAGAAATATTTCCATAATAATTATAATGGCAAAGCCAGAATAAACGTATAGTGTCTCTGAGTGCTGTTTACAAGAAGAACAATTTGTATTAATAGCTTTATTGATTATAAGAAATCTGATCATTGGCAGAGGTTATCTTACACCAATGAGGACATATTTATGAATAAAAACGTTGATTTTAGCAAATAAAATTGTGTAAAAAAAACGATTATCTGAAAACCATTTCTTTAATAAAACCAATAATGTTTTCTTTATTGTTGTATTCATTTATCGCAAGTGTGTTGTACATACAACAAGAAATAACAGAAGGTAAAATCATGCAAGTCATAAGGTCACTAAAACGAAGCTGCAGAATCATAATATGTGTTCAACCATCTGGAAAAACAGTTCATGGTACTGACAGTTTGTTATGAAAGCACTTTATTTTACAGTCCTGTTCCGCATGTACACGTGTACGAACTATAATCATTACAATAACTACATACTAACTTTGGTAAGTACACTGTAAGTGCAACGGTATATTTTGCTTTACTTTTAAATGTTACAATCACAGATAAATGGACAATAAGATTTCAATAAAGTCCTCAAGAACTGAAGTCAGTAATATTGGTGTTTAGCTGAGGTCTGGAGAAACTTTACAAGTTATTTTACATGTATTATAACCCCGAGTAAATCACTGCAGCGCTCATCGCAGAATATGAGGTTACACGAAGCAGAACTTTCTCTGGTTTGGCGTGCAACAGTGATTTACGTCAACAGCATAAATAAAACAAGTACAAAAATGATCATGTACAAAAAGTAAAAAAAATCTTCCCAAAAACATGGAAATGGTTTCAATACCAAAATGAATAAACCAATCAAGTGTTAAGAGACGCTCGGAAAAGATCAAGCTTTTCCTCTGAAATGTTCAGGTTAGGGTTAGTCTTCAACTGGAACGAATATAACAAGTTCATTGTCAAATCAATACTTCATCTCTGTCCAATAATCACATTCCCAAGGCACTAACGAAGATTGTGGCAATACATATGTGACACAATTAGTAATACTCATAAAAACATGTGATGTGGGATAAGTGGCACGGGCACTTGGTGAGTTTATGATCCTCAGAGGAACATATGAGGACGAATGTCAATCGAGGTAGATCACTGGACCAGAATAACACCCCTATGGATCATCTGATTATGTCTGATTACACGCTGCCATACCCATCATGCATGAGACTCAGACATTCATACCAAATAAAACGCCTCTGCGGAAGTGCTGTTTTTCAGTCATGCAGTCGAAATAAAGGGGAAACTCTGAGATCACAATGGCAGCTTGGCTCAATCTAACCAATCAACACTATTGTCTTGTTGAACATTGTTAAAGAAAAATCAATGCAACCTCATTGCATAGCAAACAATCCCAGTTCATTATTATACTAATATGCTGATATCTGCCCTGGTTGGTAAAGCTACAAACCCGAGAAAAACACTGGGATTCATCAAACTACATCATTTCTGTCTGCTCTACACGTTAAAACAGCATTAATGTGTCCTCAGAGGATATATCTCTTATATAATTGCATAAAACGCACGACGTCTGCTCTAATAAAGCGCTCATCTGCATAAACATCCTTCGAATCTTTCCAGTACAGGAAGAAATTAAGACATATGGCTAACTTTCCCAATTAAAACAATCATACGAGTTTCTCATTATAGTCTGACGTAAAACAAGCTAGAGTATAAGAACAACGGAAACATACCAATACTTTCTAACTGGTTAATATAAGATCCCATGAATCTCCTCATGGTGAAGGTTTCAGGGCTTCCCTTCTTTGATTGTTCACGCTACACCATTTCCCTTTTAAACCCTAAAAGTTCAGTACAAAAATATTTTTCTGAGAGATGCATAGCTCAAGAATCACATTCATATAGACGGATATAAAATTACATAGCACACACACACATCTGAACAAACATCAGTCTCTGCGCTGTGAATATTTCTCAGATGACAGATTCGGGGTCTTGGTTCTTGGCGTCCGTGTGGCTCTTGTGCTCCAGCATGTTCTCCGTGGTTTCGGCTGTGGCGTCGGCCTCCTTCTTCTTCCTCCGGGCCTCCACCCACGGGATCACACACAGCACGGCCCCGCCGATGAGCGGAGGAATACCCGCCAGGTAAAACGCCACGTCATAGTTGCCCAGCCGGTCTCTCAGGAACCCTGCGTACAGAGTCACACACAGACCTCAGATCAGCTCTGAACATACGGCTTGTGCTCCATATCACTGCTTACAAATCTGTGGCATTTACGGCACTAGTGATGGCCGCTTCGTCATGTGATTTCAATCAACAAGGCTTTGGTACTTCATAACTGTTTCTAAATTTGGCGATGATCTCTGTGAAGCCATGAACCAGTAGTGATGGGAGAAATCTGAACCAATAGTTTCCAAATGCTGGACACCTGCTGGTCAAAACTGTGTAAATGCAACAAAAACGTCTCAAGTTACGACTGTAACACCTGGTTCCCTGAGTAGGGAACGAGGCGCTGTATTGATGACGCTCTTGGAACGCCCCTGTGTGATTGCGTCTGAAGCTCATGAGTCAACTAGTCCAATGGCGGGAATGAGCGTCAAGGGCGTGTGACGTCATGACCAAGAAAGGATAAAAGCACGACCGATCCAGACTGATCTCATGAAGTAGCGTGTGTATGACACGCCAATTCGTATTTCCATTTTTGGCGTGTTATCAAGACGCATAATCGCTTTTCAGCGTGTTTATGAATGCCGTTGACTTAACGTTATTACTGTATATATAAATATCACCGAAAAGTCATCAAAGACATCGTTAAAATAGTCCAAGTGACTACAGGGGCTCAATCTGAACTTTATCAAACGACGAGAACACTTTTGTGCGCAAAAACAAACAAAAATAACGACTTTATTTCAACTATTCACTTCCTTCTCAATGGGCCTGTAGTCGGTTAACGTAGTGTGATTGCGTAAAGCTACGTCACACGTAGGCTCACTATTGGCCGACGCTGGTCATGTGTGTGTGATGCGTGTGACGTACAATAACAGAAGCTTACACTATTAAACTAGTAACCTGACTCGCGCAGAGGGAAAAATAAACCAATAGTTGAAATAAAGTCGTTATTTTTGTTGTTTTTTTGCGCACAAAAGTGTTCTCGTCGTTTGATAAAGTTAAGATTGAGCCCCTGTAGTCACTTGGACTATTTTAACGATGTCTTTAATGACTTTTCGAGTCATTCCCTCAAGAAGCCTATGGACTAGTATGCAGGAGCGATCTTAATATCTTAAATATCTTAATTTGTGTTGCGAAGATGAACGAAGGTTTTACGGGGTTGAACAACATGAGGGTGAGTAAATACTGACAGAATTTTCATTTTCATTTTCAATTTTCAAGCTTCAAACTTTTATGTCAGTATTTTTAAGGACCTCTAAGTAACCTTTCAAAATTCCTGCACACGAGCTAAGAATCTCACTTTATTAACCTGTTTAACTGGCATTTTATTTGTAAAGTTATGGTGCCAGACTCTAGTAATGCATAAATGTAAATCTACCACAGTGACGCAGTACCTACTCCAGCCAACAGGTGGCAGACAATGATCACACTTCAGTCAGTTCACCTTTATTTCTCTAGATCAGGGGAGCCCAGTCCTGTTCCAACACAGCAGACCCAATGATGAAGATCTTCAACACTTGATCATCACACACAGCAGACTCAATGATGAAGATCTTCCAGTGATCATGGCTTTAATGCCATGTTTGAGCAGGACTGGGCTCCCTGATCCAGATAGATTCACTGCAGGACGCTCCACACACACACACAGTACCTGCGATGGGCGGCCCCACGGTCATCGGGATGGACATCATGCCCAGGAGGCAGCCGATGGCCTGCGACACGTTCTGGGAGCCGACCAGCTCAAAGGCGATGGGAGCCATGATGCAGATGAAGCAGCCGTCGAACAGACCCATGAGCAGACAGACGGCGATCAGCCCGCCGAACACGTGGCACAGAGGAATCATCATGGACATCACCCCGATCACCATGAAGGAGGACACCTGCGGAGACACCGCACAGCTCACGACAGGGGACAGCTTCTGCAAAGCGCTCAAGTGTTATCTGACTGGCCGTAGCTCACTTCTGATGGCGGAAACAGGCTGAGAATAATGCATTTTTGATCTCAGGGGTTACTGGTGTGAATCATAGACTGGAAAAACATATGGACATAGTGTGTGTGGCATCACCCGTAGTGTTTCTGAAGCCCAAAGTGGGCGAAGCCGCCCGTCGCCATCTTGGCCGCGTCACTCTCAGATAAGCGGAAATGAGCAGCGAGGCGGATTAGCTGAGGTGACGTGACGCTAACACATAGCAGACAAACGGCTATCAACTGTCACTCAAGTGGCCACGCCCTTAATTATGCACAACTTTAAGGCTTAAAGGGTTAGTTCACCCAAAAATCAAAATTCTGTCAGTATTTACTCGCCCTCATGTTGTTCCAACCCCGTAAGACCTTCGTTCATCTTCAGAACACAAATTAAGATATTTAAGATATTAAGATCGCTCCTGCATACAGTCCATAGGCTTCTTGAGGGAATGACTCGAAAAGTCATTAAAGACATCGTTAAAATAGTCCAAGTGACTACAGGGACTCAATCTTAACTTTATCAAACGACGAGAACACTTTTGTGCGCAAAAAAAACAACAAAAATAACGACTTTATTTCAACTATTCACTTCCTTCTCCATGAGCCTGTAGTCAGTTAACGTAGTGTGATTGCGGAAAGCTACGTCACACGGAGGCTCACTATTGGCCGACGCTGGTCATGTGTGTGATGCGTGTGACGTACAATAACAGAAGCTTACGCTATTAAACTAGTAACCTGACTCGCGCAGAGGGAGAAATAAACCAATAGTTGAAATAAAGTCGTTATTTTTGTTGTTTTTTTGCGCACAAAAGTGTTCTCGTCGTTTGATAAAGATTGAGCCCCTGTAGTCACTTGGACTATTTTAACGATGTCTTTAATGACTTTTCGAGTCATTCCCTCAAGAAGCCTATGGACTGTATGCAGGAGCGATCTTAATATCTTAAATATCTTAATTTGTGTTGCGAAGATGAACGAAGGTCTTACGGGGTTGGAACAACATGAGGGCGAGTAAATACTGACAGAATTTTCATTTTTGGGTGAACTAACCCTTTAATATAATTTAAACGAACAAGTTTAAAGTAAAAATTCACCCGCTCACAGTCGTCATGAAGGGCACCATTAGCGATATAGATGTAGAGTACGAATGAAGAATCATGAATTCACTAAAGTTTCTAAAGCCCACACCCTCTGACTCATCCAATCTAAATCACCCGCAGCAAATGACATCTTTACAGCATAACCGATACTCTCCAGAGATCCTCGTACCATCCCGATCCATCCGTGAGGTAACATCAAACACCGTTATCGCCAAACCTTCCTCGGCGAGGGAGGAAAGCCAGACACACACACACACACACAGATGCATTCCTAACATTAAAACCCAGAAATGAGTGATTCTGAAATGTATATATGATGTATTCCTGTGTGTTTGAGTTTTATACTGTTGTAGCTAGGATATTTAGTTGTGTAGTTGACCTCTAAGGGCTTCTATAAGGAAATCTGAGAGTATATCTATCCTTGTGTGCATACCAAACACAAACTCATTGGTCTCAAACGAAACATCTCGACTTGCCCGAGCCAAATATATGTAAGAGGTCACTGTAAAAAGTAGTCCACTATGTTTTTCCACCTTCAAAGGGAAATGTCCAAACTTAACCTGTGAGGCGCGATTGGTTTGTTCTCCTAAAAGGGGCGTGAACTTTCACATTAAAAGATCGTGACCCTGGTCTCTCGCTCTCTTCTTCGTGTCACTCTTCTGTTCGTGTTTCCTTCGGCTTGTCTTGTTGTTTTGGTCTCTTTGGTTTATTTTGCGTTTAGCTCAGTCTTTTTCTCAGTTCTCGTCTCCAAACTGAACTCCGCACTTTACGTTTTAGTCCCATATCCTCCGGGTGAAAGCACTCTCCTCCACAGCGTATCCCGCAAGCAAAACACGCTCTGGACGAACCGAAACCATCCCACGAGCAGCGAGGACGTCCACACACACGATCTGAAGCTACGAGCTGATATTGTCAAGTAAACTACTTTGATTAGTAAACTTATACTAAGAAGAAACCATTTTGAGAATTGAAAGAGTATCAAACAAAGCAGTTCGGCGGACAAAAGTATTCTGGAAATTAACATAGCATGTCTGCATATGATGTATATTCCTAATTAATTATAATTCGTTGTGTTTAATTAATCACCGCCTCCTGAGTGGATCAGTATCTGACAGCATGGGGAGGTCAGGCGAGTGTTGAACTCTCTCTCACCTGCAGGAAGACTTTGTTGACCCCGGGCACATAGTCCGCCACTCTGCCGAAGATGAGGCGCCCCACGCCGGACGTGATGCCGAGACACGTCAGCAGGACCTCTTTATTAGCGTCCTCTCCGAAGCGCTCCTCCACATGCTTCATCTGATCGTGAACACACACACACACACACACACAGACAGTGTGAACACATCTGCATTCAAATACACAATACGGTTTAATCATTGAATAAAATATTCACTTGGCCATTAAGTTTCCCACAGACTGTGTGATATTGAGTTTGATTATACTGAGTTAACTGAGACTGACACATCTCTGCTTATGAATGACTGACAGCAGGTCTGCGGTTTCAGAACAGCCGATCCTGCAGAAAACTGACACTTAGCTGACACTGCAACATCACTTAGCCTACTGAGTGTTTTACTCAGACCTTTACCTCGAAATCAACATCAAATGCACTTTTTTTCAAACAACAATAATTTAGTTTGGTAGTTGAGAATAATACACACTACTGCCACAGTTCTGCTGATTTTTGGTTTCATTGTCTATCAGGCCCCGTCCACACTACTGCATTTTCGTTTAAAAACGGAGACCTTTTGCTACGTTTGCACCTCCCGTCCACACTAAAACGGGAAAAACGAAGACCTAAAACGGAGAAGTTTAGAAACGCTACAGCTGCGTTTTGCGTTTAAAATCTCCGATTTAGTGTGTGGTCGAGACAAAACGTAGGACTTCAGAAATGTTTTATGATTGGGTGTTATCAGTCATGACGTGCCCTTCCCTGATTCGCCAACCACTGTTTACACCGGCACGCGCATGCCCAGTGTTGGTGAATGGTCACGTGATCCGCATTTTCAGTCGTTTTAATGTGGACAAACATCATTTCTAATACGCAGGTAAAACGCTGGTGTGGACGGAGATCGTATTCGTTTTAATTCTCCGTTTTTAAACGAAAATGCAGTAGTGTGGACGGGGCCTGTTTAATCACCTGTGCCCATTTTCCTTTGCTCTCCTTTTCCCGCCATAATCCGTTACCATGGAAATTCATTTAATCATCACAGCTGTTTCTTATTTAGTTCATGTGCATTTAACTCGATCCCCTCTATTGACGGTAAAATCCCTCCGTTAGAGTAAAACAGTGAAATATTACTCCAGTGTAATTATCTGTTTTCTATGTGAATATACAGTAAAATGTAATGTATTTCAGTGATCAAAGCTGAATTTTCAGTTATGAACAGTTATGAGAACAGTTATGCTGATTTTTGAATGATAATGATGCTGAAAATTCAGCTTTGATCACAGGAATAAGTTACATTTGAAAAAATATTGACATAAAAGTGTTTGTTTCTGCTGTGAATGACAGAGAGAGAGTCTCAGATCTGAGAACAGTGTTACTGGTCTCCAC
The DNA here is from genome assembly GCF_988280905.1 of Pimephales promelas. Lineage (NCBI taxonomy): Eukaryota > Metazoa > Chordata > Actinopteri > Cypriniformes > Leuciscidae > Pimephales > Pimephales promelas. Next base: position 675,674 of record NC_142781.1, read on the forward strand.
TGATGCACTAATTCAGTATATCCCACATACTCAACCTTCTGCGGACATTTTGTGGTCCCCATGAGGAAAACCGCTTATAACTCATACTGTGTGTGTGTGTGTGTGTGTGGACAGGAATTCATTTCGAATGAACAGGGAGGAAAAGAGGCCTGTTTTAGGGACTGTTCTGTTTCAGCAGTGCAAACAGACACCTGAACCTGCTTCCTGCAACATGTGTGTGTGTGTGTGTGTGTGTGTGTGTGTGTGTGTGTGTGTGTGTGTGTGTGTGTGTGTGAGAGAGTTACACCACTCAGTAATTTATCATGAATGCACATAATTCATATTTACTGCTGCATGCCCTCCAGTCCACACACACACACACACACACACACACTTCAGTGTGAAAACACAGGCGTAGATCAGATCCAGAGGTTGATTGGTACAGGAGGATGTGTAACACATGGGCCAGATGTGGGCGTTCGAGTCCTCCTCCAGAAAAACACCAATCTGAAGACTGAGAGAGGAGCGGCCCACCCGCCAGAGAAATGCATATGCACACACACACACTCACGCGCACACACACACACATAGATTGAGCGGGTTAACACAAGTGTATTAAATTGACAGTGTATCTTTACTTTGCTCATTCAGAAGTGAATCTTGCAGACTCGCTGCTACACTCCTGAACATCTCGGTCATCCATCCTTCGGGCTGCTGTTCTTTAAAAACAGTTTAAGGGAAAAACCCTTCAGTGTTTCAGGAAAGCTCAGCGTCGGTCTGTCGCAAACTTGATCTGAAACAAGTCCAAGGAGTTTCACACACACACTGAATGACGACGACAGCTTCTGTGAACCGCTGGCCTTTATCTGCCGGATCAGGATCATAAAATAATTCAGAACGGACTCTGACTGCTGAGAGTGCTCATCTGCGTTTCGTGATCTTCAGCGCATGACTGCTTACCTCAGCAGATCCAGAAGTGCAACATAACGACACTGTCAGCATCTGTGTGCGATCACGAGACATGAGGTTTCCTCATACACACACTCTCTGTCAGGATCCCTCATCTACACACACTCTCGATCAGGATCACAACCAAGTGGATCAATGAAAACAAAGCAATAAAAAAGACAAAGAGGCAAGAGAAGGTCAATTGCTACAAAAGCTACCAACACAACTCTTACAACGGGGGTACTCTGGGTTCGGGCAAATATTCAGAGCTCGGCGTCAAATATCCATCATCTTTACTCTGTTTAATTTGATGATGTATGAACTCGTGAAAAGAGGTCCCCAAGGCTGTGTCTCCTACAGGGGGTGGCAGGGGTTGTTCAGGATGTTCGATAGCTTAGCCAACATCCACCTCGCACCACTCCTGCTCCACTGAGACCAGATCCAGTCCACGATAGAGATGCTGTGATTCCACCACACCACAGCATAAACTATTACAGATGCAACTCTCGTATCATAAACAGTTTTCAGTAGTGTCCTACACACCCCAAAGGACCTCAGTGTCCTCAACAAATGGAGGCGACCTTGGCCCTTCCTATACAGAGCACTCATGTTGTCCAACCAGTCTAATGTTGTTTATATGAACACCCGAATACAGTACACGTTAACCCTCGCAGTGTCCAGGTGTTAACCGCTACAGTATATGAGGCCTTCCTACGGGAGTCAGTCACCAAGTTTTGGTAACGTTGATGTGAAGGTGAACCAAGTCCCTGATCACTTCCTTCATTCTGATTGGACATTGGGTTTAAGAGATCAACAAACATGTCTGTGATTGGCTGCATTTCTCACGGCTACAAAAACAGCAACATTTCACCAGTTCTTCAGAGCTCAAAAAGTGTTCGCCGTATAATATTATGTTATTACAGTATCAACCGAGGGTGCTCTTGCTTTCTCATTTTACCCATGTTTTCATTTTTAACAAAAAATGATTTGTGATCAAACATTAATTGGCGGAGCCCCTGCAATACCGCTGAGACCCTCTAGGGGTCACGAACCCCCGGTTGATAGATCATTTGAACATGCTCCTCCCGAACTTTGTTAATGAAATATCATTTGAACATTGAGTCTCACACACCTCAGAACTTGTGTGCTAACCACTAGGCCACGAATACAAGAGACAATGTCAATAGAAAATCTATGAAGCAAACACAGCGAGGTGAGTCTGAAGTGACGTGTGCGGTTAGGAGCGAAGCGGAGATCGCTGCGAGGACCCCCAGTGCCGTCTAACCCCGAGGAACATGTTTTTGTTTTGACGTGAACAGTTCAAGTGTGTTCCTCAGCCTCTGTCAGATGACAATGACACGCTGAGATGTGTGTTTGTCTTCCGCTAACCCAGCAGGATCCTCCACCCAGAAAGAGCTGACCATAACTGACCGTTTCCCAGCTCTCCGCGGATAAACAAGCTCTTTCCCTTTCACTGCTGCCCATCATCCACAATCTGCAGGGCATCTTAACCTGCGCCAAACACGTCTGCAGATACTACAATAACAGCGCTAGTGTTTGTGTAGAGCTACACCCCGCGCTCCTCAGATCAAACTGACCTTTTATTTCAATAAACCTGAGAGCACAAACATCCATCCACGCAGGAGCCATCCAAACATCTCACGCTTCAGTAGACAACACACACACAGAGGTAGTGCAGTCTGTTCCTCACACACACACAGCATTGCTTGACTTCAGAAGAATAAATCATGTGAACTGCTGCTATGATGCTGAATGAAGAGTCTTGCAAGCTTCAGTTAGGGTTAGTCAGGGGCTCAATCTTAACTTTATCAAACGACGAGAACACTTTTGTGCGCAAAAACAAACAAAAATAACGACTTTATTTCAACTATTCACTTCCTTCTCCATGGGCCTGTTGTCAGTTAGCGTAGTGTGATTGCGTAAAGCTACGTCACACGTAGGCTCACTATTGGCCGACGCTGGTCATGTGATGCGTGTGACGTACAATAACAGAAGCTTACGCTATTAAACTAGTAACCTGACTCGCGCAGAGGGAGAAATAAACCAATAGTTGAAATAAAGTCGTTATTTTTGTTGTTCTTGCGCACAAAAGTGTTCTCGTCGTTTGATAAAGTTAAGATTGAGCCGCTGTAGTCACTTGGACTATTTTAACGATGTCTTTAATGACTTTTCGAGTCATTCCCTCAAGAAGCCTATGGACTGTATGCAGGAGCGATCTTAATATATATCTTAAATATCTTAATTTGTGTTACGAAGATGAACGAAGGTCTTACGGGGTTGGAACAACATGAGGGTGAGTAAATACTGACAGAATTTTCATTTTTGGGTGAACTAACCCTTTAAAACGGGGCATCCCACACTAAACGACTGAGGATCACACACTACCAAATGTTAAAGTCGTTCCGAACACATCAAACTCTCGAACTCTTCGTCTCTGAATGGATTTGTGAAGCTAAAAATTGTGTCCTTTTTGGTGAAATCTGCAGACTAGCTCTTGCTCCAGCTGCCGATGACTCGTCCAGACTATAAATCAAGGTAAAATCCAGTACAAATGTGGCGTAGCGTATTGCAGGCTAAAGTCATGTGGGTTTGAAACGGCATGAGATATGATCAGAGTGCTCATATTTGTGTGAACTATCCGAAACATTCCCAGGAGGACGTTCCCAGCTGAATCGCAGCTATTGACGTTATGAGGTCAAAGGCAGAATAGAGAAATCCAGCACACTTACCAGATGAACGTAAGGCACATAGTACCCGTACAGCGCCGCAGGGATCCCAAAGGCCCATATGCGGTATCCAAGAGACTTCCAGATGTGCACGTTAAACAGCTTTCTGGGCGAGGGGCACCGGCTGCCCGACTTGCTGCTGCTGACGGGTTTGGGGAGGAGGGGTTTGTAGGTGAGTCCCGCCAGCATGAGGATGAACATGAAGATGGCCAGCACTCGAAGCGTGTGTTGGAGTCCCACGCGCTCCAGCAGGGCTGACATCAAGTACGGGAGTGTGATGGTGAACACGCTGCTGCCCGCCGTCACGATGCCGTTCACCAGGCCCAGTCTCTTCTTGAAGTAGTGACCCAGGATCACCAGACTCGGCTGATACGCAAAACTGCAGCCGCATGCAAAGACTACGCCGTAGGTGAAGTACAGCGGCTCGAGAGACCTGCAGACAGAGAGAGAATCGCCAGCTTTGATAAGTAATGCACGTTGGGTCAAGGGAAAGGAAGGCAAAGGCTACGTTCACTGCAGGGCTTAATGCTCAATTACGATTTTTTTGAAAAAAATTTGATTTTTTTTGCAAGGCCGTTCACATTTCCAATTAAATGCGACCTTTTGTGAACTCCTGTGTGAACGTGAAATGACCTAGAAGTGACCCGCACGCGCAGAAGAGTAATCAACGGTCAACGACGTCACTTTTTTTGCGGAATAGTCCTTTTTTTCCATATGTTGCGAGCTTTTGTTTTATTATTATTATTATTGCCACAGCCCATATACAAACATAGACAACAATTATTTGCACATAAATGTAAGATTTTTTCCGATCCTCACCAACCTCGTCATAAAACCCGTTTAATTGATAGTACGCGTCTTCGGTGCTCCTTGCTTTGTCGCCGGCGACACCGGTGGCTGGTGTTGCCAGATTGGGTGTTTTTTCGCTACATTTTAAGGCATGTTTACATGTGTTTTCGCCTGGAAGGCTAAAGAAGAAATCTGGCACCCTACTGTACAAAGTTATACTGACAGAGAGCGCACGTTCACAGACACCAAAATGAACGTGTTCACAGTAATGTTCATCAGGCAGTAATACAGTATATGAACGCGTTCAGGCACGACACTGGGGCAGAGACACGTCTGCAGCGGCCCATAACAGTGCAGAAACGCGTTGGAGTTAGCGTGTATTGGCTAGCTACAGGTGCGTGCAATGACGTGCGGGTCGGATATATGTGACCTGGCCGTTCAGATCGAAGTCGCATTTCAAAAGATTGGATACATATCGGATTTGGACCACATACCCAAGTGGCCTGGGTCGCATTTGAAAAGATCGGATCTGTGTCGTTCAGACTGTCATGAAAAAAATCAGATACAGGTCGCATAGGGGAAAAAAAAAAAAAAATCGGACTCAGGTCGTTTCAGCCTGCAGTGTGAACGTAGCCAAAGAGAACAGGGCCCAGTACAGAGCCTTGTGGTGTCATAGCAAGTCACCTTTAGTTTTAAAGCGCTTTATGCGATACAGATTGTTTCAAACCAACTTCACAGTGAAAACAGGAAAATAATGATTCAGTGACGCAGTTCAATTCTGCTAAATAGGAAAACATTTCATTGTTCAGCTGAAACCTATGGAAGCTTGTTTCCGCCACTGAATAAAAAAATATAATAAATAATTGTGACTTTTTATCTCACAATTCTGACTTTTTTTCTCACAATTCTGACTTTTTTCTCACAATTGCGAGTTTATATCTCACAATTCTGACTTTATTTCTCAGAATTGCGTGATATAAAGTCGCAATTGTGTAAAACAAAGTCGCAATTCTGAGAAAAAAAGACAGAAGTGTGACTTTTTTTCTCACAATTGCGAGTTTACATCTCGCAATTCTGACTTTATATCACATAATTGCGAGTTTATATGTCGAAATTCTGACATCTTTTCTCAGAATTGTGAGATATAGTCGCAATTGCGACTTATTAGGCCAATTCTAAGGGGAAAAAAAGAACCCTGAAGAAACCATAGAAACCATAGAAACCAGTTCTGTGTGGATTCAGTTCCGTTGTAAAGATCGTCCATTATTAAATTAGTTTATTTGATGATGAAAATGATGTAATCATCAGTTCGGTTGTCATATAATGGTGTCAATAATTAAATAATTGTTGAATATGAGTGCTGCAGGACAGTCCATGTTCAGACTCTAGATCCAGCAGAATGTGGAGAACAGACGAGTCAATGCCGCTGTCCTCATCCGGCTTATAGCGCTGAGCACTAGCAATGACTACACTCGCCAATGAAGGAGTAACATCTTCTTGCAGTTACTTGTGATGCTAGCATAAATGTAACTGCTTAGCAACAACAAAAAGCAAACATGTTTCACACGGAGGAGGAATATGATGTACTCACGTGACGAAGGAACTGGCCAGAAGTCCCACAATCCCGACCGCAGCTCCTCCAACAGCCGTGATCCGGCATCCCAGCAGATCCGTGAACACACTGACGATCGGAGAGCAGAAGAAGATCATGCCCATCGAGAGAGAGCCGACCCATGCTGCACACACACACACACACACACACACACACACACACGTCAGTCATTTAGAGTTCATGAGTGATAATCTCCAACAACCAGCTCATTAAATGCTGTTTTTAGGCTTTACATGCAATTCCCTACACCAGTAATACCATTAAACATGACCAGCGAATCAAATGATGCGTCAGTGTCCATCAAGATCCAGATAAAACAAGCAAATAAGTCAAACGAGATGAGGTATTATTCATTTGTAAAGCATTTCATTCATAATGAACGAATTTCCATCACAAATGAACTATATAGGGATGTGTGGCCCTACAGTGATCGAGATTATTCCTACTGTAATATTGGATTGGCACAGTCCTTACAGGACTCTTTATCACACACACAAACAGAAACACACAGAGAGAATCATGACACTAACCATCATCAATACATTTGGCACTGTATTTATTAATCTTAATTTAATAAAAATACAGCCGTTCTGTTCATGTTATTTCACAGTGCATTAACTAATGTTAACAAATAGGCAACAGGCAACGATGATACGGGTTTGGAATGATTCACATTTATAATTCACATTTATAATTCACATTTAATTATATCGAGTAAAGCGCGTTCGTGACTCTCCTGTTCGAACTCGTTCATCAAAACGAACAAATCTTTTTTGCTTCATTCAACGAACAAAATGAACGAAATAACTCGGAAAAAGATTCATTCGTTTTGATGAACGAGTTCGAACAGGAGAGTCACACAGAACAGAGCAAGGTGAGGATTTGAGCTTATAAAACTTAAACTTTGTTATTAATTTATTAAATGAGTGATCGTTTCGCTTGATAAGACCATTATTCATCGTCTGGAATCGTTTAAAGCCCTTTGAACAGTTTGCACTGAAACTGTCTTTTGGACCTTGAACCGTTTGGTTCCCATTGAAGTCCATTATATGGAGAAAATCCTGGAATGTTTTCATCAAAAACCTTAATTTCTTTTCGACTGAAGAAAGAAAGACATGGACATCTTGGATGACATGGGGGCGAGTAAATAAATCACCCACACATCAGCAAACGTTTTTTTTAAAGTGCACTACTCCTTTAAGTACAGTAGTGAAGTACTCTACATCTCTGAGTAATCTACACATGATTATATGGTTATTGATGTTTTATTATCCGCACTCCTGTTGTCTCTGTGATATATTAATGTCCTTCATGCTGCAGTTTCACATGGGAAGTAAGAAAGATCACATGATGATCAGGGTTCGGGAGCACATCTCTCACACACACACACACACACACACTTCCTCAAAGAACACCTCATGTGACACTCAGATATCCCATCTATTCTGCGTTCACCAAAACTGTGCCGCATGATACAGGCTGACGCTTACAGAATATATGACATTTTACACTGAGACGAGAACCAGGCATCACTGTGTGTTATTAACTGTGAGGTTTAGATGGATGTGTGTGCTGTAGTTTAGTGCTGTGCACGTGTGTTAGATGTGTTTCTTCTCCGTCACTCTGACTTTGGCATTTGGGTTTATGTTGAAGCTCAGAGGTTCAGTTAGACTTTTGCTCATTGCTTTGGCTCTTCATTGGTCTTCTTATCAAGTTACGTCTGAATGAGAAGAACATCCCTGTAACTGTCTTACCTGGCCTGAGGATTGATGTCTTATACAGTGAAGTGTGTGAGTGTGTGAGACGAGACTCTGTGTAGTGTGTGAGGATGAGGTGCTCTATCCTGCGCTTCACTCTTCAAACACTGTGTGTGAAAGGAAACTGTGGTGGAGAAGCTTTATCAGATCTGGAGATGCAACAACACGACATCATGTGGGGTCAGGAGCGAGAGAGAGAGAGAGAGAGAGAGAGAGAGAGAGAGAGAGAGAGAGAGAGAGAGAGAGAGAGAGAGAGCAGGTGACGAGGAGCAGTGTGTTGAACTGGGTTGCAGGAGGATCAGTGTTAGACATGTCTCCTCACACACCTGTCCCTGACCGTCAGCTTTCACTGATGATGATGATGATGATGATGAAACTCCACAGGAGCAACACACACACACTGTTAGCACAGCAAACACAACAGACACACACACACCAGCTCTCTGTGATCAAACACACGAGACCTGTTTGAGGAGAAGGAGACTCGAGTCATGATATTATCTGTCATACACACAGCTTCACATTCATATTCACGTCCATAACTGCCAATGTTCAACAACAAGTCAATCAGTAACGAAACACGTTCAGTTTGAGATAAAGCAGCGTCATCATCACTCAGTCCTGTTCTCATCCGATGGATAATATCTGAATATGACTGATCTGTTCAGAGTATACTTCTGTTGATTTAAAGGAAGATCTACGTTACGACAAATTAATATCAGCTGACGCAGTTCATTACTTAAAACTGAACTAGTTTAAAAACAATCATGGTATTTCTCAAATGACAGTGACTACAGTGCATTATTACCCACAGTAATTACTCAATTATTGAAAAACAACGGATGAGGAGTGACTCCTGTTCACACTGTGTGATCTGGATTCACTCCACTTCTATAACTCCTCTCCGCTTATAGGCGAATTCAATGCTGGCTCGGTGATTTATTAATAAATACACGACTGAGGCCTGAGGTCTTCTCTTTTATCAGAAACCTCAACACCCATAATGCACTCTGGCCCGACTGGCGGACGACTGAGACACAAATGCAGTCGTTTTAACACAGACCTACAGCTGTCAAAAGACCACTACATAATAGTAGGGCTGCAACTAACGATTATTTTAATAATCGATTAATCTGTCGATTAATCGATGAATCGGATAAAAAAAAGCATTAATTTCCAATCCTTTATTAAAAAACAGAACTGAAGGTGCAAATTCAGTGAAAAAAAATCCAGTGCAAAAAAATGGACTAACAAAAAACATTCACATGTATGCTTTACATCTGCCAAATATATAGGCTTTTTAAAAAATAAAGTGCACAAAAAGATGTATATTTTCTTGTTTAAAGGGGCCTGAGCTGTCAGAACAATAAATTGATAAAAAATAAAGAAAAATACAAATCAGAAAAATTAACAGGATTGGTTTGAACGTCAGAACTTGTTCTGTACTCCACACTCGCACACACTCACAAACTTGTGTTGTGTTTTGTTTTTGTCAAAGATGTTATAATCTTTAACAAAATGTTTGAAACTTTTTAACAAGCAAATGCACTTATGATCATATTACCTATATTAGGTAATAATAATAATAATTATATCAGAAGATAATATCTCTAGTCTATCCTAATATTAATTATAAATACAATGAATATAAAATACAAATACAATGGATTGACCATCTCCTATGGTGTAAGGTATTTTTCAGCTCATCCTTTCCGAGCATATAGTGAAGTTTCTCTGAGTCATTAAAGATTGAACAATTCAGTGCTGAAAATTGTGGAAAAAATATTCCCCTTTGTAGTGGACAGACAAGAAAGTGTCTATCTGATCACAGTCTGCTAATTCAGTGGTAAGAATTTAATTGTTGTTTTTATTTATATCTTATATAACATGCCTAATTATCACTATAGTATCAGAGAATGTCTAGTATGTATGTAGACCTACCAAATTACTAATGCTCAGAGTCAGACACACTCGGTCTCTCTCTCTCTCTTAAATTATTATTAAATTATTCAAACCTCGCATTCAAATTGAATTTACTTTCTATGAATTGGTCAGAGACATGGAAATGTTTAGATATAAATGGGGAATAAATCAATGCATTTGTGATGTTGACGAAGATGGCTTTTTGAAATTGTATGTTTAAGTGTATCTGTGTTTGAAAAAGTTTTTTAAAGAAAAATTTAAATCCTACCCTCAGATTATTCAGATCTAACTCTGGAAAATGTGTTGATATGAAAAATTTATGTTCTTTTTAATTCTTTTGTAAATAAATAGACCTCTCTCTCGCGATCATCACGGACACACTCGCTCTCTCTCGTTTGACAAATGCGAACTCCGCGATTGAGCGACAGTGCGTGAGAGAGACCGAGAGTGCTCCGCGCTCAACTCAAACTTTTTTTTTATACTCAAACATTTCCGCGTCGCAACGAATCGATAATGTAATTCGTTGCCAACTCTTTCAGAAATCAATTTTAATCGATTTAATCGATTCCCAGATAGCAAACTGACATTGAATCAACGTGGAAATATGACATCGAAACAACGTTGATTTTGCTCATCGAATTAACGTTGAACCAACGTCAGACGCGTCATTCTTTCAAAACTAGCGGAAAATCAACTTGAAATCAACGTTGTTTCAACGTTATGAAAGCAAACCAATTTTCAATTTTCATTTAGCTTTGAAGAATGCCGCGTCTGACGTTGGTTCAACGTTAATTCGATGAGCAAAATCAACGTTGTTTCAATGTCATGAGAGACGTCGTTTCCACGTTGATTCAATGTCAGTTTGCTGTCTGGGTTGGTTATTGCAGCCCTAGATAATAGTAAAAAACACTTCTGCATCATCTATTAGACTTTTGCTAACAAATATACTGATACTTGTGTATTGATATATAAATACACAACACAGGGTGAACATGCGCCTGGATTTTACAGCCGGACTCTCATTGGTCCTCCTGTTTGGTGTGGAAATGAGGTAACATGAAGGACAGCATTGTTCATTACCAAACTACTGATGTCACAACACAACTCAACATTAACTGATGACGAGTGAACTAGTCCTGCTTTACTATCGCCTGTAAACACAGCCAGTGTGTGTGTGTGTGTGTGTTTAGTGGTGATCATGGAGACTGAGGAAGCGGAGTGAAACACTGGAGATGTCGTCTCTCTCTCACACAGAGTTATTTTCTCCTCTTCCTGAAAGCCAGTTTCCTCAGTCCCGTAAACACGCCGATCCGAACGCTGGAGTCCGGCACCATCCGTCAGGGACACACACTGGACTCCGAGTCAAGAGTTCACTGCGTTTACAACCAATAAACCGGCTTATCTTCTGTTTTCGAAACGCTACACCGTTAAAACACACCACGTCTCCTGTTAGCTTATTCGCATCGCTGATTAGAAAGCATGTAAAGGTAACGGTAGTGATTCTGACAGGAAATGATGCGCTGAGCACACAGGTCCTGGATCAGATTATCCCAGGAGTCACGATTCACAAACACTGATATTAACAACATGATCACACTCGATAAGATTGTGAACGTTATCCTGCGGTGCAGAGTGTGTGTGTGCCCTATCAAATCCCTTTCACAAATACACTTTGATTTGTTTTTCTCACAGTACATGTTCAAAATGGAAAGTAAACAGGATGTCTAATCAATTTCATTTATTTTTAATGTATTAACTCAGAAATGTTGTCTTTAAAAATAAGTTTAAAATAGTCGACGAGACAAGCCTTAGCTGACCAAAGTTTATTAGTCAGTCGCAGGAAGTTTGCGAAGTCCGTGTAATAATTATAGTACGTCGGGCAGATCTGTCATTCATCGACCTTATCATGGGAAACACGTAGCTGTAGCCTAGCGTTAGCATCCTGCCATGGCCGCCCATTGCAATGGTAAACGTGCGCATGCACAAGTGTTCACTCACATTTATCTACTTTTGTTTCCACTCAAAATAATAACTAAATGTTGTGCTTTTGTAAAACACTCTTCTGTGTGCAACAGAAGGGCGAGTAAATGTGGACTGAATCTTCATTTTTGGGTCAAACTATCCCTTTAAACCAAACTTTTATTTTGGTAGGTTGTAGAGCAGTCTTCATATTTCAATAGAAGTCTTTAATATTCACAAACACTAGTCCAAATCACCATCTGATGAAGTGTAAAGCCCAGCTTTTGGTTTCTTCACCTGAGTGTGGCCTCATTCCATGACATTATACAGTAAAGACTGTAATCCGCTTCATCACTGAGCTTTCCTGGATATAATGTTTTGGAGCTCATCCGTCTGGCATTGTGCTGCGTCTCGCCTTCGTATCTCCAGCATCCTGACACAAGTGTTTTTAAGATGGCATGAGCTAAAAATAGTCCCGCTTTTAAAGCCACACCTCGAGAGCCTGTCACCGCGCTCCTGACTAATGCTCAATTTGAGGAAGTCGGATTAACGTCAAACCAAAACAACTCCAGACGAACTTTGAAAGATGGACTGACAAAACACTGAAGTTTAAAGTTGGATGTTTAAAGGTTGTATAGGCTTACACAGACAGACCTTTATAAAGATCTATGTCACAAATACGCATGTGTACTTGATTTCTCTATATTTAATGAATGGTTGGAGCAGGGCGGAAGAGCTCGTAATGTCCCAGAATAACCTGATGAATTACTGAGAGCAACAGTCGAGTTCAGGAAGCAAAACTCCCATTCCCTTTCTCCACAGTGGAAATACAAGGAGTAGTTCACTTTTAATAAAACTTTAGCTGATAATTTACTCGCCCCCATGTCATCCAAGATGTCCATGTCTTTCTTTCTTCAGTCGAAAAGAAATTAAGGTTTTTGATGAAAACATTCCAGGATTTTTCTCCATATAATGGACTTCAATGGGGTCCAAACGGTTCAAGGTCCAAATGACAGTTTCAGTGCAAACTGTTCAAAGGGCTTTAAACGATTCCAGACGATGAATAAGGGTCTTATCAAGCGCTCATTTAATAAATAAATGACTCAGAAAAAGATTTGTTAACTTTGATGAACGGGTTTGAACAGGCTTTGCATCACAGAACAGAGCAAGGTGAGCATTTGAGCTTATAAAACTTAAACTTTGTTATTTATTTATTAAATGAGCGATTGTTTCGCTTGATAAGACCCTTATTCATCATCTGGAATCGTTTAAAGCCCTTTGAACAGTTTGCACTGAAACTCTCTTTTGGACCTTGAACCGTTTGGACCCCATTGAAGTCCATTATATGGAGAAAATCCTGGAATGTTTTCATCAAAAACCTTAATTTCTTTTCGACTGAAGAAAGAAAGACATGGACATCTTGGATGACATGGGGGTGAGGAAATTATCAGCAAAAGTTTTTTGAAAAGTGAACTACTCCTTTAAGGCCATCAGCATCACTCAGCATTAATTATTATTTTAACTAATACAACAGCAGAACTCCAATACTCATAATTCTGTAAAGAAATGATAAATCACAGAATCGAAACAAGCTTAATCCCGCTGAAAGAACTCTTCAGTCCCATGATGCACTGCACACGCTGTAATACAGTCAAAATATATGGTTTTTCTCTGTACACACGACATTTACAAATCCAGTTGTGTTAACTGGATTACGTCATCAGCAGTGCATCATGGGATTGCAGTTCATTCCCTCAATAAAGTCTCGTAGTCTTGTCTCGTTTGATTTTCAAATGCTTGTTAGCTTCACATCAACAGGATTCAAGGATATAATGCTTTAACAAAGATAAACTCCCAATGGGCAACACTGCGCTCCGGTTCGGACTATTCCGCTGTTATTCCCACTCAACTTCCTGTGGGAGAAGTTTGCAGCGGATGCGGAGTTTAACATCAGCGGGATGGACGAAACGACTGGCACAAACATCTGTTTGCACTCACAGAAACATCTACAGGCCGTATAACTCAAGTCTCTGAACTCACACACACACACACACACACAGCCAGAGCGGCGAGAAGCCTTAACCGAAGCCAGACTCACTACGGTTTGGTTTACGAGGCGTCTCATCCTCTGGGCTTCATGCCTCCGGCCTCAGGCTCTTCCTGGAGATCTGCTCATTAGGGCCTGTCCTAACCTCTTCCTCAAAAACAATCCTGATCATCCACACGATGACTTTGCAAAACTCACTGGAGCTTCTGCTGCGCATCTGCAGGACTTTATGGCTTTATGAGGGATTCTCCAGGGGGACTATGGCAGACAGCTGGGAAACATTACGGATAATTTCAGAGCCCGAGGGTTTAGCCTGAGCCGCATGAGGAGAGGCCACGGTATACAAGAGAAGCACAAAAATTAACTAATGTGACGGAATTAAACAAAAAAAAATCAGGCCAAAACGACGTTAGTAGAGTTAATTAGTAGGGGTGGGCGATATGAGCAAGTTCATATCACCATATTTTCCCCTGTATGAAGGATATCGATATTATTATACTACAATATGAGAAAAAAATTGAATCCATTTTAGTCCACCTCAGTTAAATTACAGGCAAAAAATTACAATTAAATTACAGAAATATGTATTTAACCCTATAACTAACGTGAGGGATTTAATTGGACATAGACCTGAAAAATATTTTTTATTGTAAACATGAGGTAGGCCAGAATTCACGTACGTCTTTCCACTTTTTTTATTTTGTGGGAGTCAAAATAATTCCTTTATTAATAATTCGTAAGACGAGTAGCACTGGAGTTTGGTTTATTTAATAAGTTATCAGTGTTGGGTAAGTTACTCTAAAAAAGTAATTAATTAATTACTCTCTCTAAAAAGTATTTAATTACTAATTACTTTCAAAATCCCATATCAATCTCAACCAGCGGAATAATACAAGGATAGACATGAATCTGTTTTAATTCTTTCATATAAATACTATAAAATTGCATGAATTATCCTTAAACTGACCAAGGTGGAGAAGGTCACATTATAAAAACATACTTTTTAGCATCAGACAATACATTTTGATGTTAAACCCACTATTGTTTTATGTCTGATCTCATGACATTTCACACTTTTTTCATACATATTTTACAATAATTCATACGAATTTGTACGAGTGCCATTAGACACCTCATAAAATGCATACGAATCGCTGTGAGATCGGATTGATCTATACACAGTATTTACCTCAATTACATCAGAAGTAACTGTAATTTAATTACAGATAAATGAAGAGTAATCCCTTACTTTACATTTTCAAGGGAAAAGTAATTAAATTACAGTAACTAATTACTTAGTTACACCCAACACTGGTTATAATCAATAAATATGAAATAGAATGATTTCAGAGAGGTTTTAGGCCTTACCAACCAAACTGAACAAAACAATATAACTGCAAAATTAAAATTAATGAATATTCAACGGTATCGCAAAATCGTGTCATGGTACAGCATAATACCGGTATAGCCCCGCCCACCCCTGTCTCTGAGGATTCCCAGTTCATTTCTCCAGTTTAGTCCATCAAGGTCTGTATAAAGAAATGTGACGTGACTGAAACATTTCCACATCGCTATGATCAGACTGGCGTATCAGTTGTGTTTGTGAGAGGAGAGTGTGCTGATTTAAACACTCCCAGCAGTGTGGATCTCTAACTGTGTATCTGTTATGATACGGCAAGAAGGAAGCAGAGGTGGAATCCAATCGCAAGCACTTTAATAATCCAACAAACAAACCAGGGTAAACTCAGAACAGGGAACTAGAAACAGCACAACATCAAACAACGACCCACACCCAACAACTGAAGCACAGAGGTTTAAATACACAGACAAACAAGCTGAACAAGGGGGCGTGGCTAATCAGAAATACCTGGGGGAACTCATCAACAAGAAAAACTACAAAGGACTACAAAACATGGCACGGGTTCACACAAGACAAGGGAAACAGACAGGAATCATTAGAGCAGTGTTTCCCAACCCTGTTCCTGGCGGCACACCAACACTGCGTGTATTCTTTGTCTCCCTTATCAAACACACCTGATTCAACCCATCAGCTCATAATCAGGTGGGTTAATGAGCTGATGGGTTGAATCGGGTGTGTTTGATTAGGGAGACAAAGAAAACACGCAGTGTTGGTGTGCCGCCAGGAACAGGGTTGGGAAACACTGCATTACAGTATCGCTACAAGTGTTTCACACTGCTTTTAATCCGAGCAAAGAGCCAAACAGACGATCAATCCCATCTGAGTCCTCGAGGCGTTCAGACGAGTGTGTGTGTGTGTGTGTGTGTGTGTGGCTTCAGTTCAGTCAGGCTGGTTTGAAAGGAATCTCGCTCTGCCGTTTTCCATCTATAAAGAGGCAGAAGATTTCCACGGAAAGCCACGTATGTTCCTGTGTTTCATTAATACCCTCTGGTCCACTTTACCTTGAACATCTACACTGTGAAAACAACTATATTTTTTTACCATATATTTATATATGGTAAATATATGGTAAAAAAATATAGAAAAAAATATTTTAAAAAAAACCTATATTTTTTTACCATATATATTTTTTTACCTATTTTATTTTTACCATATATTTTTATGTTCAAAATGAATAAGCTTGCTGCTCAGACACAAATGGGTTTTTTTTTTAAGGATTGGCCGAAATTTCGCCCGCCAAAAATGGCAATTTTGTTTTTCGGCCAAAAGAGAATAAAGGCAGAAAATATGATTGATACAGATCAGAAACTGTAACGGCTCTACTTTTATTTGTGTAAACGCACAATATCAACAAACTGTTGTGCTTCTGTGAAATAATGAAAGCAAACATGCCGACTCGGAGCCTCACAGATATGAGAAATATATCTATAGAAAGCTTTTAAATGAGATCATTCAAATCTAAAACAAATGCTCTCTGATTATGTAATCTACTGTATATAAAGGTTAATTTCTCTCTAAGGTGCGTTCACTATATGCAGATGAAAGTCAGCCTCCTCTTTGCAGCGACACTGACACAGAAAACACTAGTTCATCATTATTAATAAAATATTCAAATGTCTCCTTGCTATTTTTTCCGGACACATTCATAATCATTACGTTTGTTTTTCAGCAAGCTTAACGTGTATGTGAGGCATATTATTCGCCCCCCAGTATATACTTTATTGATTAATAGAAATGTTTGATTAGTCGACTAATGGCTTAAATGAACGACCACCGCTAGTCGACTAGATAAGATTAGCCCTAGTTAAATCAGATTCTGTTGCATAGAACCCAATGACGAGTAATATATTGATATATATATTAATATATTGATATTTAATATTATTTTAATATATTTTCTGTCCAATTTTAGTGTGTTACGGTTATTTTGTTTTATTGGTATTTTTATTGGCATTTTTTAAATTCAGATTCAGTAAAATTTATGAATTTCATTAAAAACTTTTAAAGTCTATTTAATTCAGTGGTGGAATGTAACGAAGTACAAATACTTCGTTACTTTACTTAAGTACATTTTTCACGCATCTTTACTTTACTTAAGTAGAATAAATAGTGCATACTTTTTACTTCGTTACATTTTGCAGCAATTATTATACTTTCTACTCCACTATTTCTACAACTTCTGTTACATTTTCATTACATTTTCTGATCAGTTTTTCCCCTGCCAAAACGTAATCTGACCGTCCGTTCGTTGCACGTTTGTCTCACCAGTGACGTTTGGTTGCCATAGATACATCAACTAAATGCGTCTAACACGCAGTGTGTTTATCGTGCAATTTATACGCGAAAATTTGTTTTTACATGCATAGGAAACACACCGTGTGTAATATACGATTGGTTAGGATTATGACAAGCCAAGAGGTTCAGAATTACACCATAAATTCATCGTGTTTACTGCCAAACATAGTTATTAACATATAGTAAGGGTATGGCTTATATTGCCTAATTGCAAGCTTGTTTCAGAAATGGTGACAACAATTTTTTTCCATCATTATTGAACATCATTATAGGAGTATTAGGTTCAATGAGTTAGAATTAAATGTTTTATTAATCATTAGAAAATAGTCATTAAGAGAATCAATTATTATGCAAGTACTTTTACTTTTAATACTTAAAGTACATTTAAAATCAGGTACTTTTCACTTTTTACTTAAGTATGGCTGTCATTGTGTTACTTCTACTTTTACTAAAGTAAATATTTATCTGGTTATTTGTACTTTTACTTAAGTACTGAGATTCAGTACTTCCTCCACCACTGATTTAATTTAAGTTTTTTCAGTTTTTTCAATGACTACTTGGTGACTATTTGAGGCGCAGATTACTAAAACTGACCCTTAACATTATTTGTACTTGGAGTGAATAGCCTCTGGCTTTTTGTTATATCTGGTTCTCAAACTGTGTTTCTCACACACACAGATTATCAGTCCTATAGTAGACTAGTAATTGAGATCAGACAAGAAGCATCCCCAGTTTGTGTTTGATTGTGAAACTCAATTAGATGAAGAACAGTGAATTCCCCCTGGATGATTCAGAAGCAATTGCAAGTAAACGTTGAGTCTTGCTCATGTGTGTCCTATTTTAGTGTTTGACGAGCTATAATAAAGGTTAACCCCGCGCCGGCCTCAGTGTGAGCTCGGGTCCCCGCGTGGGGCCGTTATCAGGCCCTGGGCATCAGCGGTGTGGCTCCAGTGCTTTCCCACACCGCGCTGAGGTTATAGGGTGATGTTGCCACTCTCTAGAGCCGCTGCCATTGGTGCTCCTATAGGATGGTCCTCACGGCTCCTGTGTTTACCCCATCTGTTTATCTGCCAGGAACCTTCACCTAAACCATGTGTCAACACAGATCAAATGCTCTGTTGACTATTAACCGCTGCACGTGTCGTCTATCACTAACTCCTGCTGCGCTGAGATAGCACCAAGGCCAGTCCGCTGGATAGGAGAGTGTAACCGCTGATGTCTAACTCCATAGAAAACATCTCAGCGGTCCAACTAACAGTGAACGTCCTAGCAAGACTCTCTCAGGGTCATCTGGCCTTTATTAATGTTCTCATGGGATGTTAAAATGTAACGTTCTAATAAAGTTTGCCAAACATGGAATATCCAGAAGAAAACACCCAGTTATGAACACACTGTCTTCCAGGAGCATTAATAGGACATTCCTTCAGATATCTGGCCTTCAATCATCTTCTCAAAGCGTCATTTATACTTTTATTTCTGAAACATTTTAGTTGAACTTTGGTCTAATGTTTTTTACTACTAGTTTCAGACTGTTCTGTTCTTTCTAAATGAACAACACATTTGAACACACAGAGAGCATTAATAAATTAAAGCTGCAAGCAACATTTAGCGGTGTTCAGTGTTTAAGCACAAACGCATCAAAAGACATTTAAGTTAAATAATGGGAACGTTAGCGATGTGTTTTGTCCGCTGGACAAGCATCGAGTTCGCAGCATGAAATGAGGCGGGAGTGACACACTTGTGTTTTTATTTGTCAAGGTAATGTCAATAGAAAGTCTTGACAACAGTCCATCTCAAACAGCCTCTGCTGTGGAGCACAACACACACACACACACACACACGTCAAGAGTTGCTGACCGTTCTTCTGCATGGCCAATAACAGTCCTGGTCTTTGCCATCAGCGTGTGCCGCACTCAAGCAGAGCTATAGGATAAACCGGACGGACCGTGTTTAGAGAAGAAATGAACAGGTGTGTGATCTTAATCAGTGTGAACATGTTCAGACATGTCTGCTGTCGATCGCAAACCGAACCCGTCACACACAATCATCCTTTAAAATGCTTTTATTCAAATAGCTTGTTTATTCAAAACGACCTGTTTCTTACCTGACGTCTTTTTATAGTTTGTTAAAACAGTATAATCGCCACTTTGGATTGGGTTGATTAAAGTTGATTAAAGGATCGGATGAATAAATGTTGTTTTTCTTCTGTTGTGTCGTGTGTTAGTGATGTGCGGGTCGACTCATAACCCGCGGACCCCGCGGTCGGGTAAAGAAATGGTCACTTTAATTGCGGGACGGGTTGGGCCGGGTCATTAATTTCTTGCTTGCAATTTACAGCCTATATTGAATATTTGGGAATATCTATTTTCATATTTTATTGGGTTATTTGTTACAGTTACAATACGATTGCTGTAGCAACGCAACTTGCGTGAGGTTCCCAAACCTTTGGCTTCACGTCACGTAAGCGGCTCCCAACAACCACAACAACAACAATGGAGAAATAAAAGTGAAGATGGAAGACGAGATGCGGGAGAAATTGAGGTTGGGAATATACATGATTAAAAGAAAAAAACGTCAGGCTGCTAAAACTAATGTTTGGGAGCGGCTCTCAGAAGTAGTTGCAGCAGGAGACAACAGTAGTCTCGGCTAACTTACCCGAAGTGCAACTCGTGTGAAAAATATACAAACCAGTGTTGTAGTCTAGACCACCTCACTCGAGTCCGAGTCGACACCGAGACCAGAGAGACTCGAGACTCGAGTCCGAGTCAAGACCGAGTCCATAGAGAGTCGAGACCGAGACCAGAGACGGTCGAGTCCGAGTCAAGACCGAGTCCATAGAGAGTCGAGTCCGAGTCGAGTCCGAGACCAGAGACGGTCGAGTCCGAGTCGAGACCGAGACCAGAGAGACTCGAGTCCGAGTCAAGACCGAGTCCATAGAGAGTCGAGTCCGAGACCAGAGACCAGAGAGACTCGAGTCCGAGTCGAGTCCGAGACCAGAGACGGTCGAGTCCGAGTCGAGTCCGAGACCAGAGGGTTGATTACCTAATTTACTTTTATTTACTTAGAGAAATCCTTTTTTTTTTACTGAATTTACTTAGAGTTTAAAAAATATGATCAGTTTAGGGTAAAAAGGCCACATAGTAGGTGGTGTTAAAAGTAATTTTATTACAATTTGTCATGCGCAGTTGTGCACTAGAAAATCACCAATCACTGGGCGTGTCAATCAATTTAAAGAAATATTTTATTAACATTCATGAAAAATATTTTGAATTGAACTCGAGTGGACTCGGGAATAATTCCGAGTCCTAAAAAAAAAATGTTCGAGTACGAGTCAATTCCGAGTCCAAATGGACACGAGTCCATGACAAGACCAAGACCATTAAAATATGGTCTCGAGACCGAGTCCGAGACGAGTCCGAGTCTCGAGTACTACAACACTGATACAAACAGTAGCGCCACAAAACCGGCTCTTCCAGCACGTCAAGACATATTTGTGGTGGGTCTAAGAAATAAAAAATGGTTTAGCCTATTAGATGAATACAAATGCTGCTTTGTAAATGTTGAACGTGTTTATTAATATTAGAGCCATCGGCAGGCCGATATTACGCATTTTCCAAACTATCGGTATCGGCAGTTATAATGGCCGATAAATGAATATTTCATTTATTCATTTAACACTCGTTGAGTTGGTCACGAGACATACATTGCTTGAATAACAATTAAAAGAACATCCCCATCAGATCTCTGAACTCAAATAAGCAGGACAACATTTGTGACTATCATGTCCAGTTTTGCTGCTGTTAAATAATCCGAGAGTGAAGCGGGATTAGCTAGTACAACCCAATCTCACGGGAATTCGTACAAATTTTACGAGGTGGCTAATTCGTAACAATTCGTACGACCTCACTCGTACGAATTAGAACGATTTTGCTAAATTGTACGTATTTAACGAATTAGCCAATTCGTACGAATGACCTACCCCTGACCCCGCCCCTAAATATAACCGTCACGTGGGTTTAGACAAATCGTACAAATTCGCACGAGTGAGGTCGTATGAATTAGTACGAATTAGCCACTTTTGAATCACTCGTAAGAATTCGTACGAATTGGTCGTGAGATAGCGTAGGCTAGTAATAGTTACGTTACGTTGTTGCAGTGTAGTCGACTGACTGTCCTTTTAACTTTTGACAATGTGACTGAAGTAATGCCACTATCATCAGTCTGTTCTGTTGTGACTATAAAATAAACAAGTTTCTTTTTAAAATGCATTAGCATATTATTTTAGTTAAATAATAATTTATCATATCACATTATTTTAGTTAAATATCATATTCTTATTATTTTTATGCATTATCATATTATTTATATATTATCATATTATTTTAGTTAACCGAACTTGCGGAGCTGGTTAAGTGATGCACAAACTCCAAAATATATTCGTTTACAAATCATAAAGTGTTTTGAAGGCTATTGGCCTTCACCAGTAATGACATTCGCATAATTCACTTTCTTTATTTTCCAGAGAAATTGCTTCGGAAACGTTCAATGGCTAAAACATGTTTGACAGAGACTGCAGAAGAACTGAGGCAATAACTGGTGAGATGAGGAAACCTTCCCTGTGTGTGTGTGTGTGTGTGTGTGTGTGTGTGTGTGTGTGTGTGTGTGTGTGTGTGTGTGTGTGTGTGTGTGTGTGTGTGTGTGTGTGTGTGTGTGTGACTTCCTTCAGCGTCTGACAGCTGTTTCACCAGCCGCTCATGTACAGCAGTCTGCAGCCGCTACTGTACGAACAAACCCACGTCACTCACGTTTCTGTGGCGGTGAATGCTGTGATGATGTCATCTGTGTGGTCGTGATCAGGAAACACACACACTGAATAATATACAGTACATGGCGACTAACCGATCACGCTTCACATTTCCATTTCCACGCAGACAGAAATGAGATTAAAGCTAAATCTGACCATTCAAGACTACAACCCTGAAAGATTCTCATTGAAAATAAAACTTGATATTTGACACCTTGGCATTAAAAGATGATTTAAAACTCTTAAATAGGACTTCCCACTGAAAAATGGACATCAGAACTGGTAAGGCCACTAAAAATAAACCACTTTCACTTATTTTTTCATATACAAGCTGGAGTTTGAAACGGTTGCAAACCTGCACTCCCTGTGGCGGTTGTGTAATAAGTGGGTGTGGCTTCTTTCACGTGACTTCTTTTCTGGTTAATTTCGTCAGTTGAGTCGGTCGAGATCAGACGCGAGTCTAAACATGAACACACTGGAGAGCTGCTGCTTTATAGGAGACAATGAAGTAAACTTGTACATCGAGCAGCTGCTTGACTTGAAGCGATCTACTGAATGAAGGGGTATTTAAATAAACATTACGTGACTTATAGTGCAAACAAACATATTCACGCTGCTATAATCAGTGCTTTTCTTATGCTTTATTGATAAAATGCTTGCTGTTTACTTGAGTTTCTTGTGTCACTGAGAGGAAAGAGCGCAGCACATATTTACATATTCATCGAACCGTCGCTCTCAGCAGTGTCGCCAGCAGATGTTCGATAACAGTATATCGCTACTCATGTATTTCTAATTTCATACTTTCAAAGAGCGAAAAGTAACTTCTGAACGTCACATGTTCCTCAGGTCAACTAGACTGGCTCTAATGAAGCTCCTGAGTCTCTGTGTGAGACGGAGGAAACAGACGTGCACGTCTAACATCATTACACCAGTCATCTGTAGGCCAAAGCCCCCCAGAGACACTCCTAACAGGGTCTGTGAAGGGGAGATCATGAACATGACGACAGGATAAGCTGCTCTACTGCACATGCTCAGTCAAATCAGGATCATTTACAAAATAAACATTCGCAAGACAATCAAACGCTGAAAGTCTTGCTTGCACTGCGTACACAGGCCTGATGCAGTTTCAGAGGTATGAAGGAGATTAAACAGATGTCGACCTTGCTAGGTGCTCTGAGTGGTTGCTAGGTGCTCTGAGTGGTTGCTAGGTGCTGTGAGGAGTGGTTGCTAGGTGCTGAGTGGTTGCTAGGTGCTCTGAGGAGTGTTTACTAGGTGCTCTGAGTGGTTGCTAGGTGCTCTGAGGAGTGGTTGCTAGGTATTCTGAGTGGTTGCTAGGTATTCTGAGTGGTTGCTAGGTGCTCTGAGGAGTGGTTGCTAGGTGCTCTGAGGAGGAGGAGTGGTTGCTGGTGCTCTGAGTGGTTGCTAGGTGCTCTGAGTGGTTGCTAGGTGCTGTGAGGAGTGGTTGCTAGGTGCTGAGTGGTTGCTAGGTGCTCTGAGGAGTGGTTGCTAGGTATTCTGAGTGGTTGCTAGGTATTCTGAGTGGTTTCTAGGTGCTCTGAGGAGTGGTTGCTAGGTGCTGAGTGGTTGCTAGGTGCTCTGAGGAGTGGTTACTAGGTGTTTTGAGTGGTTGCTAGGTGCTCTGAGGAGTGGTTGCTAGGTATTCTGAGTGGTTGCTAGGTATTCTGAGTGGTTTCTAGGTGCTCTGAGGAGTGGTTGCTAGGTGCTCCGAGTGGTTGCTAGGTGCTCTGAGGAGTGGTTGCTAGGTGCTCTGAGGAGTGGTTGCTAGGTGCTCTGAGGAGTGGTTGCTAGGTGCTCTGAGTGTTTGCTAGGTCCTCTGAGTGGTTGCTAGGGGGTTGCCAAGGACTTCTGGCTGGACTCTGAACACTCAGGCATGTCTTTGGAACTAGTCAAGTCAAATTTACTGTATATATACAGCGCTTTTTTCACAATACACACTGTTTCAAAGCAGCTTTACAGAAATGTGTGATGTTTATAATATCTTATGCTTAGAGTACATGTAGTTCATTATTATTAATCAGTAATTAGACTGTAACACTGACACCTTCAAATACAGTGTAGCCATCTGACATGTTATGCCGATGTTACCTAGTATTGTCTTAGGGAAGAACTGTAAAGTAAAGTGCAACAATCTGAGGAATGAGACAGGAATGTTGCCCCTGTAAAGTTCATCTGTTTTTTTTAAAGTGGCTCCTTAATGTCACCATTCCAGAGCGTTCACAAAACATGCAAATATAACAAGATGATACAATGGAACGTATATCCATATAATCAAGAAATGTTTATTTTACATTTAAAATCTGTATGTTTTCAGAAATAAAGTTTTCGTAACTCAATGGGAGAATTAGCAAACATTCTCAGAGCATATTTCTGTTATCTATCTAAATGTAAGTGTGTGTCGAGTCTGACTGGACTCGAGCAGCCCTGAGCAGGTTTGCAGTTTGTAAAACAGTAGTTTTCTTCTGCTTTTATGGTTGGTGAGATTTGGTGGAGCCGTTGTGTCAGACGGCAGATGTGGAACATGACCTCTGACCGGCGCTGGCATGAGTGTGAGTGCGTGTGTGTGTGTGTGAGAGAGAGAGAGCGACGAGTGACAGGTGGAGATCATGATGCAATCTTCAGCAGCATTACGAAGGACAGCTTTAATGGCACCTTAAGACCAGATCTCAACGCGTCACAGCTGAACTAACCCTATTGTGGAGTTAATGAGCGTAACACACTTCAGCTGTGACGACAATAAGCTTATTATAGTAACGCTCAGTGTAAGATGACGAGAAATGTCATCATCATCATCATCATCAGCTCTTCATATCATGATGTGTTTAACCGCTCAGATGAAGATGAGCTCATACACACACTCACGCAGGATCCACACAGAACTGCTAAACACACATGACGACACCCCTATATGTGCAGCTGTAAGGTCTCATAACTTCTGTTAACTATCACACACCGCACACGCTTTAAAGGCCGTTCTTCCAGCAACACTGACACGTGCGCTTCAGCTTCAGCTTCAGCTTCAGCCCGCACACCACTGATCATCAACAGGGGAAGTGAATCATTGACAGACGCCAGCGAGAAACATCTTCTGCCATGACCAGTCCCGTCTGAACCCGTCTGATCTGTCAAAACAGACTCAGTTCTCTACATTCAGCTCAATAACAGCACCAGCGATCTCTCCGGCTCAGCACTGCTGCTTTACAGATCACACACTCATCTCCACTGCTGCTCAAAACTAAAACTAAACTGGTTGAACTAAAACACCAATATTATCATGAGTTTGCATGGGGTTTTTATACAATAACTGTGTACAAGAGAGTAGACTGTAAACTCACGTCAGTTTCAGGGTTTTGTTTCTGTTGGCCAAAACTATGATTTAACATAAATCTACATTTAGTAAGTTTATTTAGTTGTTTGTGCTTGACTAATAAGCCTACACAGACAGTGTGATGGCAGATCTCCATATTAGCCTATTGTTTGACATGTTTCACACTGTGTGTGTTTAATAAACTGTATTTTCCCTAGTCTATGATTTTGTAGGGGTGTGTGCTGCTACGTGCACTTACAGTGGTAATAACAGAAAATATCTAAGTATTTTTATGTTATGTAATTAACCTAAAACAATCCTTAACCCTATAGTAGGTACATGTTAATTAATATTACTCAGTAATTAGGGTTACACTTCATGTAATTTTAAGGTGTCATTCATTGTTACAGTGTACTGAGTAATATTAATCAACTACTAGCCTACATGTAGCCTAGGGTTAGGATAGGATGAGGTTTATTTGCGTGTGATTATGCATAATTTACTGTTATTAGGCCTGCTATGGCATGTAACATACGTGACAAGGACACTGTAAAATAAAGTGTAGCCAAAAACGGAACTAACTCAACTCGCACTGAGAAACATTGACTAAGTGTGACAACTATCCCCGGTGTGTGTGTGTGTGTGTGTGAGAGAAGCAGACAGAGCTGAAGGGTTGTGCGGACACACACACTTGCAGTGAGTCAGGAGAGCTCCGCGGTGACGCGCGCCCGAGCCCCTTCACCAACACGTGGAGGAGCGACTGAATCGCACGCGCCCCGCGTTCACGGAAATGGCTGTTACCTGTTTTGAAGCGTAGGTCTTCGTCGTTGTCCTTGTCGGAGCCGAACTCTTTCAGCAGCGCGACGAACATGATACCGAAGGCGTTCTGGATGCCGAACACCGAGCCGTTGCACCACATGGAGGCCAGCATCACCACCCACCCCCAGCCGCCCTCCGGGGGCTCGAACTCCGCCGGCGCCTCGGAGACCCCAGAGCCGCCGTTCTCCTGCTGCTTCTCCTCCGGCGCGGCCGCGGCAGGAGTCGGCTCGCCGTCGGGGTGAGTCTCAGTCATGCTGATCGTGTGTGGCTCGGAGTCGGACTGAGTCTCAGTCATGCTGATCGCGTGTGGATCTCCTCTGAGTCCGCTGTGAATGCAAATACACTGCGCTGACGACTTACACTGTAGCAATAAAGCTATAAATACATATGAGCTGCAGGAGGCGGGGCCGAAGGCAGACCCTCCGCCCGAGAGTGGATCAGATGAAGTCTCCTCCTGGAGAAGTCTTGATGGAGCACATCTGTCCAGCACGGGCACGCGCACGCAACAGCTGCATCTGTCCGCGCGGTCACTCCTGTGCTTTATTCACAGAGAGGGACGGGATGATCATTGGCACCACAATAGGAGTGTGTTTATAAGCACCCCGAGTAAATGTGACTCCAGTAACTCTCCCTTTTTTTTTTTAAGACTCCAGTAACTCCTGCAGTGCAGTACGTCACCGTCCGCGGCACGCGCGCGCGCTCTAGTGTCAGTGCTGCACACGCGGAATCTCGACAAACGCGAGCAACATAAACACTGACCAGTTATAAGGAACTATTTATTGGCCTTCACACTGTTAGGGAATTAAATCGCACGTGTAATGTCTCAGATATCACTTAGCTGCCTCTCCTTGTCCAGTCACTTCTGCTGGTGGATGCTGAAAACTATAAACCATCAGGAAAATCATCTTACTCTATTGACGCTCATACTAGTTCCTGGTCTCGAATGTGATTGGCTGTGCAGCGTTTTGTGTACTGATATTTATATAAGCTCTTTTCCCTGTTTGTATCATTCCGCAAAATGAATATGCTTTATCTAATCAATAAAATTGTGGCAACATATTACAAGCAATCTTATTTATTAAATCGAACAAATTAGAATTGAGTAATAGTTCATCAAATTAATATTCTAGTTAATTTTCAGTGTACAGAGCATTATAGCTAATTATTAAATAAAACTTTAAAAATTTAAAAGTTAATTGCCCAGCAGACGATTTATCGGTAAAAACACTTGATCGCACAAATAATATTTCACATGAATCAGACTTAACAGTTTTTGATTGTAAAACTTACACTGAAAAAAATAATGATACTTTTTATCACAACAAATCCTTCAAAATGAATATAAATACACATTTACTACTAGTGCTTCTTTCCATTTTCAATCCAAGTAGAAGCACAACTATGGGCTAAATATGACGTCTTACAATGACATGCACTCAATTACCTTATAGCTCGTTGCACGCGCCCGCATGGTTCGCAAACACTCCGCGTGAGCTGCGTTACTGTCACTGTGACACCTGTCTTTGTTTTGGCGGGTGTGTGTTTCATTGTTAATCAGTTTCATGTGTTACCTGTCATCATCCTCATCACAGACATCATCATCACTCACTGTGTGCAGCTGTTGTCACTTAAGTCTCCTCATGTGTCTGTATAGTCTCCCTGGTTGGTTCTCATCTACACGGTTTGCTAAGTTTGGCATGTGTCTTGTTCGTAAATAAATAGAGTTTAAGCCTGATCCATCTTCCTGAACGTGCCATCAACAGTTAATTTATCACTTCAATCACATTTTCCAAATATATTTCTAAAGAATTAGCACAGTATCATTTAAAGCGGCTGTAGGTAACTTTTGTAAACAAATATTTTTTACATTTTTGCTGATCACAAGAGAACGCTCTTACACAACGCACCGTCGTTCAAACCAAACTCAAGATTGCCTGCTCATAAAACAAAGAGGTAAAAGGAAGAAAATGATGGCGAGAAACAAGCCACCAACTAATTGTTAGGCCCTATATATTTGTCACTGAGAGCATTTGACGTAATTTATTTATATTTTTAAGATGGACGAATGCGGTTTTACAGATACTAGAAACGTGACTTTCAAATGAAAGATTGGTATCAAAGAGCACACCGAGGTTCATAACCGACGACGAAGGTTTGATCGAGTGTTAGACAGTATCTTAGGTCAGTGTTTCCCAACCCTGTTCCTGGCGGCACACCAACACTGCGTGTTTTCTTTGTCTCCCTAATCAAACACACCCGATTCAACCCATCAGCTCATTAACCCACCTGATTATGAGCTGATGGGTTGAGTCAGGTGT
Source organism: Pimephales promelas (assembly GCF_988280905.1). Taxonomy (NCBI): domain Eukaryota; kingdom Metazoa; phylum Chordata; class Actinopteri; order Cypriniformes; family Leuciscidae; genus Pimephales; species Pimephales promelas. The sequence continues at coordinate 704,416 of NC_142781.1, forward strand.
GTTTGATAAGGGAGACAAAGAAAACACGCAGTGTTGGTGTGCCGCCAGGAACAGGGTTGGGAAACACTGTCTTAGGTTATAAAGTGAGGAGGTTTTTTGTCCAATAATTAGAATCTGTTTTTTTTTTTTCAGAGTTTAGTAGTAGGAAATTACTAGTCATCCAGTTTTTTTATATCAGTTATGTATTCCGTTAATTTTGTGAATTGGTGAGTGTCATCAGGTCGTGAAGAAATATACAGCTGAGTATCATCAGCATAACAGTGAAAACTAATGCAATGCTTCATAATGATATCTCCCAATGGTAGCATGTACAGAGTAAAAAGCAGCGGTCCTAGTACTGAGCCTTGTGGTACTCCATACTGAACTTGTGATCGATAAGACATCTCTATCTAGTGTAAAAGATGCTAATGAGAAAGATGCTCATTAAGAAAGTGCTCATGAGCTTGGCCAACAGTTGGTTTCTGTCCTCAACAGCTCACGATACACAGCAGGTAGGGCTGGAGGGCACACATGTTTTATAATATCAGCAGTTGGAGGTCAGAGGCTATCATGGATGTTTCGTGTTCTGTGCTGGTCAGATATGGAAGGGAGTCGACACTTGCACACCAGGTGTCTAAATCTGGTTCGTTGGGGGGACGAGGAGAAAACCCTCAGACAGACTGAGCTTTGCTGTGACAGGGGAGCTTCGCTTGTCTGTTCAACCAGCATTCTCTGGACCCTCGGTGGGTCCACAATATTTGTGAAAGGTTGTCACAGTAATATAATCAGTGGTAGTTTCTGGAGAAGGGGGAGACAAGATTTTCGTTTTTTTTTTCTTGGTTTGATTTTTAAGGTTCTGAGCTTTGAGTTGGAGTCACTTTTACTTTAGTCAGGGGGCTACAGTACTTATTGATGATTGGGCGGTGGCCTCGCCTCTGCAAGAACCATGACAGCACGCTTGCTGAGATTCTTGCTTGATTTTCAGAATGGGTTTCTCTAATTCCTCTTAAAGCAGACTTTGGAAAGAAAAGCTTTCCTCTTTGTTCAGCAATGGCCCTCAATTCCTCAAGATATCCTTTAGTGGCAGAGCAGATAAAAGGGTGTAGACTGGCTCATGTAAGGCACACACTCATTCCCCTTTTCCACCAACAAGATCCAGGTGCTGGTTCAGAGCTAGAGCTAGTGGCGGTTCGGAGTTGGTACGACTGACGAGCTTTCAAAGAACCGGTTTGCCTTTCCACAGGCTAGAGAGCATCACAGAGCCAGATCTTACGTCACCGTATACATCTCATGTTGCCCAGCAATGCTAGCATGGCACACACAAACACACCAGGCTTGTTCGAGATGGATCGGCACTGCGAATCTTGAACTGCAAGAGTGATGTAAAAACATTAGAAAAAGATTCGATTCAAAAGCAAAAGGAGTCGTAAACTCTCCAAACACTCCCGCAGCTCCGATTGCATCTTGAACAAGCCTTCCATCAACAATGGCGGTTGTTGCGTTACTATTTATGCTCATGGCTTGGCAAACCTACATCGGTATCCAAACACAGCGAATCCAGCACGTCTGTGCAGCTCGCCGTAACTTGCATTAACGGAGATTACAATCGAGCTTCTATTAGCATGATTAGCTGCTATTTAAAAAATGACGGTCACAAGTTTCTATTTGTCTTGTTGGTCATGGTAACCCCGCCCCCAGCCGCTGACGTAAGCGGTTCTTACTTCTCGACCAGCAATGATTTGGTGCTACTTAAAGTCGGCATGAAATCAAATTTGACAAATCTTCTTTTTATATGTAATATTGTACTGTTTATTATAAATGATTTATCCGTGCACTTCATTATTTTTCTTAAATTCATGTACCCTTGAAATCTTTAATCAAATAAATTAACCTACCCTCCCCCTTCGAAACGACCTCTCTCTCTTTTGGTCACGTGGAATGGCAAAAGGGTGCGGCCAGATCCGATGAAGGTGCGGCTATTGGTGCACCACCTCTCAGAGAATCGCATTCAAATTGTTTGAAACGCCCAACCTCCAATCAAGCCCTGCCCTACATTTTTTCTAATTTCAGAAGCCGTTTCACATACGTCACGACAAGGAAAAAATGACCATCTCAACTTCTGTTTCACGCCGACTTTAAGAACCACTTCTACTGGTTCGGAGCTGGTGCTTTGGTGGTCGAAAAACAAAGAACCGATTTGAAACTAGGCTCTGCCTCCGAACCAGCACCAGCTCTGCCTTGGTGGAAAAGGGGTCTCAGAAGGTAACATCTGGGTCAGAGAGACTCCCCAAAGTTAAAGGGTTAGTTCACCCAAAAATGAAAATTCCCCGTATGACCTTCGTTCATCTTCGGAACACAAATTAAGATATTTAAGATATTAAGATCGCTCCTGCATACTAGTCCATAGGCTTCTTGAGGGAATGACTCGAAAAGTCATTAAAGACATCGTTAAAATAGTCCAAATGACTACAGTGGCTCAATCTTAACTTTATCAAATGACAAGAACACTTTTTGTTCGCAAAAAAACAACAAAAATAACGACTTTATTTCAACTATTGGTTTATTTCTCCCTCTGCCTCAAGTTACTAGTTTAATAGCGTAAGCTTCTGTTATTGTACGTCACACGCATCACACACACATGACCTACTCTTGCGTAGGAGTCTGGGGAAATACGAGCGTTCTGAGAGATTGATGATGATTTATGGGGATTATAAAAAAGTATCAGTGGATTTTTTACCATTATAGGCTGGTTGTTAACACACACTGTGTTCAAACACCTTATAAAAGTGAATTTTTGCAAATTTTACAATAAGCAATATGCAAAACTTTTAAATATAAATATATTATCTCAATATATTTATAATATATTTCAGTTTGTTGTCATTAGTTTCACTATTCAGAGGTAAATAATCATCCAGATCGCAGATCAGACTCACATTTGCAAGAAAAATAATGAGTGACTCCAGTTATTTCTGTTTCTGGGACAGAAGATGAATGATTAGTCTGAACACACACACACACACACACACACACACACCTTATCTGGAAAAATCTGTTTATTGCATCATATTTCCATGAGGATCTGGTAGAGAAGGTGTGTGAAAGCTCTGAAGTGTAAAACACACTCCATCAGTCCGCAGTCTCGTGTGTGTGTGTGTGTGTGTGTGTTCAGACATCAGTCTTGGCCGTCTTCGGGGACACACTCTCGGTCGGCTCTCCTCTCCTCTTCCTCGTCCTCAGGCCCTTCATCTTGCGCGTCTGCAGTTTGTCCAGGTTCTGCTTCTGCATGTGTAAGCGGCCAAACCTGGTGCCAAAGGCATCATGGGAGATGTTCTTCTTCTTCTTGGGCTGAGGGTGAGATGAAGAAGCACACGACTGTCACAGGAGCATCATCTGGAGCTCGTACACAGATCAAACCCCTCACTATCATTGCTTTGATTACTGCTTATTGTATATTTGTATTTTAGTTCCAGTAAAGAATCAAAGGCTGCTGTGTACTTGGATCTGTCTTCATTATTATCTGATTACTCCATTACTTAAGTAATCCATGTCGTTACTCCAGCAGTGATGAACACAAGCCCAGAACAGGCTCAACTCGGACTTCTGTTACTATTATTAATTAATTATTATTGTTATGTTTGTTTACAAATGTTCTCTTGTACATTATACTGCTTTAAATTTTGTCAAGGGCTTCTTTACATTTATATTTTCTTTCATTTAGTTATATTTCTTTACATTTATATATTTTTTATGCTACACTACTGAATGCCAGAGATGCAAGTTAAATAAAATGTTCAAGTAAAATTGTTGCTTTTTGGTGGAAAATGAATTGTTTAGATTCATCAAATTAGCCGATAGATTAATCTGTACAAAAATAGTTGTTGGTGTCAGCCCTAATTAAAATTACACAATTTAACACAGATGATTAAAAGTGAATAAAATTATGAAAGTTATTGAAACTGAACAATTCCTTATATCATCTTTCAGCAGGTGCTGCACAACAGAGGTTTACTGTTAAAATGAACATGAGGAAAATGTGATAATCCTCAAAAACTTCACTTTCTAATTGTATTATATTTCCATTGAGCAGTGGTGTGTAGAACAGTGATATCAACATGACTGACAGCTCCTCTGAACACATGATCACCAAAGCCAAATCAACAGGTGGTCGTTTGACGCAGTGCAGGTTCTGTCGCATACTGCCTAAAACTCAGCTTTTATCCGTTTACATGCAAACAACGTTTTCCCAAATCTCCACTCTGGCCAGAGTTTGTAGAAGGAAGTGTTTTCAGAGGCCAATTCTCCATTAGTGAGTAAACGAAGGGCACAAACAGGGAAATATCTATATATAATAACCATGTGTGTGTGTGTATGTGTGTGTCGGACCTTCACTCCTTTGGGTTTCCTGTGGGCGGTTCTGTACAGGTCGTCTGAGGCCATGTGACTCCTCCTCATGGTGAAGTCGAAGGACGGGCCCATGTCCTCCAGCTCCACCCGGGGCGTCCGGCAGCCCGACTTCTTCAGCAGCACCCTGTGGGAACACTGCGGTCAGGAGTGTGTGTGTGTGAGTCGTCACACTTTCAGTACAACTGAAGATGTAATCAGCTGATTGGTCAGTTTGAACAGCTCACATTTGGGCTAAAAAGATGATTGTGACTGTTGCTCTTTTACTCTCTCATCATCTCATACATCTATTTTGTAAGTACTTTAAGTGTAACCGTGACCATACTGTCATTACACCCTTTTAATTACATGATGTGCTAACTAGCTTTCATTAGGTATTGACTTTGCAGTGCTAAACATAGCAATATATAGCTGCGCTAATCCCTGTCGCTGGTGTTACCGGTGTGTGGAGACGGACAAGACACACACTTCTCCACCATCTTACTGATGACATTTCTTTAGTCATTCAGCAGTCTGAACAACTGAGGGAGATACACACTTACATGTGTGTGTGTGTGTGTGTGTGTGTCACCTGTAGCTGCGCATGTAGATCCTGCCGTCCAGCGCTGTGAAGTGAAGTACGTGCTCCAGTCCAGCCAGACGCACCGCAGACACTCGCGGACCGCAGAAGAAATCTGACACACACACACACAGAGAGAGATGAGAGGACGGTCATGTGACCTGAGGAAACACTCGAATAATCAACACGGCCTACATCTGGTTATGATCACATGTGTAAAATGCTGCAGCTCGTGTATTCACTCGTATGTAGTGTACAGTTAATTACTGCGCCTCAGACGGGTCGCCACAGCAGGTCCACATGGGGGCGCCACAGAGCACACTTTAAACTGCTTTGATTGGGTGAAAGTTTGCATGGTTAGCACCCGACACTGCTGACCAACCATGAAACCAGACTAGCGTCCAGCGGTGACCGGCGTCTTCCAGCTCCAATCAGAATATATATGAGGATATTTGTTGACATCGTTGTACGCATGCGCGAGTCGTTGGGTGGCAAGAAAACAATAGAATGAGCGGCTGTAAAGACACGACAAGCACTTTCAAGAGAGTTTAGCAGGCAAAATCCACAATATATAAGCACTTTAATATCTGAGGTTTGGAGAGAAGCTCAAAATTTGTATTGGTGACAAAATTGAAGTTATTCAAAGCCCATATGTGATTTGGGATGTCAAAAGACGTCGGTCCGACTCGCCCGTGTCTTGGCCACTATAATCTGCTGGGGAGACATTTATTCTTATTTAATAGAAACCCCTGGACCCTTCACTCATGAAAGATTAAATGCTTTCAGAAGTCGGGAGGCCTATGATTATTTTATTTCTCGAAAAGTTGGGCCGATCTTTTCTGCCAAACAGAAAGCAGTGATAGTGCTAAAAGCAACATGACATCATGACTTTTGCTTCAAATCAAGTGGCATGTTATCTTTATGCATTTTGAGCTATGCGTGTATGTAAATGAAGCAAAATGTAGATCTACATCTGGGTAGTGATATTTTTTCCTAGGATGGTAGGGGAAGGCTCATAAATGGTATTAGCCACAGTGACGGGGTAGGTGTAGGTCATATTTAAATACAGTAATGTAACATTAAGTCAATGGCATTCATAAACACGCTGAAAAGCGATTATGCGTATTGGAAATACAAATTGGCGTGTTATACATGCGCCATTTCATGAGATCAGTCTGTTAAAGCAGAGGTTAGACCTGGCCAGAGTCACAGCGTGGGTGATGGCAGAACGGAGAAATAATCACTGCTCACTGCGACTGCAAAGCCGGGTGAGTCTTCATTGATCAGTGTTCTTATTTATTTATTTATTTAAAATGAAATGAAAAACTTTTTTATCAGGCCCCCAACAACCTTACAATCGACCACACAGCAAGAGTGAACCATCCTCTTTTCTAAATCCTCCTCCAAACGTGCAAAACAATCAAATTACAGGCATCTAGCGGTGTTTCCTGCCACACGATTCCCATGATGCAACGCGACAAACGTAAACAATGACATCACAAAAGATCCTCCTATATCTTTAAATCAAAGTTACTTGATCTGCCTTATAACGGATGAGTTAAATGTCTATTTCTGCTTTGTTGTTCACTTCTGTCTTTGTCCATTCTTTATTTAATGGTTTTCATTTTTTACAGAAAACTGGTCAACAGTAGTTTTTAATTGTGCTTCAGAAATTTATTTTAATTTTGAAACCTGTGAAAATATTTTGCCTAAACATGAAATATACATCACTATATAAAAACATGAAAGACTTTGTTTATATTATTTTTAACCACAGCAAATGTTAAATCCATTGAAGAAGTGCCTTGATTTCTCTTTAACCCTTGACAGTTTGTCCTTTATTTGTGTGGTAGTTCATCAACCAGTATTTTTTTCTAATCGCACCGGATTTAGAGCAGTAACACAGAAAATTAACAAATGTTAAAATACGGATTCTGCTCGGAGTGAACCGATTCTGAACCGGTCTGTGTTCAAGTGCTGGTCTGAATGCTGCCTTCTGATTGGCTGATGCCGTTTAACACACAGGAAGTTGGATTATCGCCATAACGTGCATGAGACATGAGTCCAACACAAGAGACCTGATGAAGTCTTGATCAAACATCAGATACAGTGTGTGTGTGTGTGTGTGTGTGTGTGAGACGCACCTGTCAGGACGCTCCTCAGGCGCTGGTGCTCGCGGTCCGTGTCGAACAGCTCTCCGGCGAACACCAGCAGGGGTTTAGTTCCCACGGGACACGTGTCCTTCTACACACACAGCTCACGTTACACTCCCGTCACACACACACACACACACCAGCACGGCTGCTCACCTTCAGGGTCTTCAGAGACACACACTGCTCCACACCCAGCTCAAACATGTCCAGCACGTGGAAGTCGAACATGCGTCCTGTGGAGGACACACACACACACACATACACACACATTAATCAGCTGATCCTCTTTTCTCCTGCTTGGACAACTTCGCATTAAAGTGAGTTCAACTAGAATGAATCTGAGAGGGGTTATTATTGTCCTGCTGTTAGTTTAACCGCTTCTTTTGTTCTCATTTGTAAGTCGCTTTGGATAAAATTTTGTTTGGAAATTGGAAAGCCAATTGTTTTGCGACATTTTCGATGATCTGCTAAATGAATAAATGTAAACACACACACACACACACACACACACGCACCGAATATGAGGTTGTTGGGTCTCTTCTTGTTGTGTGAGCCGAACAGAAACAGGGAGCAGTCGGACTTCTTGGAGAAGAACTCCTGAGGAGAGCAAACACAGGACGGTTACACACACACACACACACACACACACACACACACACACACACACACACACGCGAGTGTGAAGCATGATCTCACCAGAGCCGTGGAGTCCTCGAAGGGCCGGACCATGTTCTTCCTGTCAGCACAACACACACACATGAGATATGATCTTTCAGGCAGTGTGTGTGTGTGTGTCTCCTACAGAAGTGACTCCTCGCTCCTGATTCGCCGTGTGCTACGCTAGTCTATTAGCGGTGTAGCGTACACAGATCACGCTTCGGCCGGACAGAACACACACACACACAACAGCTGTTCTACTATTACACACCGCTGAACTCAACATAATTGTGTCTGTCCTTCAATTAAATCGGTTATAATTACGTTTAATTAAAATAAATCGCTCTGCTAATGCTGTAATCTTACAGGAACTCGTTCACATCGCTATAATATCAAAGCCCAGATGAGCCTGATTCGGGTGTTTATCTTTATATGATATATGATATTATATATGAAAGAGCTGAAGCTTCGGTTTAATGAGGAGATCAGTGTGAAGACATCAGGAGGACACTTACTTCTTATACAGCACAGCATTGGGTTTCTTCAGCGCGTACTGAAACACACACACAGAGGATGATGAACACACACACCCCCAGCTGATGAAGAGGAGGATGATGAAGATCGTAACTCACCACGTCCTTCAGGGCCTGAGAGAGCGTCTCGCTGGTGTTCCCGCCTTTGATGATCATGCAGTTCTTCAGGCCCTCCGTCAGCTTCGGCTCGCGGCTCTGCAGGAAACGCTTAGCGCGCCGCGTCTTCGCCTTACTGGACCAACACACACACACACACTATATTAGCCGTTACTGCGGAAACACACACACCGACTGTCACGCATGTGTGTGTGTGTGTTCATGGGCTCTTTACACACTTATACTGTCCCTATAGACCCTTTTTCAGTTGGTAAACATGGTGACGTTTTTTCATGGGCGGAGCTTAGGTGGTGGCAGAACGATCGCTCTGGCCGCTTCACTAACGCTAGTTAGCAAGGATTGTTAGCTTGTTTAACAATGACTGGAGAAAATCAGGTTTTATCTTAATGTGTAAGGTCACTCAGTGTCCAGGACCACGATTGTTATTTCCAAAAGTTATTTTTAACGGACAGAACCAGATTGGCCGACCCGTAGCCGCCTACACGCTCACTCGATGCATGGACGATCTGACAGGATTAGCGTACGTTACCTCGGGTGAGTGGCCTGACTTCTACGATCGTAAATAGTAACTGAGGGCATATAAATCTTCAGATGCCTATATGGTCCTGTACAAGACTTGTGTGTACGATCCGCAGTTCAGCGCCGAGACCACGACAATGTAAAGAGTGACATTACGGTGCGATTTTAATCATGTGAATATTTTCTAGAAATAAAAGTTCCAGATACAGCATATTCATTTTTCATCAATTCTTGCACCAAACACCACAACAAGATGACATTTAATAATAGTAACAATTATTTAAGCTCTTTATTATGTAGCCGAATCTGTGCTGGTTTGTATTGGCCGCCTCCAGTTTACACTTTGTTTTGCCTCCAGCTAGCGCCGTGACGTAACTGTGACGTCGGCGCAAAAGGGGTCTATACTCTCTCTAATGTGTGTGTTCATGGGGTCTTTACTGGAGGAACACACACACTGACTGTCACGTGTGTATGTTTTCATGGGCTCTCTACAGTCACTTATTCTGTCCCTATACTCTCTCTAATGTGTGTGTTTTCATGGTCTCTTTACTGAATGAACAACACACACACACTGACTTTCACACGTGTGTGTGTGTGTGTGTTCATGGGCTCTTTTCACTCACTTGTACTGTCCCTAACGTTACTCTCTCTTTTGTATAATACACACACACACACACACACAATAACAAAGTATATCCATGTGACACCGAGAGAAGACAGTGAACGGCACGTTATTTTCTCGTGTCTCCGGCGAAGACTCGCCCTGCTCCTGATCTCACACACACACACACACACACACTAACTGTCCTGCTAAACACACGTTCACTACAGCGACAACAGGGGAATGTGGAGTTTTGATAGTTTACTTACACGATCCCGTCCAGATGCGTCATGTTTAAGAGTCTGTCTGCAGTGATGGGAACACGTGAAGCTGCTCAGTGAAGCCAGAACAACGATCCCGGCTTCCGGTCGTTTCAAAATACAGGTCTCTCTCTCTTCTGCAGCGTAAAAAGAGGGACAAACTATATCATTGTAACAATACAACTATATTTAACTTACATAAAATTGGATAGAAATTTGGCTCAAACAGCTTTACTGACAACCCCATATTGTATATACTAAGCTGGAATAAAGACAGGAGTGTTTCCCACAGGATGGTGTGAGTCTGCAGGGGTCAGGGGTCATGCTCCCACAAAACAACATTTTGTACATTTTAAAGTTAAATTCATTGATCTGATACTTTAAATTCAGTGTGCAAACTGAACAGGAATAGCATTGACTCGCACCTGAACTTGACTCATGATTGAGCATCTACATTACATTCACAATTGTGTTTCAGGGAGCCAAAAAATTAGAAAAATATAATTATAAATTTTTTATTTCTATGACAGTAATAGTGTTTATATGGTAAAATGAACGTAAATCAAATGTTTCATACGATACAGTAAGGAAATAACAATACTTGTGTCCTTATTTCTTCACTTGCAGGAGATAAACCTTAAAGCTTTTATTTTGGAGGTAGGTCCAGCTGGCTCATTTATGACGCAACGGCGCCCCCTCGTGGACGAACAGTGTAAGATGCAGGGGTTCCCAGACATGTTCTCTCTGCAGGAGATGCTTTCTGTCTGCAAATTGTGAAATACTTTAAATTTGGACTGGAAACGAGACAAAAATACCAAGTGAGAAATCAGTTTTTGCAGGGTAACGTCATTAGATTGCAATTATTTACAATGAAAAAGTTTAGCATTTTACAAATCAACTACATATTACAATAAGAATCACAATATATATTACAATAAGAATCAGGTAAAAGTTTATACCCTCTCTCTGTTGGCTCTTCCATCCACTAAAGCTCTTTAATGTTCCCATTAGTGGCCACAGTCATAGCAAACTTAGCATTTACAGCATTTTATTTGTACCATTTTATAAATTTACACTGTTTCAAATTTCTCAAAAAAAAAAAAAAAAAAATAAAAAAGGTTTTGACAAATAAGATGTCTGATTATAGTCTTTAAAAAAAATAATGTTTGAAAAATCTTTGGAAAAGTCATTTATTTTTCAGACTGTGTACGAGCCGTGGACGAAGTGTTTGACGTCTTCAGATTTCATTCAATCAAACCAGATCACACACACACACACACACACACAGCTGCTTTAGAAGATATATTTATTGTAAAAAGGTCAGACATAACCCAGTTAACAGACACTGATGCTGGGGACTGGAGGCAAACACACTGAGCAACATTCAGCCATGACAGTGCTGATCACATGACCGCATTAGGGTGAACGAGAGCAAACCTCAGAGTTCATCAGCAGGAGACGCTTCAGACCCACATCCATCCATGACAGTCTCTCGGAGACACACACACACACACACACGTGAAAACACAAGAGGGAAGATGCGTGAAGTGATAAAACCAATCAAAACACACAACACACACACACACGGTGAAAAGAGAAACTGCATATGGAGGAAATCGTCGCACGTCACACACACCGAAGCTCCTCGCGTCGGGTCACATGTGAGCGTTGCATCATCAGCCTCATGGACAGCATCAGAACATTCATATCTCATAGATAGGTTAAACACACACACATATATATATAAAACACATTAATTTACATAATTAGATTAGAATTCATGTGTTAAAGAGACGGACGATCTGATTGATGCAACCAGTATAAGGGAAGAGTTTAAAAGCATTAAAACACGGGCTCGAGTCCTAAAAGCCTGAAGATTGGCACGATCAGACACTACACCCTGTAAACGTGCGTCAGAAGCACTTCCTGAAGACGATGTGCGGGCCGAACTCCTGGTACTCCTGCGCACTGATCCAGGCCCCGCTCAGCTCGGCTCTGCTGGCCAGCGCCGCCCCACCGCTCCACACGGACGAGTCCCGCTCCGGAGGACTGACGACCCGCACACACACACTCAGATCCGACGCACACACACCACACACCTCCTGCTGGAGCCGCTCCGGGAGGCCTGGCAGCAGCGTGTTCCCGCCTGCACACACACACAGCCATGTGTTAGAGATCCTGCCCTCTAATTGGCCAGAGCACACACACACTCAGTCACATGGGTTAGATTCTAGCTTCTGATTGGCCAGCACACACACCTGACAGGAGGATGTTTCCCATGAAGCTGCGCCGGAGGTCGATGTCCGACTGCATGATGGACCTGAACACGCTCTCCTGCATCCCATAATGATCTCGTCCAATCAGCTCCGGCCTGAAGAGGATTTCAGGAGCCCTGTGAATGTGAACACATGAGACTGTGAGAGGGTGAATCTGGAGATGAAGCCCCTGATGTACTCATTTGCAGCAGTGTTGCAGATCCCACTTCTACGACGTACGCATTTCTCCACGCACATATCGGCATTTATAAAAAATAAACGTGGCGTAAATAAGTGCGCACCGTAAGGATGCTCTTGTCCGTGCGTACGCACTCTTTTAGAAGAGTGTGCGTTTTGGTGACACCGATGGTGAGCTGGAGTTAAATCTTCATATTGAGTCCATCATAAGTGCATGTTCTCAATAATAATTCAACCCTTGTGCATCAATTAAAAAAGTTACTTGTAGGTACCATCTCGTAGTCTTCGGTCTAATAGGTATATTGCCTTAGTCATCCCGAACGTCCGCACAGCATTTGGCCAAAAATCCTTCCAGTTTGCAGCAGCTAAGGACTGGAAACAATTACAAAAAACCCTAAAACTTGAAGCACTTATATCACCTGTTGCCTTTAAACAACTTCTCTCAGAACACATGACTGATATATGGACCTGTTAATTGTTTTTAGCCTTTTTTTCTTTTGTCTGCATGGTACAATGGACCTCTTTCAGCTGCATTGTCAGAGTTTTCATTTATTTATACCTTTTTAACATAAAAACATTTGAGTGTTTTAATTTTGGTTACCCAATAGAGTTATATGTTCCTTTTTTTGACCTTGTATTGTCTTTCTTTTTTTATTGTGTAACTTATTGTTGTCTTGCACTTTTATCACCTTATCTTGGCCAGGTCGCCGTTGTAAATGAGAATGTGTTCTCAATCGGCCTACCTGGTAAAATAAAGGTTAAATAAAATAAAAAAAATAAAAAGGTAAAAAAAGGACAATGCCCATGTCAAAAAACGGTCCTAAAAATGTGACTCGGAGCAGACTTAAGTTTGGTATCATTTTAAAGAAGACCCTTTGCAGATTATTGCTGAAGTAAAAAAAATAATAAGTAAACCCCCAAAAAAGTTATATAGGTATAAGTTTATGAAAATTATTTATAAAAAATATATATTTTATAAATCAGGTTGAACTCAAAACTTCCATAAATCTAAATAGGTTGTGTTCCAAATTTGAGGAGGATTTCTCAAAAAATGAGCTTTGGGTAACAGTTTGTTTGGTTGTAGTGACATATTTTCCCCATTGGGTGGCAGCAAAACCCCACTGGAGTTTACAGTGATTGGATCTGAATTTGCAGTTCTTCTCTCTCAGTATTACAAACACACACATATTTTTTTATAACACACTCTGACATCCATACCAACACACCCACACAAATATCATTGCATAATTTACCCAGTTGGCTCTATAATATGCCGAAGCAGAAAACAGGAATAAAGCGATATTTGTTTTATAGGCCAAACTTAAAAAAAAATGACACTATCTGATAAAAAAAAAAATAGTAAAAAATAAAATTTTGAAGCCTTGCCGTCAGAATGAAAGCCTTGCCATTTTTAACCCCCGGTTCAGTTAACTATAAAATAATGCAGTTTTAATGGGGACATTTTTGTCCAAAAAGTGACTTAAAAAATGTGTCCAAAAAGGTGAATCTTAAAAAATATTTTTTTAAGAAAATGACGGTGAAATAGTAAAATTCCAATAAAAATACACACCTGTGCCAATCTTTTTTGCAGTTAGCTTTAACACAGGCAAAGTGATCAAAAAAACAAAACTGAAAAGGACAAAAACGTAATCTATTAAATCTGCATATAACGAAGGTCGGATTTATATCCGTTTTGCAAAAACACATTTATGTGTCCAGGTGTGAACGGAATCGGTACTTATTATCCGGATAACTTATCTGGATACAGATCGCATGTTAATACCAGGTGTAAATGGGGTCAGAGTCTAGTGGGAGGCAGACACACACACACACACACACGAGCGGGTCAGTTACCGGAAGCGTTCAGAGCCCAGCGAGACGAGCCGTCCGTCAGGGAGTGTGTACTGAACCTCAGAGGAGGCCGATCCTGCAGTCTTCAGCGCCGCTTCATAATCCAGAGCCACACAGCAGCTGCTCTCCTTCATCTCACGCACGATCTCCAGCTCCGCTGACGTGCGCATACACACACCCTGCTCCAGCAGCAGCTGCACACACACACACACACACACACAGGTGTTGGTTTTGTGCTCTCCTACAACAGGTTTTCCTGCTTGAATGTTTTATTTCCCCCATATCCTCCACTGTTGCGACCGGTGGTCCAGCCGCGATGGCAAAGAGCACTCACTGTTTCTCGTTCATCTTTAATATTACGGGTAACACTTTACAATAAGGTTCATTAGTTAACATTAACTAAGAATGAACAATACTACTTCAGCATTTGTTAATGTTAATTTCAACATTTACTAATACTTTATTAAAATCTTGTTAACATTAGTTAATGCACTGTGAACATGAACAAACAATGAACAGCTGGATTTGTATTAACTAGGGGTGTAACGGTACATGTGAAGAGTTCAGATGCAAAAGCCTCTAAATGCCATTTGAAATTTTTTTTTTCTTTAATGATGATTTTTATCAAACTTGTATATTTAAGTTCAGTAATTTCACTTAACAATTAATAGGTAATTATCATTGCCATTTAAGTGAAATTACTGAACTTAAATATACAAGCTTGATAAAAATGATAATTCTAGAAGAAAATTTCAAATGGCATTTAGAGGCTTTTGCATCTGAACTCTTCATATATTCGTATTGAACCGTTTCGGTTCGAAGCTTCCGGTTCGGTACACATACAAACCGAACGATTGCTCACACTTGAAAACTCACACTTATTTAAAAATATATATTTTCTTTAAACAAATAGTAAATTTCTCTGGCATTTCTTTCTTTTTGCTGTATCGAAAACGTACCGAACCGTGACTTTAAAACCGAGGTACGTACCGAACCGTGATTTGTGTACCATTACACCCCTAGTATTAACTAACGTTAACAAAGATTAACAAAAACAGAAACAAATGTATTGCTCATGGTTAGTTCATGTTAACTAATGTTTAATATTGTAAAGTGTTACCATATTATGCATTTTATGTACTGATTCCATTTATATTTAGACTTTTCCTTCCAAAATATTTTAGTTTATAGTATTTATAGTATTTGTTGTCTAACAGAGTAACTTCTGTAAATGTCACACACAAACATTACGAGGCAACCAGCAGTGGGAACGCCCTCCAGAGACGCGTCGCTTGTAGTGTGAACGGGGCTTAAGTTATTGCACATTAAAAGAAGACAGATAAAAATATCCATCACTTTTATGATTTGACATGTCTTAGCAGTTTCTCAGCAGGAGAATGTCCAAATGTAGTTTGTTTTAATCAAAATGTTTATCAAACGATACCTTTCGACTCTCCTTGCAATAGTTTGAGTTATTCGTCTGTGTACTTTACTTTTTTGGGTCTGGTTAGTGTGTGTGTGTGTGTGTGTGTGTGTGACCTTCTGCAGCTGCAGGGTGACGTCGGCTCCGGCGAGGTTGAAGCGCTGCACGGCATGAGGGAGACAGTAACCCTCGAACACGGGAACACTGTGACTGACACCGTCTCCAGAGTCCAGCACCACACCTGAACACACACACACTCCACTTCAAAGCTTTCAGATGACTTTACCCTCCAGATGATGATCTGATAAGAGTCTGAACCATCAACTAAAGTCTTTCAGTATAACTGTACAAACGTCCTCCAGCTCTCTCTGCTGTCAAATCTGACCTGATTTTATCAAGTAAACAACAATAACTTTAATATTGTTAGTTATATTCCAACTGGACTGAAGCCAGACATCATTTATTATATAAATCATGTCTCAAGTATGAGGAAAGTTTGTTCATCTCTCAATCATTTGATTGCTTAGGTTATGATCAAAGCTCTAGTTTTAAAACATATACATAATATGTCTTCATAAGAAGATATTTATATGCAAGTATCCGCTATACTGTTATAAAGACCGCATTGATTTACTTTACAAGCATCAGAATCTCATCTTTCGGTCCATTATCAGCATCTGCAGCACATGCTCAGTTTGAGTCGGAAGAAAACAGAGCCGTTTCCCCCATATTCTCACTGCACCACCAACGCCTGATCGATCAGATCATGAATCATGATGCTCAAAATCTCTTTATTTTTGTTTAAAAGGTTCAAGAAACGCATTTATTTAAAGGAGCATTCAAACAGATTTGGCGTGTGTGTATTCCCAGCTAAACCCGTGCACTCGTTAGAAACACACCTACACTTTGGCCACTGAGTGTTTCATATTTGACTAAAGACTGCAAATAAAGGCTGAAATGTGTGTGTGTGTGTGTGAGACTGACCGGTGGTGCGGCCCGAGGCGTAGAGCGCCAGCACCGCCTGCAGGGCCACGAACGCCAGCGGGACGCTGAAGGCCTCGAACATCAGCTCCACCATGCGCTGCCGGTTCTGCCGCGGGTTCATGGCGGCTTCGGTCAGCAGCACCGGGTGATCCTCGGGACGCACCGCCAGACGCTGGAACGCATGATCCCAGATCTGCAGACGAGAGCAGAGCACGGTCATCAGGAGAGGAACATCCCCAACCCATCGGGTCCAGGGAACTGCTACTGACCGGGTCAAGGAATCAGATTAACACACCATCCAAACTTTATCAAAAAAGTAATGCAAGTTACTCGACAGCTCTCCTCTCCCCATGTTGAGACAAGAGGCGTTGCATTGTCTAATTTTAGTTGGTTATATCTGAAGTGAAAGCAAACATACATTTGAGAGGAAATCAGGTGTGTCATGCGGGTATATTTGATGTGAGCCGGTCTGAACCCTAAAACGATATTCTGGACAAATGTGGGCAAAATAGTCGATTTATTTGTAAAAAAATACTTCCCTTGATCTGAACGGTACAAGACTTGGCTACTTTTCCTAAGTTTGCCTCCTGAACACACAATTTTTTTGACTCAATTCTACAATGTTTAGTGGGTGAAAAAAACTCCTTAATCTTGTGTTTGGGTCAAACATGGGCACCCATAGAAATGAATGGGAAAAACTGTAATCAAAATAAGTGAAAATGAGTCACTTCATCTTTAGGTTTTAGCTCTAAGAACTTATTGGAATGATATTTTAATGTAGTTAAAAACAAAACAAAAACAAAACTAAGGATAATTTACATAGAAAATATGGTACTTTTTTGAAGTAAATAAATTCAAAAATACCCCAAAATACAAAAAAAACAAAAATGGATACACAAAACTTTAAAGAATGTGATAACATTTATAATAAATAAAAATTAGGATCACACCTGAGTCCTCTGTGCCCACATTTGTTCACAATTACAGGATGAAGGGCTATAAAGTGAATACGGGTTTAGGGCTACAGTGACAGTAGCTGAATAGTAAACGTGCCACCGCTTGTCCTTAGATAGTTCACCAAATGAATGCAAATTATGTCACTCTCTAATGTTGCAAACCTGTATTTCTTTCTTTAGCTGAACACAAAAGATGATATTTTGAAGAATGTAACCCAATAGAGAGCCTAAGTCCCTCCCCTTCCAGTCGACCACCCCGGGACCTTATTTCGGAAAAATATTGAATGGTAGTCAATGGCGAGAGACAACGAATATTTTGATCTGGTTTGAATTGTGCCCTGAATTACACATATGATGTTTGTCCATTTAAAAGGTACATTTTAATGTAAAGAAAGTCGCAGTTTGATGTGAAACCGTTGAGGTATAAGACTGTGAAAATACGTAATTACAAAAGACTACAAACCCCAAAGGTGCACATTTTCTCTCAATGAATGAAGCTAACTTTACTGAGGCTAATGTCCGTCATTGTTTCTACAGTCTTACGTTATAATCATAACGTTACGCCGTCATACCTGAGTGTTTTGTACCAGACTGCACACACACGAGCAGCGGATCTCACTCGTTGTTTCACTTCCTGGGAGATGTAGTTCACAGAGCGATTTTCACATAAAACTAAATGTTACTCTTCTGTTTTATGACAAACTGCGACGTTTTTGACTTTCAGAATTATCTTTTAAATTGACAAACATCATATGTGTAATTGAGGGCACAGTTCAGACGGAATAAAGAGATAAGTCGTCTCTCGCCATTGACTACCATTCATATTTTTTCTGAAATAAGGTCCCATGAGCCGGAAGCGGAGGGGCGGGACTTAGGTTCTCTATAGCTGCTTCCACAGGAGAGAGAGACCTATACACTGGGGACCAGAGCTGTTGGGTCACCCACATTCTTCAAAATAAATTATTTTCAACACAAGAAACAAACTTGTAGTAAATGACAATTTTCATGTTTGAGGAACTATCCCTTAAAACAAAACAGACAATAACTCACTGACTGAGAACGTTAAGAATGAATGTATAATGTATACAGTGAAGTCTATTAAAGTTACTATGTAGTGTTTTAATTTCATATTTGATCATTTAATTACTTCAATGCTACTGCTAAACACCTCCTGTATGGGAAAAAATAAAGCACTGTTTATTTAATTAGTACATTAAGTTATCTTCGCCGCTTTGGCCTAAATGTCAGCCCTTTTTATATTAGATTGTGTTACCCAAAGCTTTGTTTTTAAAATAGGGACATTAGTTTGGCTGTAATGCAAAAGAGTAAACTTGAAACCGAACCGTGAACAGAAAGACGTGTTTGCCACACGGCCCAGCCCTGCTTCACACACACACACACACACACACACATGTAACAGCACTAAACATGTGCTCACGGTATTAGTGACCCTGACTGAGAAGAGTCTGATCCAAGCATTTACATACTTTCCCCCGTTGATCAGATTATGTCAGGTCTACATCTAGGATCAGAAATAACTGGATTGTTCAGGTGTTTACATAAAGGCTTTCAGTGCAGCTGATCCATCAATCTGATTATCAACAGGTTACGGAGTGCATGTGAACCACAGCAGTGAAGCGTTTCAATGGGAATCTGTGAACGTTTGGACACACCAGTGAAAATGTGGACAGTCTTCATACTGTAGTGTAGCGGTGTATAAATCCCTCTCAAACCAAGCAGCGTTCATGTCATTAGCAGGATTTAAACATACAGCAGTGAGGGGAACATTAAAGCCGTTCCTCTTAAGAGCACTCACCATCTCCATCTCATCCCAGTTGCGCACGATGCCGTTCCTGATGGGATACTTCAGCGCCAGCACTCCTCTCATGTGCTGCGCATCGTGCCCGATGTAGACCGCCCGGTCCACGCTACCGCTCAGCACTTCCTGGAGAACCAGACCATCATCACCATCAGTCCACACCAACACCACACGGCTGAGCTGCTCAAAGTCCAGCCAGTCCTATCTGACTAACATTTTTTTCCGTCACGGCATCGATGTACCAGAGTGAGAGAGCGAGTACCTCATATTTGGGCCGGCCGATGACCGTGGGGAACACTGTGGTTGGAAGGTCCTGGTCTGCAAACCCTGCCTTTATCAGACCCGACCCGCTGTCCAGCACGATGGCCGTCTGATAATCACTCATCTAACTCAGGGAAGAAAGCAGACACGGCAGCTCAGGCTCACACACAGATGAGAAAACCCAAACCTTAGTGAACTTGTAAGCCCAGAATGCACCAAGTTCGCAGCTCACTCGAGACTAGGACAGAGCCTCAAATAGTTACGACTAAACTATCAAACACGGGTGACTTTTATGGCATTGGGTATGTGAACACAAAAAAAATTGAGGTCATGATCTGAACAGGCTAAGTGGTCATAAAAAAAAAAAAGTCACTTGTGCTCTTCGGTCAAAAATGACCCCCATAGGAAATGAATGGGAAATTGACAAAAACACAAAAACTTGAATTTTTGTGTGTGCAATCTACAAATGGGCCACGATGCAGAAAAAAAGCTCAGCATTAAAGGGGTGACACTCTAAAATATCAAAAATGCAAAACAGACATACCCACCCCTACACACACACACTTTTATAAACAAAAACACCAATAAATTGTGATTAAAGAAATCTGTTTTGAATATTTAAAAATCACAGCTTCTTCAGAAAATTACAAAACTTGGTGACTTTTATGGCATTGGGTATGTGAACACACAGAAAAATTGAGGTCATGATCTGAGCATGACAAGTGGTCTTAAAAAAAATAGTCACACTTGTGCTCTTCGGTCAAAAATGACCCCCATAGGACATGAATGGGAAATTGTAAAAAAAAAAAAATGAAAAAAAAAAAAATTGTTTTGTTTGTCAGAATTTTTGTTTCTCAAAAAATATTTCTTATAAAAAAATTGACAGCTTCAACTATATATTCAAATCCACCAACAACAAAAAATGTGTTCATAAACATCTGGGGAATTCACATGCCTCTCCATAGAGAGCTGTACATGCCATCTAGTGGTTACACCATGATTCTACGCTTTTTCTCTATACTGTAACCAGATGGTGCTAATTTTCTTCAAAAAAAATTTTTTTTCTGAAGGCCCAGACTCTATATTAAACTAAAATACTGCATTAATATTTTTTTGAAAAAAATAATATATATATATATATATATATATATATATATATATATATATATATATTTTCCCCCATGGCAAAAATAAACCATACATATTAATAAATTCAATTAAATTGTCTCAAAATACTAAACTAAAAAGAATAAATATTATAGAACAAAAATAAATTGCATTGGTTATACTGGGATGGAGAAAGTTTCATTTTTAGGTGTTTTAGGAAGATAACAAGTGTGACTCCGAAACGAAGAGCACCTGAGGGTTAAATCGGACTCGTTCAGAAACACTGATTTGGTAAGGAAACACTGAGATGTACAGCTTTGTTTGAAACTATTGTTGTTGAAAGACAACAAAAGCATAATTAAGTTAAAATAAAAGAAGTGCACCGTCATCAAAGTGTGCAGTGTTTTCAAAATGAGTGACACTCAACACAAATTATGCGATCACAGACACACACATCCCGATATAGCCCAGCGCGAGTGCTCTGGCCCTGGTGCGCACCTGTCTGTGTGTGTCCAGCTGGAGTGCAGATCTGCAGGCCGCTCTCGTGGAGCCTCCACCGGCACGGGACACACCCTCACGGCCCACACACGGCCCGGCCGCGTCCTCCTGCATCTCTGGGATCTCCGCGCCGCAGGTCTCTCCGCGGCGCAGCACTGCGGTGTTGTTGTTGTTGTTCTGCATGTACAGGCTTTGAGATGTGCTCTGTGCGCAGGCGGCGGGCGCGGCCGACTCCACCGGTGCTCGTGTGTGTTCAGAGGCTGGCGGCGGTGTCTCGGAGCGGCCGTCGAGAGGAACGGGCCTCCGCGGTGCAGCCACTGGAGCGACCAGGACACCGCCGGGATCAAACGCATCTCGCACCGCACCGCTGTTCTGGGTCAAGGACGCTCCACTAGCCTCCAGCGTTGCTTCACTAGCAGTAGCCTCTAGCTGACCTTCACTAGCACAAGCGTCCAGCTCATCTTCACTAGCACTAACCTCCAGCTCATCTTCATTAGCACTAGCCTCCAGCTCATCTTCATTAGCACTAGCCTCCAGCTGCGCTTCACTAGCCTCGAGCTCCTCTAGCTCAGCTTGACCAGAATCACCACCGTCTGTACAGACGCAGAAAGACGTCTCACTCTCGGGACGCTCAGAATGGCCGCTTGAGCCTTCACTGGTGTCCATATCTTCCAGTTTCTGATCAGGAGAAGAAATAACATTTAATACAAAAGGCTCTCCTTGGCCAGACGGGGCTTCCTGAAGGGATTCTGAGTCGGGAGCTGCAGGACCTCCGATCCCAATCTCACTCAAGCTCGTGTTGGGAATAGACCCGCTTGTTGAACTCAAAGGCTCTGGAGTCACACTCACGTCTGAGAGACTGGCATCTTCAGCTCGATCTGGAGTCAAACTCGCGTCTGAGAGACTGGCATCTTCAGCTCGATCTGGAGGCGATGGACTGGCACGCCGTGTTTGACGGGTTGATTCGGGCCTGCAGTTCCTCAGCAGCTCACCGTCCAGATCTTTCAGCTTCGAGTTCCTCTCCATGACCGAACACTTGACCACTCTGCGACCTTTGCTTGAGCTCATCCTCGCCTTGTTCTTCATCTCTCTGCTCAGGCTTCTCTCCATCTTCTCCACCTCCCGTCTCTCATCCTCCAGCTGTGCCAGGAACATCCTCCTCTCCCTATCGGAGCTGCGGGTGGTCACATGACCCAGCGGCTCAGTCTCAGTGCAGTGCAGCGCTTCCAGTTTCAACTGCTCCTCCATTATTTGCTCATCAAGAACTTGAAGATCTCGAAGGATCCCACGTCGGTCCACCTCAGGAGATCTGGTGTCCAGCTGCACAGGCCTTTCATCGCCCAATCCAGGGGCGTCGGAGTCGCTTTCACTAGTTCTCAGAGTCTCGGAGCCTGTAGAAGAGGGTTCACTCTGAAGGACATCATCCAATCCAATCACGCCAGACTCCACCAGATCTTGTGGGGACATCTGGAACAAAAAGTTTAAGATCAATTATTCATACGTTATCATTCAAACGGTTTGGC
This sequence comes from Pimephales promelas, assembly GCF_988280905.1. Taxonomy (NCBI): domain Eukaryota; kingdom Metazoa; phylum Chordata; class Actinopteri; order Cypriniformes; family Leuciscidae; genus Pimephales; species Pimephales promelas. The sequence continues at coordinate 727,073 of NC_142781.1, forward strand.
ACTAAACCCCTGGTAATCACAACTATCTACCGCCCCCCCAAACCAAACCCTGCATTCCTCTCTGAGCTATCCGAATTCCTCTCTCAACTGTGACCCATATCACCATCCATTCTTCTACTAGGTGACTTCAATATTGCACTGCATATTGACTGCACAGCTTCCAAAACAACCACCGACATCCTACAATTTTGAATTGCCTGTAAAGCGTCTTTGACAAGTGTCTAGAAAAGCGCTCTAAAAATTAAATGTATTATTATTATTATTACTTCTTAGTTTCTAACACAAACCAAAGAGCACACACACCAACTGTTTCATTAACCCGACCTCCCCGAGAGACTCACCGCACTGTGCTGGCGTGCTTCGGTCCACTCGGGCCAGTGCTTGTGCAGATCCTCGGACCGCAACAGCTCATCCAGAACCACCTCCTGTGCAAGCACATCCTCTTCCTCCTGAAAACACCACATCATAATCAGGCCAATCGCTTCAGCTGCAGGGTCACCGAGCAGGGCAAGGAGAAAAGCACAACTTTTAGCTGTTAAAGGAGTAGTTCACTTTTGAAAAAACTTTTGCTGATAATTTACTCACCCCCGTGTCATCCAAGATGTCCATGTCTTTCTTTCCTCAGTCGAAAAGAAATTAAGGTTTTTGATGAAAACATTCCAGGATTTTCTCCATATAATGGACTTCAATGGGGTCCAAACGGTTCAAGGTCCAAAAGACAGTTAATATCAGTTTCAGATGCAGCTTCAAATGTCTTTAAACGACACCAGACGATGAATAAGGGTCTTATCATGCGAAACGAGCGGTTATTTCAAAACTTATTCCAAAAATGTAACTTTTCTAAGGACAAATGCTAGCCTTGCTCTATTCTGTGAGGCGCGTTTGTAACGTCACGTAATACGTAATTACGTTCAAAAGGTCACGGGCGACGTAGCCGGAAGAATCAAAATCGTCCGACATCGTTGTTTTACCTTTTAATTCCTTTTTTTGTAAACGGCGTTTGAGTTAGTTTGCACGGTCAACCTATGCGTTCAACTTGTAAACACTGACGCTGTACTTCCGGCTACGTCGCCCGTGACCTTTTGAACGTAATTACGTATTACGTGACGTTACAAACGCGCCTCACAGAATAGAGCAAGGCTAGCATTTGTCCTTAGAAAAGTTACATTTTTGGAATAAGTTTTGAAATAAGCGATCGTTTCGCATGATAAGACCCTTATTCATCGTCTGGTGTCGTTTAAAGACATTTGAAGCTGCATCTGAAACTGTTATTAACTCTCTTTTGGACCTCGGACCGTCTGGTTCCCATTGAAGTCCATTATATGGAGAAAAATCCTGGAATGTTTATCAAAAACCTTAATTTCTTTTCGACTGAAGAAAGAAAGACATGGACATCTTGGATGACACGGGGGTGAGTAAATTATCAGCAAAAGTTTTCAAAAGTGAACTAATCCTTTAACTGCAAGCCAAGGAGAAAACTTCAGCTGAAGTCACAAATTATCTTTTGGATGAAATTAAGAGATTTCTGTTCCTCCATCGCAACTACCACTTTGACCCAAAAAAAATAAAATAAAAAAAAAGAGCATAAAACAAATCTATATGAGCGGTTTAGTTTTGGCTGAACTAACCCTTAGTATTAGTGTTTTCCAGACAAGGCCATCATTATTGTGGTTTGATGGTTAATGGTCTAATAGGTTGTGTTCACACTAATGCCCAGATCTATATCAGATATAACAGACAGTTCACATCCGTAGATGCATTTAACCACTTAGTCACACAGCAGAGAACTGCAAGCATGCTTCAGAATAAACAAGCACTTATTATCCCTTTAAAGCTGCTTTGAAACAATCTGTATTGCATAAAGCACTATATAAATAAAGGTTACTTGACGTAAGCATTTGAGAGCAGATGTCTGTCAGCGAGTGAGTCGTGTTTTCAAATAAACTTAAAGCATTTAAAAGCGGTTTGTTTAAATCATGGCAGGTGCTCTTGCACTGTCGAGCAAGAGCACGTTTGGCTCGGTGAACAAAGGGACAACAACCTAGATAGATGAAAAAAGGTAGAAACTACTAAAGTAACAAAAACTAAACAATGTTAATAAAAAATAAGAGATTCTACTCTGTTCAGTTATGAAATCCATATCATAGTGTACATGTCATTGATGATTCTAGATTCATGTGCACCGCTAGGAGAGAGGCTACATCACGCGCTTCATAAACCTGTCGAAGCGTAACCCAGAACGGGCACTCACCTGTAAGATCTCAGCGGTTCGCTCTAACGTCGTCTCCACCTCCTTCAGCTCTTGCTGCTCTCGCTCAGCCCAGTCGCCCAGAGACACGTCCACCCTACCCAATACAGGAGGACACAAGTCTTTAAACAGGCCACACCACAATTACACACCGTTAGTGGCCAGCCTTACCGCTCGAGAGAGTCCCGCCTGAGGTTGTGCAGGTCGAAGGAGTCCCACTGGAGCGAAGGATCCCCGTCCACACTGCAGCTGGGCTTCTCCTCACTGTCCGTCAGTGTGCTGGACAGGACATTCCCCACAGGGGTCAGCTCCGACTCCTCGAAGCTCGGGTGCGTCTGCGTCGGACTCCGCGGGAGGGAGGAGCCGGGCGTAATGGTCACCGTGTAGGAGCTCTCCAGGTCATCTATCGGGAGGCTCAGCCAGGGGTTTCTGGGTAGCGTGGACGAGCGCTTCACTTTGATCTCCAGGTTCACGGAGTCGGAGGTTATTTTGGGGACGATCTGAATGCTGGCCCGCTGTAACCCGAACCCTCGTTCTTCTCGCTCCTCGGAGTCAGACACGCTCACAATGTCCTCGTGAACCTGCTTCGACGTGAACGCAGAGTCTCCGTTTCCCAGAAACCTCGGGAGATTCTCCCTCCTGCTCGGGTGATGCAGATGAGTGTTTCCTGCCCCGTCGAAGCCGGAGTCGAAGGAGCTGAGCGAGGGCGGTTTGGCTGCGGCTGGCGAGGCCTCCACCGAGGGCCAGCGGGACACCACGAGCGCCGGCCGCACGAGGCCCGAGTCTGCAGCCGGACTGCAGGTGTGCTGCTGGTCCTCGGGGGAAGTGATGTCAGAGCTCCTGTGGTGACCCTTCAGGTACTCGTACTGCCACTGGAGGGCGAGGTGAAGGTCATGAAGGGGAACCGCACCCGTGGAGGTCAGGAGTCTCCTCAGGGTCATGCATCTGTGGACCGACATCAACATACAAGCTTGTGTCCGCCATTCACCAAGGAGTTTCTGGATGACACCCAACAGGATTTCTAGTAGAGCCCGACCGGTAAAGGATTTTGAAGGCCGATACAAATATTTTGGGGGTTTAAAATCCGATATATCGGCCGATATTTTTTTTTATTAAATATTGTTGGATTTCACACACGTGTAAGAGAAAAGCTAACTTTTCTGCACAAGATACGTTTGGTACTTTTTCTCTATGTCTAAACGTTCACTCCTCGAAAGTCTAACTTACATTTTACATTTGTAACTAGAGATATGCTAGTTATAAATACAGTAATCATTACTTTATTTAATGATTAAATTCATTCGAAAAAGTTCAGAAAAAGTTTGGCAGAAAAAGGCAGAAAAAAAAGAAAAGGCAGAAAAAGTTCATTGTGGTTTCCAAGCTCATTAATGTTAACGTTAGCGGTCTTCCACTGATGATCGTGGCATTAGCTAGCTTTGTGGTTAGCTAGTCTATGATGAGCCATAATTTAGCAATAGATATCATACTGCAAATTGTAAAACACACATTTTCAATATAACAGGCCAAGGAGAGATGATTGAAGCGTGTTTCGTCCGTTATTATTTTATTTTTTAAATATTCATTTATCGGCCATTATAACTGCCGATACCGATATTATGGAAAAAAAATCGGCCGATATATCGGTCTGGCTCTACTTTCTATAAACACTTTTCACATCTACAGGGGTTCTCTCAGTAGTAGCAGAAGTCATCATAGTTGGGTAAATTAAAATGGTGAACAAACAACATTTTTGTTTGTTTGCTATTAGAGCAGTCGGAAATGCAAAAAAATCTTAATTCACAATAGCATTTCTATGACTTTCCAAAATAGGAAGCAATGGAGAGATTGACTCATAGGTTAGAGGACATGAGCGCTCCTTCAGCTGCTGTGTTCGATCTGTGGCCTGTTCTCTCTCAGGTCATACATGTGACCACAGTAAGATGACCTGACCGATATCCGGAGGTGTGCTGAGAGACACCCCAGGCCTGTGTAAGTGTGCAGCGCACCTGTGTGAGAGCTGCGTGGCGTCCTGCTGAAGGCTGGGTTGGCTCATGTTGTGTGCGAGGCGTGCCAGCGTCAGCAGCTCCTGCTCCTCTGGGCCGGGGTCTCTCCTGAGGAAGGCCTGGACTCCCGGTCTCCTCGAGCCGCCCTCGGCCGGACCCCCGCAGTGCTCACTCCACAGCAGCTCCTGCAGGAGGCCCGCGCACAGCACACGCTCACACCAGCTCTTGCACTGAGAAACACACACTCATTTAGATATACACACAATATAAACCATCATCCTTAAGAAAACAAACTGCTGAAACCACTAAGAGTAATGCGTTTAACTTGGTTTAGGTTACGGCTGCAGTACTTGGTGAAAACTACAAATAAAACCCAATTATTTCATTTTTGGATTAAAAATCTGGTTTGCTATTCATGTTTGAAGGGATGCACAGTTTGGGGGAGTATGCGTGTGTTTGGAAAATATAGGTTTCATACAAAAATTAAATAGTACTTGTGCATTTTTTTATAATAAACTTAATTCTGTAGCTTTTCAAATCACTTTTTCCACCACAGCAATAATCTGCCAAGAGTCGTCTTTGAAAAGAGAGCAAACTGAATAAATGAATGATAATGAATAAATGGATAATAAATATTGTGTAGATATAAATTAGTACCATAAAACCCCTGATAATGTTTTATATTTATTAGTATTTTTAAACTTAAATCAGGGCCTTTGCAGCCAGTCTGGGTCACATTTTACTTGACCGTGTTCATCCGTCTAATTTTTCGAGTTTCTACCAGATGGATTCGTACCGAATTATACAAATTGTCCCACACCCATTAAAGGAGTAGTTCACTTTTATAAAAACTTTTGCTGATAATTTACTCGCCCCCATGTCATCCAAGATGTCCATGTCTTTCTTTCTTCAGTTGAAAAGAAATTAAGGTTTTTGATGAAAACATTCCAGGATTTTCTCCATATAATGGACTTCAATGGGGTCCAAAAGACAGTTTCAGTGCAAACTGTTCAAAGGGCTTTAAACGATTCCAGACGATGAATAAGGGTCTTATCAAGCGAAACGATCGCTCATTTAATAAATAAATAACAAAGTTTAAGTTTTATAAGCTCAAATGCTCGCCTTGCTCTGTTCTGTGATGCGCGTTCGTGACTCTCCTGTTCGAACTCGTTCATCAAAATGAACAAATCTTTTTTTTCGAGTCATGACTCGAAGGGTCCTTATTCATCGTCTGGAGTCGTTTAAAGCCCTTTGAACAGTTTGCAATGAAACTGTCATTTAGACCTTGAACTTTTTGGACCCCATTGAAGTCCATTATATGGAGAAAATCCTGGAATGTTTTCATCAAAAACCTTCATTTCTTTTCGACTGAAGAAAGAAAGACATGGACATCTTGGATGACACGGGGGCGAGTAAATTATCAGCAAAAGTTTTTTTTAAAGTGAACTACTCCTTTAACAGCAGCGTTCCCCTGTTCATAAGTGGCTACCCCTGTGTGAATGTGCACATGCTAGCGCTGAGCCTGGCGGCGGTGTCGTACTCGGTCGCGGGCGTGATGGAAGTCCACGGCGCTCCTCAGGGTCAGGTCCAGACGCCGGGCCGCAGAGCACAGGTTCTGCTTCAGCCTCTCCAGGTCCTGCAGCCACGGCAGCGCAGGCGTCCGCTCCGCCTCGGGGACCGTCTCCGCCAGCGTGTGCATGACGTCATCCGCGCGCCGGACCAGCGCCTGGGCAGAGGAGACAGACGTGAGGTTAGCGGACGCCGCAGCAAAGGGCCGATCAGGTGTTGGGAAGCACATCCACAGAGAAGCACACAACCACCATTAAACAGCAGATCTCTGGAAACTCCTGCATCTGCCTGATTAGGACACGCCATCTAATTCAATACATCAGATATTCATGCTTTCTGGAGATTAGATCAAGTTTATTTGCACAAAAAAGTTAAACATTTGTAAGAAAGTTATTTTTGGTTTGTTAGTTTTCGGAGCTTCATCATGGGGCCCTCTGCAACCAAGTCAGTGTTTCCCCTACCATTGTTTTAGGGGGACGGCCCGCCCACCCTAAAATGCTGACGAAATCCAGTCATAAAAAAGGATTTTACTGTATATTTGAGGAATAAATAGAAAGCGGTTCAGTACACTTGAAATAAAAATCACGATATAGACTAGTGTGTGTGAATATTAAACCACAAATACTATTTAAATACGAATCCTGTTCGTATGAATCGTATGTTCCGTGTGAATGAATAGTTTCAACGGCTCTTCAGAAATGATTGAACTTCCTCTCCAGGGTCTAGATCCACTCTGAAAGTCACTTCGTGATCATTAAACCGCTTCATTTGTGAAACTATCATCATGACAAACACACAGAAACTCCAAAGGGCTTCACGGCAACCCGTCGTTGGTTCGGTTTATAAAAGTTCGGTTTAACTTGACAGAAATATATTACTGTTGTACAGTAGAAATAGGAAATGTCCAGATGTAATAATACATTAACACTAATACAAATAAATTATGAATTTTTTTAAACAAACCTGAATTTAAGGAATAATCCAGGTTTTAATTTTAACAGTAAAGCTCATCATTGTGCAGCACATTATTTGACAAAGTTTATGATAAAATTAGTGTTTAAGGTCTTAATTTTATTACCAGCAAAAACAGAATTAGTGTGAATTTTTTTCATACATCTATACGTTTAAAAAAATTAATACATGATTTGAATTATTATACATTATTTTTGATGTTTGATAATAAAAAAAATACCCCCCCCCCCCATTTAAAAAAAAAAAATGATATATATAGATATATATATATATATATATATTATGAATGCATATGTAAGAATGTGTCAGTTGTTGAGCCAAATAATCTTATATGTTAAATAAAACACAAAGAAAAGCCACATTTTTTTTACAAGTTTGTATTAACAAACAAAAAAACAGTTTGCCAGTGAAGTAAAACTGTTTCAGGACCACAAACAGCGATAGTGCTGAACAGGTCAAGTGTGCTCAATCAGTGCCACACACAAGCAACAAAGCAATTCATCACATCTCATTCATTGTACAGGTTGGACAATAATAATAATAATATTAGAGCTAAGATTATCACCAATAAACACACGATTTTGCCCAATATTCAAGAGTGTGTGCAGAGTTTGGATCACGCATCTCTGTATAGATGATCATTATCGCCATAATTCCAGTTGGCATGGCTAGCCGAAGCGATACAACTCTGTATAGAACGGTGTGGTGTTGGCGGTCTGATGATCGATGCGACCAAAGACAATCAATCAAAACTTTAGCTGGACAATAACTTTATTCTAGAGCCGTCATAAAGCCAAGACGATCTCTGTTAGTCATTTCCCATCATCTCTGTAAAGCAGCTTTGGATCAATGTACATTGTTAAAAGCGCTATATAAATGCAGACGACATGTGAGCGTGTGCCCGAGGAGGGTGATGTGATGTGTGTGTGTGTGTGTGTGTGTGTGTGTGTGGAGGGTCTGTACCATGGCGTGAGTGTAGACGGACGCCTCAAAGGTCAGCAGTTGCTCCTCGGCCCCGTGTGTGTCTTCAGCCACTTCAGTCATGTAGGCCTGCAGCTTCTGCCGGTGCAACGCCACCATCTGCTCCTGGATCTGACACACACACACACAGCTGTTACACACACCCGTCCTCAGATTAACACTGTGTGTGTGTGTTCCTGACCTGTCGAGCCTCTCTCTGCAGACGCAGCATCTGTAGCTGGACCTGAGCTCTGGAGAACACCCGAGTCCACAGCAGCTCCACCTTCTGCACCGCTGACCTGATCCTGACACACACACACACACACATCTGTACATGCGCTTCTGGAGTCTCAGCTGCACACACACACACACACGTACCGGTTATAGTTGCGCAGCATCTCCAGAGCGGTGTGTGTGTAGAGGACTGTTCCAGCCATGGCCTGAAAGCAGGGGTCGCTCTCCGGGAAACGCAGCTTCTCCAGCAAACACTCACAGTGCTTCAACAGGTCATCTAAACCGAGATCCCTACACACACACACACACACACACACCTGCTCTCAGATCTCCGGCAGACGCATTACAGTGGGGTCTGTGACCCGCAGGTCTTTGCATAAAGATTTCAACCCAAAAGAAAAGGCAGTTTTCATAGATCATTTAGAACATGATTTAACCCTTGTGCATCCTTATGGACATTGTCTTTCAGTTTTGTTTTTTTGACCACTTTGTCTGTGTTAAAGCTAACTGCAAAAAACTTGGCACAGGTGTGTTTTTATTGGAATTTTACTATTTCTCCGTCATTTTCTTAAAATATTTTTTTGCATTAGGTACAATAATACTCCCTCTCAGCGCCTTCTGGACAAAAATGTCCCCATTGAAACCCATTAAAACTGCCATTTTTAATCCCCCATTCAGTTAACTATAAAATTATGCAATCTTTGTTAAGAATGGTAAAATGGTAAATGGACTGCATTTATATAGCGCCTTCATAGACCTAATGGCCACCAAAGCGCTTTACATTTGCCTCACATTCACCCATTCACACACTCATTCACACACCGACGGCGGTGTCAGCCATGCAAGGCGCCAGCCAGCTTAAGAGGCTTTCATTCTGATGGCAAGGCTTCAAAATTTTATTTTTTACTATTTTTTATCAGATGGTGTCATTTTTTTTAAGTTTGGCCTATAAAACAAATATCGCTTTATTCCTGTTTTCTGCTTTGCCATACTATAGAGCCAACTGGATAAATTATGCAACGATATTTGTGTCGGTGTGTTGGTATGGATGTCAGAGTGTGGTTAGTATGTGTGTTATAAAAAAATATGTGTGTGTGTGCGCATGTGTGTGTTTGTAACACTGAGAGAGAAAAACTGCAAATTCAGATCCAATCACTGTGAGCTCCAGTGGGGTTTTGCTGCCACCCAATGGGGAAAATATGTTACTACACCCAAACAAACTGTTACCCAAAGCTCATTTTTTGAGATCATCCTCAAATTTGAAACACAACCTATTTAGATTTATGGCAGTTTTGAGTTCAACCTGATTTATAAAATATATATATTATATAAAATAATTTTCATAAACTTATACCTATAACTTTTTCTTGGATTTACTTTTTTTTTTTTTTTTACTTCAGCAATAATCTGCAAAGGGTCTTCTTTAAAATGATACCAAACTTAAGTCTGTGCTCCCAAGCATCACATTTTAGGACAGTTTTTTTGACATGGACATTGTCCTCTTTTTACCCATGTGTAACTTTTTTTAATTGATGCACAAGGGTTAATGTTTTGCTGCTTGCTTGATCAACACTATACACAGAAGTACTGAACGCATGGTTTATATTTAGTGCCTGTAAACGTGAATACATCCAACACAGATTGTATAACTCCTGTGTATCAAGAACAATGTTGACAAAACACAAGTTTTGGATTTGATAGAAGTAATGAATAAATGTGCCTCTTCAGTGTACGGTCCTCCTCTCGAGTTAAACTCTGACACTGTGTTATACAGTAAACTGCATGATTGTGTGTTTCATCATAGCGCTCTACACGAGACTCAATGACTGAGGGATAAAGATCGGATCTGAGACTATCTAGTGGGATTCGTGAGCACTACTGGGTTTAGTGACACACACACACACCTCCTCAGCTGCTGGAAACGGGCCTGGTTGAGCGAGCAGAAGTCCCGCAGCCGCTGGAGGTCATCAGGAACGGGGAGCTGAGAGAGCGACTGAAGAGTGGAGATGCAGGAGGGCAGTCTGTTCACCACCAGCAGGAACTCCTGCACAAACGCATCCATCACCTGCACACACACACACACATTAACCCTCATCCTTCCCTCGTTCTTAAAGGGATACTCCACTTTTTTTGGAAATAGGCTCATTTTAAATCTCCCTCAGAGTTAAACAGTTGAGTTTTACCATTTTCGGATGTATTCAGACGATTTTCGGATATTTAGAAGAATATTAGTATCCAGACAGTTTCTGCTCTCATTGACTTCCATAGTAGGAAAAAAATATACTATGGAAGTCAATGAGACCAGAAACTGTCTGGACACTGATATTCTTTTAAATATCAAAAAAAAAAAAAAAAAATCAGCAGATTACATTCGAAAATGGTCAAACTCAACTTTTTAACTCTGAGGGAGTTGTAAAATGAGCCTATTTCCAAAAAAAAGTGAAGTATCCCTTTAACACATCTTTCCCTCACGGAACGAAAAAAAAACCCTGTAGCCCTAAAATTCTCCATCTTTTAATGCAATTTTTTTATTTTATTCACCTTTAAATTCTTAGATTTGATAAATATTAATTTTAGCACATTCCTCACATACTTTCAACTTTAACTCAATTTCATGCAGAACCCTTTTAATTCAGCTCAAAATATTACATTGGGCGTCTCTGCCGACCTCTTGTAGGGGAAAAATATCTATACCATGATAACTCCTGACTGTGGGCACTAGATGGCCTTATAGCTCTAGTCCAATCAGAGTCACTCCTGTAGCGCATCACTACAGTGTCAAAGCAGCGATACAGAGAACAGGACATCATGCGACAGTCGCTTCCAGAACAATAGTGTTAGTCCAGCTTAAGTTCAGGGATGTAAAAATCCTGTACAATAAAAGTTATTTAGTTGATATAGCCGCTCTGGAGAAGCCTGTGATGTCATCGTCCAGCTCAGCTCCCATATAGAGAGCCTAAGTCCCACCATGGGACCTTATTTTGGAAAAATATTGAATGGTAGTCAATGGCGAGAGACAACGAATATTTTGATCTGGTTTGAATTGTGCCCTGAATTACACATATGATGTTTGTCCATTTAAAAGATACATTTGAAAGTGAAGAAAGTGGCAGTTTGATGTGAAACCGTTGAGGTATAAGACTGTAAAAATACGCAATTACAAAAGACTACAAACCCCAAAGGCGCACATTTTCTCTCAATGAATGAAGCTAACTTTACTGAGGCTAATGTCTGTCATTGTTTCTACAGTCTTACGTTATAATCGTAACGTTACGAGTGTTTTGTACCAGACTGCACACACACGAGCAGCGGATCTCACTCGTTGTTTCACTTCTTGGGAGATGTAGTTCACAGAGCGATTTTCACATAAAACTAAATGTTACTCTTCTGTTTTATGACAAACTGTGACGTTTTTGACTTTCAGAATTATCTTTTAAATTGACAAACATCATATGTGTAATTGAGGGCACAGTTCAGACGGAATAAAAAGATAAGTCGTCTCTCGCCATTGACTACCATTCATATTTTTTCCAAAATAAGGTCCCATGAGCCGGAAGCGGAGGGGCGGGACTTGGGCTCTCTATAATGGAGTCTATATCCACATTTCCACTGAAATTACCCAGAACAGTGTGTGCCAGGAGGAACGGTTCCCCCAGTCAGATCTATGAGGCGTGATCAACCCCTGAAGAGAGGCCGCGGCGAGGACAAGCACGGGTGTGTGTGTGTGTGTGTGTGGGGCTCTTTCACTTGCTAATGACTACAGATGATGGTCCTCTGATGCTTCTCCAGACAATACACACAATAGAGCCGATCATGATGAATACACTGAGTCACACACACACTAAACATGCACATAGTGAACAGTGGCGGGTCTGGGGAGTGAAGCGTGCGTCAGCGCTGTTATCTAAGGCCATCGAGCCGATCATGAGACCTGCAGTGGCGTGACTGATCTATCCTGAGCCAGAGAATCAGACATGACCAACACACACACACACACACACACACACACACACACACACAGTTCTGCAGCGCCTGGGTGTTTCGGATCTGAAAAGGCTGGAGGGACAAACACAGGCCATCACATGAACTCAGATATCAGGCCTTATCGTCCCACACACACACACACACTTATGATGATGGCGGGGTCTTTCATTAGACTTGCTGATTCTGATCTGAGTCTAATCATGAAAACACCACACAAATCTTTCTGCATGCAGTGCAGGTTCCTCACACACACACACACTCGTGTACCTTGACGAAGGCGGCCCAGCTCTGATGGCAGTATATGAGGTATCCACCCAGACTGGACGGTAACTGGCTTCTGTCGATGTAGTTGGACAGCTCGAACACTTCTTTGAGGAAGATGTGCTGTAAACATGCAGGAGAACACACACACATTAGTGTTAACCCCTCACACACACACACACACACACTAGTGCTGGGAGTGATTCAGATTCACAAGCTCAGGCTTCAGTATCGGTTCATCTGGTAAGAGTTCAGGTATATTCATCATATTAAAACGCTCATCTTACTCGTATTAAAGAAGCGTGTGTTCAGCCTCGTGTGTGTTTGAGCAGCGGTGGCTGTGTTGGTGTGACCAACACACACACACACAGCGCTAGCACACACACCATGATCGATTAAACAGCGGCCGTCATAACTTGCACTGGGGACAGATTTATAATATGCTCTGGAGTTATCCTCATGTAATGAAAGGGTTGTTTCACAGCCGAGGATGGAGGAAACACACACACACACACGAGCTGAAGCACATGTCTGTGTGTGTGTGTGTGTGAAGGATGCTGTTGAGTACAGCCTGCTTTACATGATTTAGCAAAACCGTTACACAGCAAATATAGACACATCTGGATCCGAGACCAATTAGGAGAGGGCACGGCGTACACTTTCATAGGGCCCGATAATTTCAGAGATGGCAGAATTGGCCAATTAATGCTGAATCTAGTGTAGGCGTGGAATTTACATATTTGGAATGAAATTGTGTTTTTGTGTGGGAGAAGAACGCATGTCTGGGGAAAATGCAGAGAGACGGGGAAGCAAATCTGTGCGACACAACCCCTCCCGTCATTTCAGCTCATGACGCCATCAAAACAATAGCCGCGTTTCCACTGAAAGCATGGCGAAGCGGCTCTCCACGGCTCTGCTTTCGTCGACGAAAAAGTTAAGAAACTCACATACACACAAAGTCCCCTCCGTGCACATCTGTCTGAGGTGCCGGACCGAGTGTGTGTCCGAGACGAGAGCGCGCGAGAGCTCAACAGTGCGGTGTTATGTTGCATAATGCAGTATGTCATTTTAAGAGTAAATGCCTATTTTATTTGTGACATTTTAATCATTAACATTAAAAGCTCTTTTTACAAAAAAAATAACATTAAAGGGTAAAAAAACCCTGAATTCCCAAAAATTAAAACGGAAATGGAATTTGCAAAAATTAAAATAGAAAAAACGGAATTTGGGAAAAAATAAAACGGATTTTATAGGGCCCTGGTTTCACCTTTAGATTCAGGCCGGCTTGACGCTTGTGTTCATAATGAAAGCCTCAGTTTGATTTCATGGTTTAACAATTTATAGCTACTTATTTGTAATTTTTGCTCTGTTCTGACATTTGAAGGATTGGTTTGTGGAGTAAAGGGAAAATAGCCAAGTTAACGGCTAATGTTAGTAAATGTTTAGTTTAATGTACCAGTATTTAATACCCAAATGAATGTTTGTTTGCATCTGCAAGGTTATCAGTGTTTTTGGGGTCGGTGTCTCTGAGACTGCTTCCTCTCCATGTTCAACTCTAGGGCTGAAGATTTACATCAGGGGTTTTAGGGGCGGGATATTCACATAACAATAGTTCAGAGCCGCCACATTCATATGTGTGTGTTCACTCTGAAGAGGACAGTGTGTGTGTGTGTGTGTGTGAACTCACTCTGAAGAGGACGGGCCGGCGCCGCTTGGACCCGCGGGAGCTCAGCAGTTTCACCAGCTGCTTCTGCACTTCTCTCTTCTTGGGCTGAACGATGTACACCGAGTGGATGATCCTCCGCTCACACTGCAACACACACACACACACACACACACACACACGTCAGTCATGTGTGCAGTACGAGATCAGACATGTGACCGACAGCAGCATGTGATCCTCAGACTCAACGCCAGGGAAACTACACACTCGGAGGAAGAGCTCACGCACACACACACACACACACACGCGTATCCCTCAGTGTCCAGGTGCTCTGCCGCGGCTCCAGTAATGCTGCATGTTAAGTCTTGGCACATGAAGACGCATCACGCCGGGTTTGACGTCAATGATGGAAAAGTTATTCAGATGATCTTTCACAAGACCCATTCACAGTCATGTTTAAACCAATCACAGTGGCCACGGTCTAAATAAACTAAAACTACATAAATAAAAACTATATAGAAATGGGTTTGCAAAATAAAAACTCGCATTAATGAACATATAAAGCACAATTAAAAACAATATTAAAAAAAAAACTAATTTAAAAAGCAAAACTATAATAACCTAGGTATGAGGAGTAATTGAGGAGTGATGATGAAGTGTAGTGATCGTGTTGAATACCTCCATCAGCAGAAGAGTGTCCGTGATGAAGCGTGTGATGGGGAGATCAGCTCGTCTCAGGTCCACCGCCACAGACAGCAGGCCGCCCTCACCCCGGATACTGCACACACACACACACACACACACACACTCATGTGGTGAGGTTCACCAGAAACAAAGGCCAAGCTGCTTCACGTCACTATAAAAGCACTTGGTGAAGAAAAAGATGATGAACTGCTCACACACATAAATGTGCCGTTCTGCTGGGATAAACGCATCGCTTATTTTCTAAAAAAAAAAAACAATTAAAAAAACAAAAAAAATACAATAAAATAAAAAAACGTAAATTCTTTAAACCACAGTTGTTGGTCTTGTGCTGGTCAGGCATTGCGTAACCCCGTTGGAAAGGTCACGCTGGACGTAGGTGAAGTCCCGCCCCATTGTTTACAAGCGTGGCGGAGGAGAACCCTTCAAGTGTTATTGTGTGTTGAATAGGGGCGGCAGAGTTCATGAAACCCACGGTTCGGTTCGTGTCACGGTTTTCGGTTCTTGTAGTTTTTTGCTTTAATCTTGAAAACTCCAGAAATGTACTCCAGCATATGATCCACAGCTTAATTATCCACAATTTAGTATACAGTATTAAAAAAAAAATAAAAAAAAGATATTTGTGCACAAACTGAATTTGCCTTGACTTTAAGCACATTATCAGGACCATCTCCGAGGAAAGCTAGGGGAGATTGATTCAGCAAGACAGAATATATTGAGGACATGCTTTTCGTTTATTTGGCAAATAAAGCAATGTGTATCTCTACTACAGGAACAGGAACTTATGTGCAGTTTTAGCACACAAAGATTGAAATTAACTTGCATTTATCAAACTGCCAACTTAGTTTAACCTCAACAGAAAAACAGCATCAACAATGCTTCTGTTCACTGAGAGGGAGGGTAAAGTGCAGTATTAGGAAACATATATTTTTCAAGACACTGAAGACAGACATGAACATCTTGAATGGCATTGGGGGGGGGGGGTGAACGAATTCATTTCATTTTCAGTTTTAGGAGAACTGGTCCTAAAAACACTCATAAATCACCAGGATGACACATGACTCTGCTGTGGAACGTGAAAAATGTCATTCTGACGGTTGCACCAGGTTTCAGCTTAAAAGCATTTGAAGCATGAGCTCCACAGAGAGACACACACACACACACACGCCTGAGAGCAGATTTAGTGCCAAACACACACACACACACACTACACAAACAATCAGAGAAGACATTAAACTGCATTAGAGGTTAATGGTGCCGTTGTGGAGCTCAGAATGACTCCCCACACACACACACACACGTGTTTTATGGAAAAGATCAGCTTGGACATTCTTCAAAACATCTACTGTTCCACAGCAGAGTCACACACACGTCAGGAATGAGTGAAGACTGAGCTTTACCTGGTTACTGTGTGTGTGTGTGTGTGTGTGTTACCTGTGCAGGCGCAGACAGTAGTGTATGAAGTGAGACACCTCCTCTCTGCTCAGCTCCTCGGTGAGTTTACACTGCGCCTCAGCGGGGAACAGGACCAGAGGACAGCCGTGCTGGTCAAACACACCTGCACACACACACACACACACTCGTGAGACACACACACACACTCACACACACCTGATCCGGCGGCTCTTACCGGGGAACACGACCGCACCAGAGTTCAGCACATGCTCTGAGGGCCGGGACGGGGATGAAGGACTCGGGACCCCTGAAACACACACACACACACACACACACCTCAATGACCTGCTCTGAAGCCCAGCTCCACAACACCACAGAAAAACATCCATTTTCTACTTTTTAAAAACTTGGAGTGCCATAATAAACGTCAACTTTCACATAATTTCAGCATGTGATCATTTTGACTTTTTAAAAAGTATAATTATTCCTTAGCAGGTCATACTTCTGACTGACGTCATCACCATTATTGACCACAGCATGATTCAAATTATGGTGCCCTACATCTCTCTCTCTCTCTCTCTCATATCTTCACACGAGCAGAAACACTGTTCAGCACCGCGGAGCGACACACACGCTCACTACACGGTCTAATATACCACAAACCGGGGAGAACACGGTTGACCAGCTCTACAGACTCAAACGGTAACGGTAAAGTGACAGTTGACCCGCTCTCGGAAACGGTAAAGTCCCACAGAAGCACTTGTTGCTCACCTGCACCTGCGCGCGCGCCGTTCATCTTCAGCGCTTCACGCTCTCTCATCTGACGCCTGTGTTTGCACACACACTCCTCCGGGATCTTTATAACACACTGCTCCTGCAGCGGGACAGAGAGAGAGTGCGAGCCGGAGTGGGTTCGAGAGTGTCCGCCATGTTTAGCCCATTCAGCGCTGAGTGACCCGGAGCCGAGCGGCCGCGAGCGCGCCTGCTTTATAACGGACAGCCGGTGGGCGGGGCCACGGGACACGTGAACACGCCCACAAACACGAGCAACGTATGAAAACGTCATTTTCGTATGAAACTGTATTACAAAAAAAAAATCTTACCTAGGAAAACAGGTTTAGTTTTTTTTAACTTATTCACAAATTAATTATAACTGATCAAACATTTCCTTGTTTTAAAATTCCAAACAGATCTGTGCAACTACAAAAGCACAAACAACCCTTCTGTAATAACTTTATTGACATAAGCTGACAAAAACACTCAGTTTGAGGAAACCATACGGGCAAGCCTTGAACATTTATGATAATCAGACCTAAAAGTGGATTGTTTTCTGTCATGTCTGGTAGAACTGGACAGGTCAAACTAATCCCTGTTTACATTACACATGATTAAAAAGTTGTCTTTAAGTTCACAAGCACATGATGTTACAGCAGTCTATAAATCAGACAGAACAGGAAAATCAGCTCTTCAGACACACAGATCCTGTGACAGAAACACCCGAGCGGTTTTAGTTTCAATGACAATTCACCTGACATCAGATCCAACATTTGTGTGTGGGGCCCATATGGGTATGAAATGGGCTGAAAGATGGGCCCCGCGGGTTACATAATGACCCCATGTTAATTGCCTAGAGGAATTTCATGTAGGATTGGTAATAGGCCGGACCCAAGTGAGCAACATGCACAAGACCCATCTCGGGCCCCGCTTTAAAAAGGACTTTAGAAAGATGGTGGCTTCATTACTGTATGTTTACACAGAGATTGAGTTAAATTTGTTGACATTATCTTTATAATGCTGCATTATATGCCAATTGTGAAAACACAGCGTTTTTATCAATAGCTTGCATGCATGTGACTCAAGAAGTATTAAGGATATTCAAATATCTTTTTACAAATTCGTTTTAATTATCATTTTCTTTTAGTATATTTATTAATTAAAGGCACAACATGGTTCAATCCCAGAGAAATAGAAATGTGTATTGACCCATCTGAGAGCCACATAAATATTGTTGAGAGGGTTAGACATAGACAAACATACAAACAATAACATGACATCCAAAAAGACAACAATCCAAGATTTTCCAAAGTTAGTTTAACATTAATAAACAAGAGACTGAACTAAAATATAAAGAGAAATTAAAGAAAAAAAGTTTAAAAAACAAAATTAAAATAAAGAGGCTAAATTTAACTATTTGTAAATATAATAGGTATGATAAGTTACAAACCCAGTCAGTATTGGAGAAAAAAAGAGAAACATATAAATCTTCACTGTTGAATTATTTCCAATTCTTTAGCAAATACAATTGTGTCAGTGCATTTCTTATTATCTATACATTTAAGAGACTGAACATACAACATAAAATCAGCCAAAGAAACCTTTAAACAAGGGTTAGAATTATTAAATTTACTTTTATAAATGTGAAATGTGCCTAATAAAATCATAAGATTAATCATAACATTTACAGACGTATAGTTTTTGACTCAAAATATATAATAACATCTTTGGTTGTTAATACACAATTATGACCTGATTTTCCCAAAATTATTGTTGTGAGGGTTGTGGTGAGTGCCGTCATTGAGGAGCAACACTGCCTCCTGCTGGACACACACACACACACACACACACACACACACTCGAGCCTCGCTGGGCTTTCAGATCCGTTTCTGTCCACTTCAGTCCAAATCCAAGTGTGTGAACTGAATCTGATCTAAATATGGAATTACACAAAAAGCAAATGGCGACTTAAATATTTCACAATTTGTGCGTTATAACTCGCAATTTCGAGTTTATATCACACAATTGTGAAAAAAGTCAGAATTGTAATGCTGGGCGTACACCAAAAGACTTTGAAAAGATTTAGAAAAGACTTTATAAGATTATCAGCTCACATCTAAAGACTTTGGGTTCAGAGTTTTTAGTCTCAGACTAAAGATTTTACAAACACTGAGTGAAGTAACAGCAGTTTGTTCAATCAGACAATCACACACACACATGACCTGAGGTTTGATCACATGACTGTGCGCATTAGTACAACTGAAGACTGACTGAACCACACACACTCTCTCTCTCTCTCTCTCACATACAAACACACACAAAGCTAACTGAACTCTCAACTGAAGATTCAGTCACGTAAACAGTCTCAAAAATATTTTATTGAACAATCAGTGTTGAACAGACACAGGCAACTAACAGTGAAGCTTCAAATGTGTTTCACTGTTCTGTCCATTACCTCTAATACACAATTCTTTTAAAAGTGCCTTAACACGGACATATTTGAAAATCATGTTTAAAGCCTGACCGTTTCACTAAGGAAAGATTATAAATATATGACACATTTATCAGCTAAATGTAATTTAACACACACACACACTGTATGAAATAAAGGAAGAGAGCAAGACTTTCACTATACTGACATATCCACTTCATGTTTATAAATTATTCATGTGTGATGTATGTGAGGTGCAGTGATGATGATGATGATGAAGGTCAGTCCCATCTGGAGGTCTTCCTCCTCATGTATCTCTCTCTGCAGTGATGATGATGATGATGATGAAGGTCAGTCCCATCTGGAGGTCTTCCTCCTCATGTATCTCTCTCCGTCGCTGTCCACGGCCTCGTACAGCGTCTGGTCGCTCTCTCTGATGGCGTGCAGATACCCGATGTAGCCCACACACAGTGTGATGCTCAGCAGACCCATGGCCATCACCACCTTATTCTGCAGGAGAGAGGAACAACAGCAGAGAACACGGTTACATGATGACATCATCAGATCAATGATTAACCTGACCATAATTAATCACGCAAATTACAGGATTGTCCTTTAAAGGAGTAGTTCACTTTAAAAAAAACTTTAGCTGATAATTTACTCACCCCCATGTCATCCAAGATGTCCATGTCTTTCTTTCTTCTGTCGAAAAAAAAATTAAGGTTTTCGCTCATTTAATAAATAAATAACAAAGTTTAAGTTTTATAAGCTCAAATGCTCGCCTTGCTCTGTTCTGTGTGACTCTCCTGTTCGAACTCTTCATCAAAATGAACAAATCTTTTTCCGAGTCAATTCGTTCACAGAATGAACCAAATGACTCAGAAAAAGATTTGTTCATTTTGATGAACGAGTTCGAACAGGAGAGTCACGAACGCGCATCACAGAACCGAGCAAGGCGAGCATTTGAGCTTATAAAACTTAAACGTTGTTATTTATTTTTTAAATGAGTGATCGTTTCGCTTGATAAGACCCTTATTCATCGTCTGGAATCGTTTAAAGCCCTTTGAACAGTTTGCACTGAAAGTGTCTTTTGGACCTTGAACCGTTTGGTCCCCATTGAAGTCCATTATATGGAGAAAATCCTGGAATGTTTTCATCAAAAACCTTAATTTCTTTTCGACTGAAGAAAGAAAGACATGGACATCTTGGATGACATCGGGGTGAGTAAATTATCAGCAAAAGTTTATTAAAAGTGAACTACTCCTTTAAGTTTATATTTATGTGTGTTTCTACATCTAATTTATATAGAAGTATAATTATTATATTATTATTTATTGATTTATTTTAATAAGAACGTTCACATTAAAATGTCTTGGGAACTTTTGTTTCATGTTTTCATTTATTTTTGTTCCTGAATGACTTTTCTCTTTTATGTATCATGTTTTATTTTTCTCAGCCTTTCAGTGGTTAAAATTCATCAGTTTAATTAAGTTTTTAAATCAAAACAAAAGGTAAGATGAATAAACCATTTCAGTTTTTATGGTGTGAATTGTGAAAATTAATTACGTTATTCTCGTCCATCAGCTGTAGTCTTAACTATAAAAATTTAAAACATATGAATTCACAATTATTAGTAATATATACTCAAAATTGTGACATACTACTAAGTAATCGAAAGTATGATTAAAAAGCCGAAATTAAAACAACGACTGTCGTACTTTGTAATATCATAATTTCGTTATAGTTATAATTTCGGTTTGCTGTCATCTTTCGACTTCATAATCATGATTTACACCTCATAGAAACGACTCGTCATGTCAGCTGATTTTGAGCAGCGATGGTGTGTTTCTTCTGTTGTGTGTGTGTGTGTGTGTGTGTGTGTTTGTGTGTGTGTGTGTGTGTGTGTGTGTTCACTCGCCGGCCTGATGAAGAGCTCGGGGTTGACGGCGCGGAACAGAGAGGTGGTGTTGAGGCCGCGGAGGCCGGGGCTCCTGTAGCTGCTGTCCGGCTGCCGAGGGCCTGATCCCCCGCTGCCGCTGCCGTCCTGCGGGGGGGTCCCCATCTCCTCTCACACACACACTCACTCTCTCACACACTCACAGCTGTCGAGCGGAGCGCAGAAATCACAGCCGAACACACGCTGAACGAGAGTAAACACTTCTTCTTCTTCGAGGTCTTCGCAGCTCTCCTCCACATGTCGCATTACCGCCCCCTGCTGTTCTGTGGTTAAGCCGCTTTATTTTAGTCTCCGTTCCTCCCTCGCGCACTGTCTGCTAATTCTATTCATTCACAGACCTGATATTATGTCCATGAATTTCATTTATTATTGCCATGCCCTCCACCCTTTATATCTCGTCACGTGTCCTTCTGTGTCCTTCAAGATATTTTGTCCCACAGGAAGACGAAAGAAACACAGCGCTCTCTGCTGTCGATGAGTGTGAAGGGATTTCATCTTTTTATAATGATGTTATGAATGATATCTTTACTCATGAAAGTATATATCTGCATTTTAGCATATATCTATCGCAAACATTCCTCTACAAGATTAAACCCCCTGCATTATTAATCAATATATGGCTGTATATTGCGTATCTAAATAGAGTTAAAGACAATAAGACAATGTTTAGACAATATTAATAGACAATATTTTATTTGACATTCCATCAATAGTCTGACACAGTTCAGGGCAAACGGATCACAATCAGACCTTGATCAGCTCAACAGACTAGAGTCCTTATATCTCTCTATATTATTATGTTTTAGATTATATTCCAATGCGTTGTTCTGGTTTTTCCTCTTTATTTACAACAATACTTGCACTGGGAAATAAAGGCAGAGCTTTCATGTAAAGCCCATAGAGTTGATTATGTTTCCTGTTGACATTAGATTGATTTCATCAGTGTGTGTTTATGAAGCTTCAGTCCGAGTGTTTAAATGTGTTATTGAGCAATCATTAATGTGCATTTAGACACCGTCTGCGAGCTTTTTACCTTGTTCTTATTGCTTTCTGTATGTTGATCTGGTATATATACTCCTTTTGCAGCTGATTTGGTTTATACCACGATGGGAAACTGCCAAATATTTTCAACCAATTTAATTGTCAACGGATATAAACTCTATATAAAGGTAAGATGAGTATTTTTCATTTTATATTGACCAAGTGCTTTTGTGTAATTGCAAAAATCTGAAATATGTATAAAGTGATGAACTTAACGAAGCCAGCCGAACTCCCGCAGATAAACAGCTACAGACTGAAATGACAGTATTGCCAGTTAACTGTAGTGTGTGTGTGTGTCTCCTATCTGGCACACACACCTGAGGTCATGGAGGATCTCAATCAGGTGTTGAACAGTCGAGACACGTCACGGGGACCCGGACCGGAAGCACTGCGCTACTGTATGTGCTGTCTGCTTTAGCACACATGACCAGCCGAATACGTGGACACAGGGCCCGGAGAGGCCGGCTGGATCATCAGTTATTCAAGCTCAAACAGTGCGAGGTGTGTCATTAAAACTGCATGTGTTGCCGGTCGTGTTACTCTACACCAGTGCTGGTGTGAGAGATGAACACACACACACACTTCACACACATGCAAATGACTGATCAGGGATCAGACTGGAAAAACACTTCACTTTATCACATATGACTCTATGGCTGTTCAGGAACAACATCTGTGGAACAATGCACACACACACACACACACACACACACACACACACACACACACACACACACACACACACACCTGTAATGCTACTTCACTACTAAAGGCAATCTGTACTTGAGTTCTGTTAAACATGAATACTTCTACAGTTACTCACATTCACATTACAATACACACTCACCTAAAGGATTATTAGGAACACACACTAATACTGTGTTTGACCCCCTTTCACCTTAACTCTACGTGGCGTTGATTCAACAAAGTGCTGAAAGCATTCTTTAGAAATGTCGGCCCATATTGATAGGAGAGCATCTTGCAGTTGATGGAGATTTGTGGGACGAAGCTCCCGTTCCACCACATCCCAAAGATGCTCTATTGGGTTGAGATCTGGTGCCTGTGGCGGCCATATTGGTACAGTCAACTCATTGACATGTTCAAGAAGCCAATTTGAAATGATTCATGGTGCATTATCCTGCTGGAAGTGGCCATCAGAGGATGGGGACATGGTGGCCATAAAGGGATGGACATGGTCAGAAACAATGCTCAGGTAGGCCGTGGCATTTAAACGATGCCCAATTGGCACTAAGGGGCCTAAAGTGTGCCAAGAAAACATCCCGCACACCATTACACCACCACCACCAGCCTGCACAGTGGGAACAAGGCATGATGATCCATGTTCTCATTCTGTTTACGCCAAACTCTGACTCTACCAACAGAAATCGAGACTCATCAGACCAGGCGACATTTCTCCAGTCTTCAACTGTCCAGTTTTGGTGAGCTCTTGCTTTTTCCTATTTGTAGTGGAGATGAGTGGTACCCGGTGGGGTCTTCTGCTGTTGTAGCCCATCCGCCTCAAGGTTGTGTGTGTTGTCTGCATACCTCGGTTGTAACGAGTGGTTATTTCAGTCAAAGTTGCTCTTCTATCAGCTTGAATCAGTCGGCCCGTTCTCCTCTGACCTCTCGCATCAACAAGGTGTTTTCTCCCACAGGACTGACCCATACTGGATGTTTTTCCCTTTTCACTCCATTCTTTGTAAACCCTAGAAATGGTTGTGTGTGAAAATCCCAGTAACTGAGCAGATTGTGAAATACTGAGACCAGCCCTAATAAGTAGACATTATTAGTCTAAAAAACACTAAATTCAAATGCTGGCATTTTTAGCTGAGAGTATTTTTGTTTATTTTTTGTGCACAAAAAGTATTCTCGTCGCTTGATAAACTTCAGATT
Source organism: Pimephales promelas (assembly GCF_988280905.1). Classification (NCBI taxonomy): domain Eukaryota; kingdom Metazoa; phylum Chordata; class Actinopteri; order Cypriniformes; family Leuciscidae; genus Pimephales; species Pimephales promelas. The sequence goes on from NC_142781.1 coordinate 751,160, forward strand.
GAGTCACTGTAGACACTCAGACTATTTAACAATGTGTGTGCTGTGGATGGAGGCCGTCAGGAACACGTCTGAGCGGTTTGCACTGCACTCGACGCTGTTTACACTGCTAACACTGCCGGTCATGAGCTCAGCATCTCCCAGCTCAGCCGTCTGATTGGCCGCTCGCTCATCAGCTGGTAGAGCTTCCCTGACTCCAGAGGCATAGTTACCAAACAGGTGGGGCTCCGGCGGCAGGTGTGTTTGACTATCAAATAGCATTCACAGAGGAGAGACGACGGCGGCAGGGATCAGGATCAGGATCACACTACACCACAGGTGAGGACTTCCTTATCAGCTTAAAATGCCTTTTGCCTTTGTTAAGAGAACTATTACACATGTTTGGTGAAATAATTCTGATTCTGAAACAGTTTTATGAAAATGTTACTTCTGCATGTTCTCTAAATGTCAACTCTTAATGTATTAAAACATTTTTTTCTCTCATGGTTATGAGAACGCGACAGGAACCTTCCTTTTATCATTCTGTAAACAGGAACGCTAGTTTTGAATGTTCCCTAAAACAAGAAACAATTACAAAATATATAGCTATTTTTTGACGTTTGTTCCAGAAAGTTCTGCTCTGAAAACATGTGTGCAACAAGTACAACTTGATATCTGTCGAGGATAGTGCTCTTGCTCTCGTACAACGGTCCACGTTAATGATTCACACTTAAAAATAAAGGTTCCCTTTCACAGCAATGCCATTGAAATAACTATTTCTGGCTGAACAGTTCAGTAGAATAAATTAAAAACGTGTTTTAATAATCTAAACGACCTTCTGAAAGGTTCCACAGGAGTGAAAGGTTCTTCAAGGAACCATCAATACCAAAACAGAACATTTCCCCCTTGATTTGACATTAAATACCCCTTTTTTTGTTCCCCAAAACCTTTCATAGCTATTTTAATCTTCTTTTTCCACTATAAAGGACCTTTTGAGCAACGGAAAGATTCGAAGAAAGCTAAAGATTCTTCAAGGAACCATCGATGCCAATAAATAACTAGTTTTCCCCTGATTTGCCATTAAAGGGTTAGTTCACCCAAAATGAAAATTAAGTCATTAATTACTCACCCCCATGCTGTACCAACCCCGTAAGTTCGTCTTCGGAACTCAAATGAAGATATTTTTGATTAAATTTGAGAGGTGGATCACTACCACATAGACTGCCTAAGGGGTCGAAACTTGACGAGAGTTCGAGAGATTTCCACGACGGATGCGCGAGAACTTAACAAGAAGTAGTAGAAGAAGAACGTCCTCTTCTCAGTTCTCGCGCATGCGTCGTGGAAATCTCTTGAACTCTCGTCTCAGGCCCCGTCCACACTACTGCGTTTTCGTTAAAAAACGAATACGATCTCCGTCCACACCAGCGTTTTATCTGCGTATTAGAAATGATGTCCGTCCACATTAAAACGACTGAAAACGCTGATCACGTGACCATTCACCAACACTGGGCATGCGCGTGCCGGTCAGGGATTGACGAATCAGGGAAGGATACGTCATGACTGATAACACCCAATCATAAAACATTTCTGAAGTCCTACGTTTTGTCTCGACCACACACTAAATCGGAGATTTTAAACGCAAAACGCAGCTGCAGCGTTTCTAAACTTCTCCGTTTTAGGTCTTCATTTTTCCCATTTTAGACTGGACGGGAGGTGCAAACGTAGCAAAAGGTCTCCGTTTTTAAACAAAAACGCAGTAGTGTGGACGGGGCCTCAGGCCTACAAGGAAGAAAAGGAATAGTTGAATGAAGTTGTTATTTTTGTTTGTTTTTTTGCACAAAAGTATTCTCGTCGCTTGATAAACTTATAGTTGAGCCGCTGAAGTCACTTGAATATTTAAACATTTTCTTCATTGACTTTCTGGGCCGTCAAGTTTTAATCCCTTAGGAGCCTATGTGGTAGTGATCCAGCTCTCAGATTTAATCAAAAATATCTTCATTTGTGTTTCGAAGATGAACGAAGGTCTTACGGGGTTGGTACAGCATGGGGGTGAGTAATTAATGACTTCATTTTAATTTCTGGGTGAACTAACCCTTTAAAGAACCATTTTTTGGTTCCCCAAAGAACCTTTCAGTTTTCAGTTCCTAAAATAAGTATTTTGACCATCTTCTGCAACAGAATGGTCCACAGGAGTGAAAGGTTCTTCAAGGAACCATCAATACCAATACAGAACATTTCCCCCTTGATTTGACATTAAAAACCCTTTTTTTGTTCCCCAAAACCTTTCATAGCTATTTTAATCTTCTTTTTCCACTATAAAGGACCTTCTTGGGCAACGGAAATATTCCAAGAAAGCTAAAGGTTCTTCAAGGAACCATCGATGCCAATAAATAACTAGTTTTCCCCTGATTTGCCTTTAAAGAACCATTTTTTGGTTCCCCAAAGAACCTTTCAGTTATCAGTTCTTAAAATAACTATTTTGACCATCTTCTGCAACAGAATAATCCACGGCTCTCCATGGAGGCACTATGCCCCGTTCTCGAGAGTGTGTATGACGGCCGCGTAACTCTGAGTTTCCTCCGCAGCGGCCCGATGAAACATGAACTGGGGGTTCCTGGAGAATGTGCTGAGCGGGGTCAACAAGCACTCGACGGTGGTGGGGCGGGTGTGGCTCTCCATCCTCTTCGTGTTCCGCATCCTGGTGTTCGTGGCCGCCGCCGAGCAGGTGTGGAAGGACGAGTTCAAGGACTTCGTGTGCAACACGCAGCAGCCGGGCTGCGAGCAGGTGTGCTTCGACCACTTCTTCCCCATCTCGCAGGTGCGGCTGTGGGCCCTGCAGCTGATCATGGTGTCCACGCCGTCGCTGCTCGTGGCGCTGCACGTGGCCTACCGGGAGCACCGAGAGAGCAAGCACAAGAGGCGGCTGTACCGGGACAAGGGCAGCATCGACGGAGGCCTGCTCTTCACCTACATCATGAGTCTGGTCCTCAAAACCAGCTTCGAGGTGGCCACCCTGCTGGCCTTCTACTGGCTGTACAGCGGCTTCCACGTGCCCCGGCTGCTCCAGTGTGAGGAGAGCCCCTGCCCCAACACCGTCGACTGCTACATCGCCAAGGCCACGGAGAAGAAGATCTTCCTCTACATCATGGGCTGCACCTCCATCCTGTGCATTGTGCTGAATGTGGTGGAGATGCTGTACATCGTGTCCAAGACGTGCTGGAAGTGCTTCAGCAAGAGGTACGCCCCGGTGCGGCCTCCCTCCACGCCCACCTCCAAGGAGAACGGCCTTCACCCGGACAGCCTCAGGCTCGGCTCGCCACAGCTTCAGTCCGTGTCCAAGGAGAACGGCCTTCACCCGGGCCGGCCGGACAGCCTCAGGCTCGCTGCGGCCTGAACACTGCGGCGATACTCATGCTGAACAAACCTGTGCTTTTCCACTGGTGCCTCAAATGCATGAGCCGCTATGACAGAATGCACTATTAAAGGGGAAGAGTGAGCACTTCCCATATCTTTAGTTGCATTGTATACATTTCGTGTCATTTGAGTTAGAATCTATGCAAATTAGACAAATGTCCTCATTCTTGCAAACCAAGGTCAAAACACAACCCAGATGGCTTTGAATGCAGGTTTATCTGAAGTTACTCTACAACAGTGTTTAGAGCTGAGAGTCAAATAAGTTAATATATTGTTGGAGCTGTAAAGGTCATGGTAATACAGTCAACATTTGAAGTGGATAAAAACCTTTCATCAAAGTTTTAAACAATACCCGCTCTTGTCTTAGCACAACTTTGAAGAACTTTTTTGATCCACCTCAAATGTTGACTTCTGTATTAATAGATTAATTTTTGTATGATAAACAATTGTGCTAATGTCTAATGCAAACCCAGAAGCACTGGATTATACTGCACTTATTTGAATACTGCTTCTTTTTCATGTCTAAAATAAACATCCTTGTCAGATAACGTGGGAAACTGAGTGGCTTGAGAACTCGCTGTAAAAGTGATACCCACTAGATATGACGAGCTGACGTATACAGAAGGGTCTTATTTAGGGATAAACGATTTATCCAACACTACATTGAAAATGTGGCTGATATATTTAAGCCTGTAAATAAAGGATTATTTCCTTCAGCTGAGACGGTTCAGATGCGCACTGTTCTCCATGATGTTTTTGAATTGCTTGAAATATGTTTGGAATCACTTTAAAATACAGTCAAGTGCAACACAAATCTGTCATATGGTTCACACACCTTGGTTAACTTTAAATTCAAGGACCTTTCAAGGACTTTCCAGGTTCAACAACCCTCAAACTGAAGGATTAATGTGGGACACATCTGTTGTCCAACAAATAACATTTGTTGCAAAACAAAACAACAAATAACACTACCTCGCGCAGAAAACACTTAAAGGGATACTCCGCTTTTTTTGGAAATAGGCTCATTTTACCACTCCCCCAGAGTTAAACAGTTGAGTTTTACCGTTTTCGAATGTTTTCAGCCGATTTTCTGATATTTAGAAGAGTATCACTATCCAGACAGTTTCTGGTCCCATTGACTTCCATAGTAGGATACTATATGTATGGAAGTCAATGAGACCAGAAACTATCTGGTTACTAATATTCTTCTAAATATCAGAAAATCGGCTGAAAACATTCGAAAACGGTAAAACTCAACTGTTTAAGGGAGTGGTTAAATTAGCCTATTTCCAAAAAAAATGTGGAGTATCCCTTTACGTAACGCGTAAATGCACGTAACTAATGTAAATCAAGCAAGCTAGTATGTAAAGGCCATGAATTGTTGGTAAAATATTAATATTAGCCTATATAAAATACAAATAATTTGGATTTTATTCCAGATAACTTCTTGCACAAAACAAATTTAAGCATTGTCAAGGACCTATATCTATGTATATTTATTTTCAAAAACTTTCCAGGGCCTTGAATATTTTTTTTCAGATTCATAAACTTTCAAGGATTTCAAGGACCCGAATTATGAGAACATCATTATAATTGTATGATTGGCACATGAGACTTCTGTTTTCATACCCAGGCACTGAAAAATTAAATAAAAATTAGGATTTAGATTTATCAGCCAATATATCGGTTATCGGCTTTCAAATATAAATAATTATCAGACAAAATGTTCATATCGGTGCATCCCTAGTCTCATTCACCCTTGTGTCAGACTCTAAAATCTATTCATCTATCAATGTATTATAAACAATGTGTTTGTATGATAATGGCTTTTGTACTGAGCTAATCATATTTTCCAAGAATTTCAATAAAACACTGTTTAACGTGTAAGCTGTAGTGTCACCGCCCTTTTTTTGAATAGACATATATAAACTTATACATTTTGCAGACATATATAAATAAACTTATATGGTTGTAATTCAAGAATGCTTTGGAACATAGATGTAAGATTGGTCTCGTTTTAAAGAAGACATTTGGCAGATTTTTGTAGAAGTGAAATAAATTATGAAAGTGAAGTAGAAAAAAAGTTATAGAAGTTTGAGTTTATGGAAATAAATGTAAAATAATTAATTATTCATATTTTATATAAAATATATATTTTCAAAACCTGGGCGACTAAAACTGCAGGAGAATGAAAAGTAAAATTCTGAACAAGTTTAAAATGTTAATATCTCAGTACATGAGCTTTCAGTGAGATGTTGTTTGGGCGCAGTACCGAACGCTTCCACTAGGGCACAACCAGACTCCATTACTGCCCATATAAGGGCACCTCCATTTCCATACATGTTTTGAGTGATCTGAACCATCATTTCCACAATTTTCATACAATTTATGAAGTAGGCATCCTATTCAGAAGTAGTACGGGAAATTCAACCTCTAAGAAACATACAAAGAACACGCACACTGCCACATTTATATTTAAAACATTTTCAGACCTTTTTTTTCTAAAATAATTGAATCAATGCAATCTTTTGAAATCTTGGCATGAAAACAAACTGAGGTCTCTACCATTTTTTCATGATTTTTCACTATTTCAAAATACCGGTCTGAACACACCTTAGGAGTATGAAAATATTCTTGCTGCAAATTGATATATTACAGCTACTATGCAATCTATTTTGAAATTCGGTTGAAAATATGGAAAATAGAGATTGTAAGCTTTTAAATGACATATAGTTTGTCAATATTATTTAAAGTTTTTTACGAAGATATTATTGTTATAAACATATAATGGAAAAATGTACCACCTGTGGGACGGTGATCGTTAGGACATAATCTCTAAAAACCATGTTTACATTATAATGTCCCTGTAACTCTATGCATAACCATGTATTCAAGAAAACACAGCATTATATTGGCCACCTAATCTCTCATAAAATCATACGACTGTGCCTTTAAGGACGAGACCAACACGGAGTAACAAAATGCAAGCTGTATTAAATTGGTTGCTATTGATTAACATACAGACTGCTGGTGGCAGTAGTTGATCAAAGCGCCACACACAACATTGTTGACAAATTTCCGATTTACAAGGACCAAAACAGTTACGAATTATTACACAGCACTACATAACATCTGAATTGATAATAATTCACTTTCAGCTGGATAGAAAAAGAGTCCAATGGAATATTAAAAAGTACGAGTCTATACAATACTCAAAAAAGGAAATAAAAAAAAAACTCCAAAGGCAACAGAAATGTGCTGAACAGCTTCATAAGGACGAACATGCTTTAGAGGTATTTCATCATCTACTGCAACTATAAAGTGAGCTTAAACTTACACAGTTCTGTTAAGTAATAAACATCGCACTAGGGGGCATTTAAGATGTGGGTGTAGTGTATTTCAGATCACAGAACGTCCCCACAGCTCCTCGACAAGCGACCATCTTACAGCAGTCGCGTCAGGATAGAGGTAAACCACCTCCAGTTAAAAACTAATGATTGGGCACTGGTTTGCAGCAAGTTCATCACCACATCCATCCTGAGTTCAGACAACATGACACGAGGGTCTGTACACTAGTTGTCTTTTTCAAGGATCACTGTGGGTCGCATTTCATGAAGCTGCTTAAGAAGAATTTCAAGGACATCGGAAAAAACTTTTTGCACCTCAAATGTGACATTGCTGAGGGAGGTCAACTTCTGGGGATTTTTAAACTCCACAAGCTTGACGACATCTCTCGAGTGCAATTGTGCGTCAGATCGTTTGCACACGACTGTCGCAGTCTTTAGGTGGAAAGCAGTCTGCAGTCTTTTGTGCGAACTTCCGTTCAGCGGTACCGTTGCCTTTCTCTTATGGGACGTCTTTGTTTCCTGGAGGAACTGAAGAAAGGACACCTCAAATCCAATGGGCTTGAACGAACTCAGCAGTGTGTTCTGACCAGACACGTCGTCCTGTGTCATGGTAGCGCTGGAGGACATGGAATCGGTGTTCAGGTCCACATAGTTGACTGCACAACTCCTCGCAGTCCTCGGTCTCGTCACCCTTTTAGGGCCCAAGGACTTCTTCTTTAAACAGTCGATCTTGCGCGGACGCCCCCTCCGTCGCTTGACCACCACCGATATCTCCGAGCAGGTGTCCGAAGGCTTGCTGTCTGACAGATCGACGTCCTCCGTGCTCTCCTTCTCAGACGTGGGCTTGGAGAACTCGGACTCGCTCTGGCCCACCTCAGCGACCTCATCGTTCTCGGTCGTCTCAATGGAGCTCTCCTCGGACTTGTCCGTGTCGTCGCTCCGGGAAGCGATGCGCTTGTACTTGGACCGGGGTATCTTTTTACAGTAGATGAAGTTGCTCCTCTGCTCTTCCAGGTACTGCTTTGGGAGCCCATGCTGAAGGTAATGTTTCATTATATTTCGCTCAGAACTGGTCACCGTTTCGCAGCCCTTGATCATGCAAGCGTACTGCAGTTGTAAGCGCTTCGTGCACATGGCGGCGGCCTCTTCCTGGGTTTTCAAAATAGGTTTCCCATACTTAGTCCAATTACTTTTATTAGTTTTTCTCTTTTTAAGAGCTACCTTCTTGATGGCTAACTTCTTGATAGCTGCCTTCTTGATAGCTACCTTCTTGATAGCTACCTTCTTGACGGGTTTCTTGTTAGTCTCCCTGTTTTCCTTCTCGACAACTTCAATCTTTTCACACTTCCTGGGACGACCCAGTTTAATCCCACTCCCGCCTTCCCGTGGGTTCATGAGCAGCCGTTTGTACACCTCTTGGTGTTTCTTCATGGTGTGCCGCAGTAGATTTGAGCGTGTGCTATAAGCGCATTGACATCCTTCCACCTGGCATCTGTACATCCCTTCTATGGGCTCAACTTTTGAGGGATTGGTTTGTTTATGCTCTTTGTCGACATGGCTGATGTATTTCCAGAAAGCAGTGAAGGTCTCCGAGCAGTTTGGCTGATCACATTGAAACCTGCCTAGGTTGATACTGCACAACCAGGCACCTGCTTTCTCAAGGGTTAACTTGTGGAGAAGAAGGTAGTGCTGGAGCAAGTCTGTAACGGACTGAAAAATGCGGGAACAGTCTTTGACTTGACACCTGAGCTCATCCACTTCCTTCATGTCCACGTCCAACTTGTCTTCACTCTCCTCATTTCCATCCTTGTCCTCGACCTCCTCTTCGCTCTGTTCATCTTGGCTGTTGACCTCAAATTTAGGCAAAGACGACTGATGCACGGCTTTATAATGCAGGATCAAATTCTGTTGGATTGTAAAAGCTGCCACACAGCCCTGGTGAACACAACGATAAGGTCTATAAGGACTAAAAATGTCATCGATCTCTGCTTTTTTATCTTTTGTTTTTTTGGGAGATTCTTTTGGCTTTGCCACTCGAGGCTTGCTAAGTTTGGGCCTTTTGTCCAATGACTGATTTAACGTCTGTACTGGGGCACAAGGATTCTGGGTAAAAGGAGCAATGGGCAGTATCTCTTTTAGTGGCGACACATGGGTTTGACCAAAAACAGAAGACTTTGTGGGAAACCATCCCTTTGCGTTCGGATCCATTCTTGGAGTCACCGAAGAACAGCCAGACACGATCACCGAAGGCTGAACAGCCAACTGAGCTTGCGGAGTTACTGTATGTGTTGCCAATGCAGGACCTTCGACTTGAGGCACAAAAGAAGGTTTCTGGACTAGCAACGGAACAATGCAACGTGACTTTTTGACATTAAATTCTCTCTTGATACCTGAAGAACATTTTGCATCTTTCGGCGGTTTGCGTGCATCCACACGTTGAATTTTTTTAACTGGTTTGGGGGTTTCTGACACCGCACAAGGGCTCCCTGCATCACTATCCAGGAGTCTGTGAATGGGCTTAGGCCTAATTTTCATCCGCTTTATTTGTTCCTGTGAAAAGTTATGAATTGACACATAATGGGCTTTGAGATTGGAGTTGCGTGTGAAGGCCTTGGAACATTTTTGACACTCGAAAGGGGCAACATTAAACTGGTCTTTCATTTGACTTAACATTTTATCGGTGTAATTGTGGACCTTGACAAGGTGTTTAAAAAGTGCATCTTTCGTCATGCAACTGTACTTACAACCATTAGTGTCACATACAAATGGTTTCACATAAATTGGTATCTCCTTGGGTAACTCATTAGGTTCTGGTTGTGGCTTATTAGGCTGTGCTTCACTCACTGCAGGAACGGCCACAGTTTCGGTAACCTCACTGATTTCTCTGTCTAGGTCAAGATTCTCGAGAGCTTTTTGGAGTTCCAACACTTCATCCACTTCGGTTGTGGGCATATTGCTGGACTGATCATTGACCCCACTTCCCGAAGGAAGAGACGAAACAGGGTGAATTACGCCATCATTTGGACTCATGTCACCCAATTGCGAAACTGCCTCGACAGGGACTTCGGCTGTGTTTTCCACGGGTTGCAGCTCACTTTGAGGTGCATTCTCAATCAAGTTTGAGGCATGTTGTGGATCCCCGATGTCAGGACTTGCTACAGACATTTGCGAGTAGGAACTGTCAACACTTGATCCACGAGGCAAGCTGCTTTTTTTGTAAAGGTCTCCAGCCAATATCTGTTCACGTAGTCTTTCTTTGACGCTCTTTTCAGACACCAGGTTTTGAGCAAGACTTGCCATGGCTGCCAGAAGTCCATCATTTGACAAGTCACTTGCACTGTCGGTTGTTCTTTCCTTGATGTCTTTCATTTTGTTTAATGTTTCAGCTTGTAGGATTTGACTGACATGATCTGATGAACCGCTATTCAGGCTGGATGTGGATTGGTCATCAGCCAACAATTGAGAAAGAAGAGGATCACTGACATTGTCACTAAACAGTGGGTTAGACATCTCAGAATAACTCGCTTGAAGCTGATGTTTGACACTACCAGTATGCTGTATGACACTAGTTTCAGACATACGGCTGCCCTGTGGAGCATATGGACCACAGGGGTTAGGAACCGTCAGCTGTTGTCCAGAACTCACACAAATATTTGACGGGCTCTGCTTGAAGACACCCCCCGTCTGTTTGCCATTGCTGTTATAGGTGCCATTGGCTTGGGGAAAAGTGACATTTGGGTATAGTTTTGGATCAAGAGGGCCCTTACTCTGTGGCAAGTTCACATATGAAGACGGTGCTGGATGGGGCGAGTTAAGAAGATCAAGAAATGAGCTGGGGAGGTCCGCTGTCAAGTCAGCTTCATCAAATGGTTTGCAATGAGCCCGTTTTGACAAATGTCCTCCCAGAGACTTAGGACTCGGGAATTCCCTATAACACCTGCAGCAAATGAACTTGCCATCTTTAATAATCGCAGGCCATTTCGTTCTTTTGCTTCGTTTAATCTTTTTGCTGCCTTTATCATTGGAAACATTTCCAGTGTTATTCTGACAACTTGGAGAACTGCTATTTGAAGGGGGAGTTTCATTGATCTGAAGTGGTAAACCTAGTGGTAAAGCTGTGTCGCTCTCCAACTTCACCACACACTGACTATTAGTTACTGAAGCGAAATTATCATTTGTTTGCCGTGTGTAATCTGCGGGAGAATCTTTAGAAACGGAATTGTTCAAGCGGTCATTGAAAGAGGGCAAGACCGACATTTGAGCAGATCCCAAATTTGTGTCTACTACTGAATTAGGGCCGATAATTTGCTGCGGTGGACTGAGATTGCCGACTGCATGTATACTTTCATCTGAGGTGCCATTGAGTTTTTTAACACTGTCTGCTGGGTAAACATTGGTATTATTCTGCGGCTGAAGAGTAGTATAGCTCATACCTCTCTTCTGTGCGTCCTCACTAGAAGCTGCATTCATGCGAGTAAATTGACTGCTAGAAAGTGTGTTCATTGACTGAGAATTACAAATCTGCTGCTGGAGTATTGAATTGTTCCTAGGGTCCCACAAGTGGTCTGCTGCCATTTGAGACGGATTTGTACTATTTCCAAGCTGAGAGAGCACAATGGGATCTAATATATTGTCCATTTCATTGGTACGGATATGCCCTGGGGAAGCAGTGACTTGAGAGGAGACAGAAGGGTAGTTGGGGTTCTGTGGGGCAACGGTGCAGTTGGTTGGGTAGGGAGGATGCTGGCTTAGGAGATTCGGTGTCTGAACACCAGGGCAGGCGACTCTTTGACCCAACTGCTCTTGAGGACTCACAACTGAATTGAGGCTTCCGTTCACAGGAACAGATCTGAGCGTGGATGGGACTGCAATATTGTTCTTCTTTGCAAGTTTCCACTGTGTGTAAAATTCAGGGTGAACAGCCCTCATGTGCTTAGTCACACTTCTGTAAGAGCTATAGTCTCGAGTACACGTTTCAAAGGGACATTTGTGTCTCTCTTTGTTTTTCACCACTTGGACAACATTCACGTCTACTGGCTTCACCGGTACTTTGTTCTCCAATACTTGCCCATTATTTGGCATGGAGGCCATTTGTAGAGGAAGGGTCTGAGAAACAGGAGGAAGCATCTGACCCAAAGAAACAAGTGGTGCTGCATTGTGGCAAGTCTGCGCTGGAGAGGCCATGTTGCTGCTACTACACAGGCTCGGATATGACGTTTGAACCGGGGCTAAAGGATTAGGACCGAACTGCGGGAATACTCCATTATTATTGTTGTATAATGGCGTAGTACGTGAATCAGCTGTCTGCAGCTGACCATCAGTTGGTGGGACAGGCAGAAAGTCTTCTAATACACTCTGGTATGAAGATGTAGACGGCATGGGATCTGAATCACTCATCAAGGCCTCCAAAAGAGATTCCTCCGGTCTATGCTGAATTATGTGAGGCGCTTGAGTTCCCACAGACTGGCCCAAGAGGTCATTGATCTCCGGGATTTGCTGTTGGATGGGATGTTGTTCAGGTTTACTTGTCCCAGAATGGACACACCCTTGAGTGGAAGCTGCAAAAGCGCTACTTAGCATATTTTCAACAGAATGCTTTATCCCCATGCCAGATGGACGATCCTCTTGAGATCCTGTGCTGTTTTCATTGAAATTTGAGACAGGCAGAGCAGAGTCCTGATCTATTGGTTTGGAGTGGTCTGGATGAGGTTGAATACTTGGACTGTCAGTGCCTTGGGCTTCCACTTTTATGACATGACTCTCAGCATGGAGGTCTAACTCGGTCTGTGAATGAAACACTTTACCACAGTCTGGTGCTTTGCAGGTAAATGTTTTGTAATGCTGTGCCTCATGATCATACAGTCTGTAGGCTTCGTGGAAAATCTTGCCGCAGCCTGGAAACATACACTTAGCCTTGAAGACTGGATGGTCTTTCTTATGCACGATAAGTTCGGCATTGGAGTCAAAGCTGGCTTTGCAATTAAGCTGTATGCAAATGTATGGTTTGGTGCCACAGTGCACCTGTAGGTGATCATTTAAGTGATCGACACTGACAAACTGACGACGGCAATACTGGCACACCACTTTTGTGTTCTGCATTTCAAGGAAGCACTTGGCATCCTCATTGTCGCCATGATCTTTCACATGGGAAACAAGATTTCGGAAATATTTAAACCCCCTCCTGCAGCTTTGGACCGGACAAATATTCCCATCACAACTGTTTTTGAAGTCCAAGTAATCAGAGTCATTGGCAGCTCCATTACTAAGCTTGTTGGATTGCCCAGCACCACTGTTGTTTTTTGTCTTGTTTTTGCGCCCCTGGTTTTCACTGTTTTTAGCTTTCAGGGCGGCTATGACAGGAGCAGCCGTTTTGGGGTTCGATAATTGCTTGCTAGTCTTCATTGCAGCAAGGCGCTCTTTGCAAGAAAGTTTAACATGCGATGCAACATGTGGTTCAAGGGTCTCTTTTGTTTCAAAGGTCTCTAAACATATTGGGCAGCTGTAGGATCCATCTTTGAAGTGAGTCTGCGCATGACGCACTATTCGGTGACCGAGAAACTCCTTATCGCATAAAACGCAGTACTGCATGTAAGCCTGCCAGTTTCTAAACCTTGCCGAGACGAATCCTTTCCCTCTCAACTTTTTCAACTCTCTGTTCTTCTGCTTCTGATCTTCCATTTCATTTAGTTCATTGGTTGTATCCAGAAAGTGCTGTGAGACATCCTTGAACTCCTCACTAAAGATGCCGGTCTCTTCCCCTAACTCCTCAGGGTCACCGTCGTTCAGTTCATCAATGGAGGACACAATTGAGGCCTCTTCGCCCATTAGACCCAAACAGTGGCGCTTTAATGCCTTCCAGTTCCAGTACTCGGGGTCAAAAGGCCACAGGGTTTTGAGGACTAAAAGGAGCTCACAGCGCAGCGAGTTCGATACCGGCAGGTCTTCCTCATCTAGCTTCTGGTCTGGCTCGTTGTAAAGAGTTTCCACCGCGTAGTAAGAGTCCACGGTTGGCTCCAGGAGAAACTCTGTCAGTTGGCAGGCTCTTTTGACCTCCAGGTCAGAGGGTAAGAGGCAGGAAATGGTTTTGCAGACAGTGGCCTTGGTGTTCCCTTCGCACGATTCCAATCGCAGAGCTCGTATGCAGATCTCAACACAAGTCGAAAGTCCAACTTTGTCCATCTATTGATTCGGAAAAGGAGTATTTAGTTTTCAAGATAGATGATGACGTATAATATTAACAGCAAGAAGGCGAGAAAAAGAACCGGCTCACCTCTGACTGGATGACTTTGATGAAGAAGAGTAGGTGGAACACAGTTTTAGACAGAAATGACATCTGACGGCATCTGTCCAGAAAGCCTTGATCTGAAGGCTCTAGCCGCTTGAGCAGTTTTCCCCAGAACAGAGTCAACTCCCTGCCAAAGATTACAAACAACGTCCGTCAAATTATTTATAAATAGCACACTTTAAATTAAAAGGACTTTTTAACCCCTTAACTGTCACCGTCCCGGTACGCCTATCTTTACTTCACTATATTTCTATTAAATCTTAATCTAATTATGACAAATTATATATTGTTGGAAAAGTCTAAGACTTCTAAATAAACTTTCCACCCCTGTTTCGTGTTACAAATTATGTAGGAAGAGTAATTGATGAATTTATGACAAATAAATGAGTGCACCACCAAAAATTTTGACCTTTGTCACAAAAAGTCGATGCACCCACTTTTAATCATTGAAACTTCTGTTTTTATGCTAAAAGTTCATAATAAAACATAATCTAGTATTTTTCAATAAAAAATAATAATATAATATTATCCTCTAAAAATTATAATATATATATATATATTATCCTCTAAAATATAATTTTTTTATCGCCTTTTTTATTATATAACATATTTTAGTAGTTATCATAAATTAGGTATCATTTGAAAGCTTATAAACTCAGAATTCATCCTGTGAACACCGTTTTATAATTGAACGTTGCGTTACCATAGAAACCGTACTTATTTTATCAGGCTCCTTCCCTTTTGGGCATCATATTTCATAATTTACTATCAAAACCTTTTCTAATCTGGACAAAACACATATTGTCAGAAAGGTCTGAATCTCAAGGTTCCAAATTTTGTGACAAAAGTGATATTTGGACAGAAATTTATTAATTTGTTAAGGCAGAATGTATACAACTAAATTCAATGGAATTCAAAGGCACCCGGTGGCTATTTTTGGTACTACGCCTAAACAAAATCTCATGGGAACTTCAATTTTTGTGATATCAACTTCAAACTTGGAACATAACTTGGTTAGATTTATGGCTTTGATTTTATAGTAATTTTAGAGTAAAAAATATTTTGTAAAATATATATTTTATATAAAATAAAAAATATATAATAAAGTATATTTGATTTAAACTTCCATAACTTTTTCATACTTTCATTTTTGGAAGTGTTTTCACTTCAGCAACATTCTGCTGAGTGTTTCCTTTAAAACAAGACCAAACTTGGATATGTATATTCCAAAGCATTCTTTAATTACAACCATTTAAGTGTGAATAGTGCATTTTAACCCCCATTCTCAAAAAGGGGGGTGACAGTTAAGGGGTTAAATAGTTGCAGCAAATTCATATTGGTAATTTCCCAATTCTACGCTGATTTTACAAGGATTGGGAGCATATGTGACTTGCCAAGCACAGTAGGTATCCTCCTGTAGAATCTGACGGGTCAAAAACCCAGAACACAACGTGAATGCAGCTTTCTCGTCACCATCCGCCTCAAGGTTGCAAATCATCTCTAGAGCGTCACGACAGTCCACTTTTGAGAGCTGAAAAGGAAGGGAAAAAAATCGCAGGTGTAAACCCTATAAGCTGACAATCATTATATTTTACAGCCCTAATTCACACTTTAATGCAGTTGAACTGTACTGGCTTGATACTTGAATACTTTTCATAACCGTTAAAGAGGAGTGGTGAGATGCAGAAACAGAAGCATGTTCTCACTATCTTACCTCTTCCATGATGAGTTCCTGCGGGGCAACAGTGCACAGACACACCAGGTACATCTGCTTAAAGTGGCCCTTCTCCTCGAACTGCGAGAGCTCGGCACAGGCCTTGGCCAGCGACGCCGCCTGATCCACACAGCTCTGTTTGATCAGGTGCTTCACTCGCATCCTCAGGAGCGTTGGTCCTTCCAGGGCCAGGAACTCTTGCACTGGACAGAAAATAAAAACTCAACGCTTGCGTAAAGGACAGGCTGACAGTAGCCGGACGAGAGCGACAGTAGTGTGCGGGTCCTCACCGGTCTCCTGCGCGGGCGCGTCACGGGCCAGGATGGCCTGCAGTGTGGGATTGGCCCAGACCCCGGGCTCTCGAGCGATGGTGGAGAGGATGACGAGGTGATCGATGCCCTTCTCCTGCACAAGAGGATGGGCGATCTACACAGGCACGACAGCACACAAAATAAACACTAGTACATCACAGCAGTGTTTCTGCAGCAACTACCAATGTTTCCTATAACATCTGACGTTAACTTTTAACGTTGAGAAAGTCACATAAACCATGAGAAATCTGATGTGAATAGGATTTCAAACCACATATGCATGTAGCTTGAGATGCTTTGTAAAAATCGCATTTTATTGTTCACATTAGCCATCAATCGGATATGCACAAAAATCAGCTTTGGACTGTCAGTCTGGTGAATATACCTGGACAGAAGACCTGAACCTGTCCCACAGTGCATCTGGGATATTCCTGGGCATGGAAATCAGCAACTCAGCACAACTCCTGCAGAAGAGAGGCGACAGAATGAACTCCAGCGCCACACCAGCATTAGCACATTAGCGAGAGCACACTTACAGCGCCAGCCTCTCCAGGACGACGGGCACCTTCTCGCAGTGGGCCGAGAGCAGCGGGCACACCTGTGCGAAGCTCAGCAGAGCCCGGATGTAGACCTCCAGCATGGGCAGCGGCTCCTCCTCCACCCGCCACAGCCCGCCGTACTCCGCCAGCGCCTGCACACACACACACACACACACTCTTTCAGCTTGGGCCGATGCCAGCCGTAACGTCACACTGATGTTCATCTCTCGGACTGATCTGGTGGGGTTTTCCTTACAAATGCTCCACGAAGGCATTATTTATGTCTTTTGGGATGCAGTTGGCTTATATATTAAAAATATGAAAATCACAAATATGACGAGCGCTCGTGCAGGCGGCCGTGAGCGACTCATTGGTTACATGTACTTGCATCTCAAAATGTTTTTATAACACAAAATTAATGCAAACACAGTCAGTTATATCTTAAACCAACGGGACAAACCACATTTACAATTTTAAAAGAGATATACATGCATTAGTGTGAATGCAGCTTATCATATCTAAACTGAGGGGAAATCACTCCAGCTCTTGAATGAACAACATTCAGACAGCCTACTGTTAAATACTTATGCTTGTATTGCTTTTTTTTTTGTTTTATACTTTTATATTTGTTTATGTAGCCTATTTAAAATTCTTAACATGTAATTGGTTTAATCAAATGAGATTATAATATGAAGAGTTCAGATGCAAAAGCCTCTAAGTGCCATTTGAAATTTTCTTCTAAAATGACCATTTTTATCAAGCTTGTATATTTAAGTTCAGTGATTTCACTTAAATGGCAATTAATAGGTAATCTTCATTGCCATTTAAGTGAAATTACTGAACTTAAATATACAAGCTTGATAAAAATGGTCATTTTAGAAGAAAATTTCAAATGGCACTTAGAGGCTTTTGCATCTGAACTCTTCATATATATATTCTTTTTAAAGTATGTATTTTTACACATGAAATTAAATAGATATTTTATTTTACACTTTAAAAAAAAAAAAAAACAACTAGATCGGATCATGAGCTGCCTAAAGATTCCCATCCCTACTGTTGGATTTATTGCTTGTCTTTGTCGACTAATACAGAAGGTAAAGAACTTAAAAAATGATCGCATATTAAATCGCAATCGCAATATTGGTAAAAAAAAAAAGAAAATCACAATGAGATTATTTTCCATAATCGTTCAGCGATGATTGGACGGGTTAGCTCATTTATAACTATACATAAGAGATGTGCACGAGTCCTCAGAAATGTGATAATCTGCAGATATACACTACCGGTCAAAAGTTTGGGAAGCAAAGATTTGTGTTTTTAAAAGAAATGCTCACCAAGGCTGCATTTATTTGATTTTTTTTTTTTTTAATTGTCATTAAGTGTTTTCTATGAGAACATATAGTAAAGTGTAATATTATTACTCCAGTCTTCAGTGTCACATGATCCTCCAGAAATCGCTCTAATATGATGATCTGATGCTCAAGACACATTTATGATTATTATCAGTGTTGAAAACACTTTTTTTTTTTACTTTGATGAAAAGAAATATATATTTCATTCTTTTGAAATATAATGTTTTGACACATTATAAATGTCTTTAGTTTAACTTTCGGTCAATTTAATGCATAATTTTATTTCTTGATTCTGATTGGTCAAACGCTGTGCTTTATTCATGATAACACTATGGCCGCGTCACCCAACTCCTCTATGCATCACTGCGGTTCCTATGTTGTGTTTATTTGAGCTTTATGCATATTAGAATAAAAATGTTAAAAATCCTAATCACTCAGAATGGCCATCAAAGGCAGAGCCGAAGCAGTGATTTCTGCCTTTTTTCTTTCTTTTTTTGGCATTTATATTATATTCCATTATTTTTTTCTCTACTAGTATTTTTATTCTTGTATTGCATTTTATCAAAAGCCCTTATTGTTTTGAATTGGTCGTGTATTGTATTGCATGTATTGCATTTTTACTAAAAAAGCCCTTCTAGGGACTAATGTTGTAAATTAGCTTTGGCTAAAAACATTGATACATGCATCAGATCACTATCAAAGTGTATCTATGTTATCTGTATCTGTCCCTATCTAAATAAACTATAATAATAATAAAACATTTAACCAATTCATTCGGTTCACATGACGTCACTGTAGCTTTGTGCCGCCATCTTCGCGACCGACTCATTGATGCCTTTTTCCCAATTGGATATGAAGATAAAAAGGTAAGACGAGATGTTTTATCAGGCTGTTGTTTCTTACATTAGACATCTTTAAGTGGACTGAGAAACACACTGGGCCTCTTAGGAAGTGCATGAAGCCATGATTATATATTTGGCTACTACTAAACACACACAATTACGTCCCGCGGCCCGATGGACACGCATCTGAACAACACTGAGACAACTATTCACAACTAACACTAAACCACTGCTGCTACACTACAACACACACGTGCGTCTCATCGAGAGCATGACCAGACTCTAAAGGTCAGAGGTCATCGTTGGGGGATGATGGACATCATACAGTCCCATTTCACTGCGATCACAAGTTATATCTGCATAAATGAAACTTGAGTAATGAACAATGAAGATAATTACACTGTTAATCACAACTACAGTCCTACAGTGCATACACACACACCGGCACTGACACAACACACCCCTGAGTTAGGAGAACATGAGTAAAAACTCAGACTTATGATAATAATTCATTATGCTTTTCCTCGTCAATCAAAGCGCTTCACACAGAAGGGAGGATCTCCTCCTCCACCAATGATGGAGACTGCGTTCAGAACAGCACATCTACAGGCAAACTAGCACTGATCTAGTAATTAGAAGCAGATCTATTAATTAATCGATTATGTTGCTCACATTAAGATGTTCTAGCACAACATAATCTGCCACTCGCCGCATATAATTATAGATGGGCAGATTATTATAGTGATGTGCAGTGAGATTACAATGTTGGTGTTGTGATCTGCCAACACTGCACATGATGATCATGATGACCGATCCTGTGAGGAATCGGTGTGTGTGTGTGTGTGTGTGTACCGTTACAGTGTTGATTAGCAGTGCAGTGATTAGCATCGAGACACTGAGGTTAGCAATAGATCATGATGTCGTGGGTGTGACATATGATGTTGTGTAGGATTATGAGAGTGATGTGCAGTGTATGATGGGTTATAATACTGTTATTGATGATGATGATGATGATGGTGGTGGTGGTGGTTCTGCAGTTGTGCGCGCGCGCGCTGCGTGCTTGTTTACAGTCCTGCGTCCGATTCACACACACTCACTGATTCAAACACACAACAACGACGCGGAATAACAACGCGACCCTCTGTAAACGCGTTAGGCCAGCACAGCAGTGTGTAAACCCGTCGAACACGCACTGAAGCAGCACTTGTCCTCCGCGGGACCTGTGTTTATGAGCGAGCTGGATGTGGATGTGAATGCGCGCTCACCTGACAAAACTCGTAGCAGTACTGCGACGCGCGCTCGGCCGGAGACTCCTGGCTGCTCCTCAGGGCCGCTGCGGCGTCCTCCAGGCGCGTTGCGAGCGCGTTCAGAGCGCTGGAAGCGTCGCTCTGCTCACCGCGGTCCTGCTCGGCCTCCTCGTCCGCCATCTTCACTTCCAATTCCGCCGCGTACGCACAGCGCGTCACGTGACGCCAAATCACTGTGCGTGCTGACGTACTGGCCGAGTCACGTGACCCCGCGCTCGCTCGGGGGAAACTCGGGGGAGATTTCACAGTTTCACAAAGAAAGCTAAAAAACATCTAGAATTTGTACCATGTTTATTATTTGTTCTCAATATGCTTTTCTTTTAATAGTTTTCAATAGATAAATAAGGCTTCTTTACAGAAAGTTTGTTAAATGTGTAATGTAATACAAAAGTAGACACATTTCAGAAATATTATCATCCAGATGAAGCCTATGTAGAATATCAATTATAGCATGTCAGTTTTATTTGAAAATATGTTAATGCTAGGAAATGATTATGAAAAATGTGAGAAAATTGGTGTACCACAAGCCTGGAGGAAAGACCTGAAAAACATTCAAATTCGTTCTGATTTTTTCAAAAGTCTTTTTATTTAGTAATTTTTACTCAATAATATGTGATTTAAAGGTCCTGTTTATGAAAGGGGATCAGTATGCTTAGCAATACTGAGCAATAATATGCAATTCTCTTTTATGCAGCATTTTGTTCATAAACCGCTGCTATGAGCCAGCGTGAGGTACGGCATATCCCTCATCAGACACACACACACACACACACACACACTCCACGGTAACCCTTTAACTGTGGCTGGTCTCTCCAGATCAACTGTTTACCACAGCATAAGACATCTGACAGATGAGAAACTCATAGTCTCATCTAATCTGATCTAAACGGATCTAATCTGGACCGAGACTCTTTTCTGAAACTCACAGTCAAACTGATCAAATCTAATCTGATCTAAACTGATCTAATCTTTCAATGCTTTAATGCTTTTCAATGCTTTCTAACTGCTTTCAATGTCCACATCAATGACACAATTCTCTTAAAGCATGTCATTAAGTGTGTGTGCGTGTGTGTGTGTGTGTGTGTGTGTGTGTCTGTTGACACCTATGGTTTATTTATTTATTTATTTATTTATTTGATAGGGACAATGCACATTAATGAACTTCTGAATTGAGAGAACAAAACAGACGTAAACATGCCGGATTATAGCCACAGGGCTAATTTACATCCGTAGTCCCTAGACAAATAACAAAAAATACAAAAATTACAACAAAGTGTTGACACACTTTCTTCATTATGTGTAGGAAGAAAGCAGCTCATAAGGAGAAACCCCACCTTCATGACTGGTAAAAGTGTCTCTTTTTTCCATGTCAAGCACATTTGACCTTTGATGTCATTTATCACTCAGTCATTACAGAAAATACTATAGGCTATCTTTATTAGTATTGTCTGATTATGGCATTTTGAAATGATGAAACTGATTCAATTTTTGACTCAAAACCACGAAGCTCAACATTCATAAACACATGAGCATCTCCTTGTGATGTCTGTGATGCGGCTTCCTGACTGTCAGAGGTGATGATGTCACCACGGGGCTGGGTTCGGCTGGGTAAAGGGGTGTTAGCCAGGACTAGGATCATCAATCAACACAACATGTTTTATTTAAGAGAAATAAAAAACACCTGCAAAATGAACATGAGTCGAGAAATGATGTCAGATTCACCTCTATGTCCACTTACCGTTGAAGAAAACTGTCTAACGTGATTTCTATCGTTGTTCTATTTATTAGGACACATGGATATTCTGCATAGATTGATCATCCATAACTTTTACACATGAAATACACCCGGGTCGTATTAAACGACTAAATAATTCATTAAAACGTGATATTTCAGCTAAAGTGTTTAGATATGCAGTTAATAGAGATCTTTAAAGAAGCTTTATCTGTGTTAGATTTGAACATGTCGCTTTAATGTGAATGAGAGTGTGTCTTCTGCTCACCAACGCTGCGTTTATTTCATCAGAAATACACTAAAACAGTGAAATATTATTAAATCAGCTGTTTTCTATGAGAATATACAGTAAAGTGTCATTTATTCCTGTGATCAAAGCTGAATTTATCAGTCTTCAATGTTGATCCTTCATCATAAATCACTCTAATATGAGGATCTGATGAGCAAGATTGATTATTATCAGTGTTGGAACAGTCGCGCTGCTAAAAGTTCATTGATAATGGCAATCTATGTACTGTTTAATATTAATTAATGATCTGTCGAATAATGTCTAAGAAAACTGTGAGTTCGCCTTCGCTTTAATGCATTACATTGATCACAGTTGACAGTAAAGAATTGTATATTGTTAAAAGATTATATTTCGAATAAATGCTGTGCTTTTAAAATATAACACAATAGTAAACTGATATTGTAAATTGTATTAATATTTCAAACAATATGATAAAATAAATTAAAAAACATTAAAAAAAAAACCTTAAATATTCCAAACTTTTGACCGGCAGTGTATGTTATAAATTTCCAGTCTTTAGTCTGTATGGCAAGCCGTTTTAACTTTTATTCATTTCCAGGATATGAATTCTTGATATCAAAAAATGTAATTGTTGATATCAAGAATTTAATTGCTGATATCTGTAATTGTATTTTCACTAGTGAAATGTCACCAGAGGCTGCCATTCAAAATCAATTGTTGATATCAAGAATTGATTTTTTACTAGTAGAAATATCATTTTTGATATCAATAATTACATTGTTACTAGTTGAAATGTCTATTCTTGATATCAACAATTCAATTGGTACTAGTAAAAAAATATTTTTGATTTCTGAAAATGTATTTCTGATATCAATATTATTTCAGATATCTAAAATGGCTTTCTTACTAGTAACAATCACATTCATGATATCAGAAATTAACATTGTCACAAGTAAAAATTGAATTGTTGATATCAAAAATGAACATTAGTAGCAATTCAATTGTTGATATCAAGAATAGACATTTCAACTAGTAACAATTTAATTATTGATATCAAAAATAAAGGTTTTTACTAGTAATAATTGTAATTTGGAAATGTGAAATTGGTATTTCAACTAGTAGGAAATTAATTCTTGATGTTTAGAATGGCAGCCTAAAAGTACAATTACAGCAATTATGAGCTGAAACTGTCTTTTGGACCTTGAACCGTTTGGTCCCCATTGAAGTCCATTATATGGAGAAATATCCTGGAATGTTTTCATCAAAAACCTTCATTTCTTTTCGACTGAAGAAAGAAAGACATTTTTAAAGTGAACTACTCCTTTAGCCTAGCCCTAGGGTTAGGGTTAAGTCTCAGGAGCGGGGCTCATTTCCCATCATGCACCACGGCTCAGATGTGTCATCATTGTAGTGTGTGTGCTGTGATGAATTCCACCAATAGACAGGTACAGGTGTGCATGTGAGAGTAACATGCCCCTCCATGCCAAAGAGAGAGAGATCTTTCCTCAAGCGCTCTCCACCACTCAAACCACAGTAGCCGTGTTTCTGTTACCCTTCAAACTGTGCAAATTAAAATTGTGAATTCAAAATATGCCTTGAAACACGTCATTTTCACAAAAACTCCCATATTTTGCAATAAAGTGTTTAATCTTACATGAAGTGTTTTTTTCAGGGAATTCGATCGCAAAACTGAAATTGCAACCTAATTGGATTCTAAACCACAAAGAAATGCTCCAATCACGAGCTGGAAGCAGAACTGAGGGAGAAACACCCTGAAACACTCTCAGTATAAGAGGCTTGGGTACACACTCACGTCTCCATACATTAACAATAATGGCCAGAGCGGCGGCTGCTATATAAACCGACCAACATCCGGTGGAATGATTATCGCGAGAGGAAAAATTACATTTTAGTCGCATTTCATCAGTTAATGGAAATTTAGAAAATATCGCAAACGTTTTCTGCAAATCTGTAATTGAAACGTGGCTAATGACTCTATCTAGGCTTCCACCCACCCATTTTTATGCAAATTTTGGGATATGGCTTCTAAATAATAAAAGTAAATAAATTTTAAAAATGTGCATAAAATGTATGCAATTTATTGAGCCCCGCCCCACGAGAGCGCCGCGCTGAGTGACGACTCGAGCCGCCTGTGATGCAATGCGTTTCCAGATACATGATGTTGAGTGCAATAATGTTGTAGTGTTTGAGGTTTGTGTATGAAGGTAAAAGAGTAGCAAAGCTCGAGAGCGCATACAGTAGATGTGAATTTGAGAACTTGTACAATAAACATTTGTACACACTCACAGCTCCAATGTGAAAACCTGTCACATGAAATCTGAGATTTGCACTCGCAGACAATAGGTATTGGATTGATTGTTTTCCTGCAAGTTAAAGGTTTGAAGTATTGCATAAATGATGTATTTTCAAGATTAAAGTGTGTAACACATCCCCGTAGCTGTAATATATGTGTTTCAGGGTACGGGAGTGGCATTTGTTGAAATTTGGGCTAGATTTGATACACACACCTGGAAACTCTGCATGCAATCCACATATTAAAGGAGTAGTTCACTTTTGAAAAAACTTTTGCTGATAATTTACTCACCCCCATGTCATCCAAGATGTCCATGTCTTTCTTTCCTCAGTCGAAAAGAAATTAAGGTTTTTGATGAAAACATGATTTTTCTCCATATAATGGACTTCAATGGGAACGGTCCGAGGTCCAAAAGACAGTTAATAACAGTTTCAGATGCAGCTTCAAATGTCTTTAAACGACACCAGACGATGAATAAGGGTCTTATCATGCGAAACGATCGGTTATTTCAAAACCTATTCCAAAAATGTAACTTTTCTAAGGACAAATGCTATTCTGTGAGGCGCGTTTGTAACGTCACGTAATACGTAATTACGTTCAAAAGGTCACGGGCGATGTAGCCGGAAGTACAGAGTCAGTGTTTACAAGTTGAACGCATAGGTTGAACATGCAAACTAACTCAAACGCCGTTTACAAAAAAAGTAATTAAAAGGTAAAACAACGATGTCGGACGATTTTGATTCTGTACTTCCGGCTACGTCGCCCGTGACCTTTTGAACGTAATTACGTATTACGTGACGTTACAAACGCGCCTCACAGAACAGAGCAAGGCTAGCATTTGTCCTTAGAAAAGTTACATTTTTGAAATAAGCGATCGTTTCGCATGATAAGACCCTTATTCATCGTCTGGTGTCGTTCAAAGACATTTGAAGCTGCATCTGAAACTGTTATTAACTCTCATTTAGACCTTGAACCGTTTGGTCCCCATTGAAGTCCATTATATGGAGAAAATCCTGGAATGTTTTCATCAAAAACCTTAATTTCTTTTCGACTGAGGAAAGAAAGACATGGACATCTTGGATGACATGGGGGTGAGGAAATTATCAGCAAAAGTTTTTTCAAAAGTGAAAAACTTCATCAACTTAAAAAAACAAGTTGGGTTAAATAGTTTTACAAGTATTTTTATTGTCTTTCTCCTCCTGGAAAACAGATAATAATGTCAATGACTCGTCATGTTGCACAACACAGATTTGACCAATCAAATGCTTCAGCCAAGAATGCGGATGAAATAATGACCTATTAGTCACATAGAAAAACACCGAACGAGCCCTTTGGATGTGTCCCGCCCGAACCTCAGTTTCATTAGGAAGTACACCACTGTGCCTTTCCCGCCGTTGCTCAGGAATGAACCGATGCTGCGCTAGAAAAGCAGCCGGTGGTTTTTCATTGGATTTCAATGACGCTGTCCCCAAGGACACCGCATCGCGTGTGCTTTCCCTCTCCGGTCTATGTGTGCTCCTTGCGCCGGATCAGCCTCTTGAAGGCCTGCTTGAAGTCCTCGTTGAAGCTGGTGTAGAGCAGCGGGTTGATGAGGGAGTTGACGTAGCCCAGCCAGGTGAGGGCGTCGGAGAGCTGCGGCGAGGGCTTCAGCAGCATCAGCCCCACCAGCAGCTCCTTCAGGAAGAACGGCAGCCAGCACAGGATGAAGGCTCCCAGGATCAGGCCCAGGATCCGCGCCGCCTTCCTCTCCCGGGACGTGCAGATCTGGTTCCTCTCGTCCAGCTCCGGCGCCTCCATGTCGAAGGACGGCGCGCGGGCCGAGTTCTCCGCGGCGGGGTCGGAGCTGGACACGTCCGAGACGCAGAAGGCGTGCGTGACCCGGCAGTGGTTCGCCGAGTTCTGGCTGTCGGTGCTGCGGCTGCTGAGGTGCCGCGAGGAGCCGCGCTTCTGGTACAGCGTCTTCGCGGCGCTGTAGATGCGCGAGTACAGGATGAGGATCAGGGTCATGGGGATGTAGAAAGCGCCGAAGGTGGAGTAGATGGTGTAGCCCACGTGGTCGTGCTCGATGATGCACTGCTGCGAGCCGTCGCCGCGCTGCCTCCAGAACAGCGGCGGGATGGAGATGAAGACGGAGATCAGCCAGACGGTGGCCACCATGGCGGCGGCGCGCCGGGCCGTCCTCTTGCGGGCGTACTCGATGGCTTTAGTGATGGCCCAGTAGCGGTCCAGCGCGATCACGCACAGGTGCAGGATGGAGCAGGTGCAGCAGGTCATGTCCACGCTCAGCCAGGCCTCGCACACGAACGGCCCCAGCAGCCACACCTCCACCGTGATGTACAAGATGCTGACGGGCATCACCAGCACCGCCACCAGCAGGTCTGTGACGGCCAGCGAGCAGATCAGGTAGTTCGCCGGGAGGTGGAGCTTCTTGGTGGTGCAGATGGCGGCGATGACCGCGCCGTTCACCAGGGCCGTCAGCAGCGTCAGCAGCGCTAGCAGAGCCACCACGGCTAAGCGCTGCGAGAGCACCTCCGCGGGGAACGCCGCTCCTGGTGTGGCCGTGCTGTTGGTGCTGTTGGCCAGAGCACCGGCGCTCTCTCCCAGGTATCGCTCCATCTCCATTCGTCCCACTGGCTACGCTCCGGGACTAAAGCCGCGCAGACTCCTCCGCTGGATCAGCCGCGGCCTGGCAAACACACAGACAGATGAGGAGTTAACAAGCGTCTTATATATCCATGATACTTTCCCTGTCCACTCTAAACATCAATGAAGAAAATGTTTAAATATATCCCAAGTGACTACAGTGGCTCAAGTATAAGTTTATCAAGCGACGAGAATACGTTTTGTGCGAAAAAACAAAGAAAAATAACGACTTTATTCGACTATTCCTTTTCTTCATTGTTGGCCTGAAACGAGATTTCAAGAGATTTCCACGAGAATTGCGATCTCCTTCAACTACTTCAGTTCGGTTCTCGCGCATGCGTCGTGGAAATCGTATGGAAGTCTCGTTTCAGGCCAACAAGGAAGAAAAGGAATAGTCGAATAAACTCGTTATTTTTGTTTGTTTTTTCGCACAAAAAGTAGTCTCGTCGCTTGATAAACATATAGTTGAGCCACTGTAGTCACATGGGATATTTAAACATTTTCTTCATTGACTTTCTGGGCCGTCAAGAGGCAGTCCCTTAGGAGCCAATGTGGTAGTTATACAGCTCTCAAATTTAATCAAAAATATCTTAATTTGTGTTCCGAAGATGAACGAAGGTCTTACAGGGTTGGTACAGCATGGGGGTGAGTAATTAATGACTTAATTTTCATTTTTGGGTGAACTAACCCTTTAAAGGTGGGGTAAGCATTGTTATTATTTTAACCCAAACAAACATACCCCTCTCCTCTAAAACTCAGCCTTCAATCCTCGCCACCCTTCTCCGAGTCGGTCTCGAACCCCGATCTAACAATGTTGCCACTGCATACGATGCATGTCCATCCCTGACAACACCGGACCAAGAGCTGATCCTGTCGCTGAATCTCTTCATTAAATCATCTGTCCAACACACGAACATGCATGACTCGTTGTGCTCTGAGTTAACGACTGTCCACTGATTGTAGCCACACACACACAAAAACACACGTCCAGTGTCCAGCAAGTCGAGTGATGGCAAATAACAGTCTCGGCTAATAACATTAGCACGATGAGCATATGTATATTAATGGCCAGCACTACATTATGTGAGGGAAGCGTGTAGTTTGCTAACTAGCATTCATAAAACCAGCAGCATTGAAGAATTAATAACTAAGAGAGTGTTAATAAACTCACGCAGTCCTTCCTCGCCCCCGGGACTGTCCATGTTCACTCTCTCTCACAAACACACACACATTCGCACAGGTGTCTCCTTCAGGTCCCAGTGCAATCACAGTAATGATGAGGACATGAATGAGCAATCACACAACAGTAGCCAGTGATTTGATTGGCAGGTGGGCCGGTCGCTAGAGGTCAGAGAAGAGGTCACAGCCTCACAATAACACGACCAGCTCTCCGTGCGAGCCGTGTTTGCGTAGGCAGACTCATTACATGCAGTTGTTGGGATCTTTCTAAAGCTGTCGTCACACACAGGCCTGAGCGCACATCTGTCCACAGGTCCAGGAGCGAGACTCGGGAGACAGGACCGACCCAGCCAACACTGGGGGAACAACAGGCGTAGCTTTCATTAATCCATTTCACACATGGACAAATAAAGACAAGTGTTTGATATGTAATGGATAACATTTCGGGGTTAGTTAAGTAAGTTAACTGCTTGACATGAAATAAAACTTCTACTATTATTTTTAAATAGTTCCCTGGATGTACTAAAATAAATACAAATGAAATAAAAAATTAATAAAACTAATATATATGACGTACGTTTCCAAGAATTCAGAGAAATTCATAATTCTAAATAGTCGCTGATTTACACTCCCACTGCCATGGTAACCATGGCGACAGACAACTGCGCTATGTCTAACGAGAGCTAGCGTCCGCGGCTAACCTCGACTCGACAGAGACGCCGCTCTTCATGTGCTTCAGACGGCTGAGCAAATGTACATAAAACTAATCAATGTTGTATAGCTCAACATGATGAAATGTTAGAATATGATCAGTATGTTATTCTAATGTTCCAACAAACACACAGAGTAACATTATTAGACCAAATGAAACAGCGCTGCGTTGTGTGAGTAATCCAGCACTGGCGGGTAACGGTAGTTCAGTAGAAATGTCCTCGTTGCTTTATATCCGCGGGACTCACTCGGGTGTGGCCCTGAGATCTGTCACTCATTAGCACTCGCTTCACACCACAGTCATGATAAAAACATCAATGTGTTCACATTAATCGCCATGACGACAAATTCCATGATTCCACCGATTCACTGCGTCATCAACCTACGCCTTTGTTCACTCTCTCTCTCACACACACACACACACTTTCTGCCGATTCACTACATGATCAACCTATGCCTATGTTCTCTCTCTCTCTCACACACACACACACACACACACATTTCGCCAATTCACTGCATCATCAACTTATTACTCTGAAGAGGTTAGCGACCCCTAGCGGTGGAAAAATACATATTGTGCCTTAACTTTAAATACATTTATTCAAAACATATTAAAATGTTATTCTTACAGGCAATGACTTGAATACAGTCGTGATACTGTATGTTTTCAGTTTTGATGTGTGGGTTGAAGCCAAAACGTCTAAAGAATGTTTGAATCATGACAACTTTTTTTGGAAATAAAGACTGAGATCAAGGTAAAGGGAAAATATTATATTACTTTGTACTTGATTGAAACACACCACTTGACTGAGTCAACTTTTTGTTTAAAAAAACAACTAAATAAAAGAATCCAGCATGAACACAGAGTGCATCTCTAGACCCTGGCTTCTGCTGTCGAAACGAGATGTGAGTCGCGTTAAGCCTTTTCATAGCCTCTAACTTCATTCGTCATGGCCTCGTCTATCGAGCACCGCTGTGTTTGTTGTGTCTGGCTTCACTGCGGCGCGATGACATGAATGAGCTTTGGAAACTCAGTGCTGGGGTCGTGACCTCATGACATCATGATAATGCTTTCACATCTCCGGGATAAAGAAGATCCATCTCTGCAGCTTCTTCATTCCTCCACTTGGTGGAGACAGAGACAGAAACACTATCATGTCTACACATTCGTGAGCTCCACTCTTTCACACACACTGCCAGTGAAGTAAAGGGTGTGATGATATCGTGGTTTATTTCACCTCAAAATATGTATATGAAAATTAATCATAGGCCATGGATGCCGGCTGTAGAGAGCTCTCAGTGAAAGACTGTCAGGGGAGGATAAGGCATGCCAAGCATTTCTATCTAAGCTATAGAGCGAGAGACGACATGATGTAGACGAGATCATGTGGCCAAATGCTGAAGATCGTATAGATTAGAACAGGACTTTTCTTTACACTTTAAATCAAAGGCCATGTATGTTGTCCTTGTTTTGTTGTGATCACTGACAGCAATTTCAGTTTGCTAATAAAGTCTTTACTGCAGAAAGTCTGCCACTTACTGTTTTCTTTTCCATTCTATAAAGTATTGATGACTCCTTCACATTTAGATATTATGTTGTACACCTCTAATGCACCATGAATTCTCTCTCTCTCTCTCTCTCACACACACACACACACACACACACACACACACACACACACACACACACAGCTGAATGAATATTTAAAAAAAAATCATAGAGTATGTTGTATTCAGATAGAACTGAAACATGAAAAGTAATGCAGTTTTTGTAATGCCACCAACTGTTAGTATTATGACAGTCCTTACGCTACACTCTAAAAAATGCTGGGTTGTTTTAACCCAACTTTGGGTCAAATATGGACTAACCGTTGGGTTAAATTTTTACATTACATTTTTAACCCAACATTTCGAGTTTGTCCATATTTGACCCAAAATTGGGTTAAAACAACCCAGCATTTTTTTAGAGTGTATGGTTGACTATTTATTCATGTTAGAAAACGAGTGCTAAAGTTTTGACCGAATGATTTTGAAACGAGTTTGCAGTGTTTTGATAGAGTTTGTGTATATTGAAAAAGTTTTTTTTAGGATTTTTAAATCGTATTGATTTAACAAACTGTGGTTTTGGTCAGAAAATTAAAGGGTTAGTTCACCCAAAAATGAAAATTCTGTCAGTATTTACTCGCCCTCATGTTGTTCAACCCCGTAAGACCTTCGTTCATCTTCGCAACACAAATTAAGATATTTAAGATATTAAGATCGCTCCTGCATATACAGTCCATAGGCTTCTCGAGGGAATGACTCTTGCTGTCCTCGAAAAGTAATTGAAGACATCGTTAAAATAGTCCAAGTGACTACAGGGGCTCAATCTTAACTTTATCAAACGACGAGAACACTTTTGTGCGCAAAAAAAACAACAAAAATAACGACTTTATTTCAACTATTGGTTTATTTCTCCCTCTGCGCGAGTCAGGTTACTAGTTTAATAGCGTAAGCTTCTGTTATTGTACGTCACACGCATCACACACACATGACCAGTGTCGGCCAATAGTGAGCCTACGTGTGACGTAGCTTTACGCAATCACACTACGTTAACTGACTACAGGCTCATGGAGAAGGAAGTGAATAGTTGAAATAAAGTCGTTATTTTTGTTGTTTTTTTGCGCACAAAAGTGTTCTCGTCGTTTGATAAAGTTAAGATTGAGCCCCTGTAGTCACTTGGACTATTTTAACGATGTCTTTAATGACTTTTCGAGTCATTCCCTCAAGAAGCCTATGGACTAGTATGCAGGAGCGATCTTAATATCTTAAATATCTTAATTTGTGTTCTGAAGATGAACGAAGGTCTTACGGGGTTGAACAACATGAGGGTGAGTAAATACTGACAGAATTTTCATTTTTGGGTGAACTAACCCTTTAAGTATTTGGCTAATTGTGTGATGTATGTGTGTTGCTGTGTTAAAGAGTTTAGAAGAAGCATTTCAAGAATTGGCAAACGCAGTCTGTAATGGAGCTCTCATAAGCGCGACGGTTCTGTGAGGACGTGTGTATTATAGACAGCAGCAGAGCTGTAATGATGGACATCAGCACGGATACATGTTTCCTTCAGAGACGTGTAAACCAGCACAGACACCGCTAAACTAGCCTGCTATTGACACCATCTGCTGTGGGCACATTGATTATTCAATGCTCTATTTAAGGGAAGATTACATTAGTCACTGATCAAAGTGTTGCGTATGATCAGCACACGGACAGTAGATCATGAATTAGGGCCAGGTGCTCGGAGACGCATGAATTATTCAGCGCGGCTATATTAGATTACACATGGCAGACGATATGCTGGCCACAGCACTTTATAATGCCAAGCTCCTCTGCAAACCCCGGTCATCTTCACGGATGGCACGGCACTAAATCTTCTCCTGTCACGAGGAGCTCGCCTTGATGGATTTAGTCTCTTGGAGGGCCGGTTCAGGACCGGTGTCATGTGAAAGTGTTCAGATTGATGTGAAGGACTTTCTTCCCGTATAGCATGAGAATCCCAATTGTCCGAGGGAGCTAGAAAAACCCTCGTGTCATAAAGTTTCTTTACTGACCACTTTACTGCATTAAACGGTGTGAGAAATCACAATGTGACTGTAGGGAAAGCATCAAACAAGTCTGCCATTAAAGCATTAAATCAGAAGAACGTGAGATGGAGAGCTGTTTAGTACTCAAAATAGAAGAGTTCACGGTTTGAAGATGACTAAATAAGCTGCACTGATTCAAAACATTTCCCACAACTTTACTTCATTCAGTTTTTTTTTTAAACAGCAACATTTCTACTTTAAACAAATCAGAGATAATCACTAGAATGTTCCTAACACAACTGTAACAAACATTTAAATTAATGAACCATTGTAAAACATTTTAAATATACTGTACCACTTAACTGTCACCGTCCCACAGGTGGGACGTTTGCCACTATATTTTTAAAACAATAATATCTTAGTAAATACCTTAAATAATATTGACAAACTATATATCATTTGAAAGCTTACAATCTCTAGTTTCCATATTTGGTGACTGATTTTCAAAATATATTACAGAGGAGCCATAATTTATCAATATAAAACAAGAATATTTTCATACTCATAAGGCATGTTCAGACCTTTATTTTAAAATAGCAGTAAACATGAAAAATCATGAAAAAATGGTAGATACCTCAGTTTGTTTTCATGCCAAAAGTTCAAAAGATAGAATCCATTCAATTATTTTGGAAAAAAAAGGTCTGAAAAGTTTGAAATATCAAGAAAAAAATAATAAATTCACCATTTGTGACATGTCAGCTAGCTATGACTTACATGCGTGTTCTTTGTATGTGTTTCTTAGAGGTTCAATTCATATCAAAATCTGCCAAACTTCCCATGCTACTTCTGAATAGGATCTCTACTTCAGAAATTGTATGAAAATTGTGAAAATAATGGTTCATATCACTCAAAACACGAATGGAAATGCAGGCGCCCTTATATGGGCAGTAATGGAGTCTGATTGTGCCCTAGTGGAAGTGTTCGGTACTGCGCTCAAACAAAATCTTACTGAAAGCTCATTTTTTGAGATATCAACCTAACATTTGAAACACAACTTGTTCAGATTTTTGGCTTTGATCTTTCTGACATTTTAGAGTCGCCCAGGTTTTGAAAATATATATTTTATGTAAAATATGAATAATTAATATTTTTACATTGTACATTTCCATAAACTCAAACTTCTATAACTTTTTTTCTGTTTCACTTTCTTAATTTATTTCACTTCTACAAAAATCTGCCAAATGTCTTCTTTAAAACAAGACCAATCATATGTCTATATTCCAAAGCATTCTTGAATTACAACCATTTAAGTTCGAAATGTGCATTTTCATGTCTATTCAAAAAAGGGGGGGTGACAGTTAACAGGTTAAAGGAACACTCCGACTTTTTGGGACTTTAGCCTATTCACCTTACCCCCCAGAGTTAGATAAGTCCATAC
Organism: Pimephales promelas; assembly: GCF_988280905.1. Taxonomy (NCBI): domain Eukaryota; kingdom Metazoa; phylum Chordata; class Actinopteri; order Cypriniformes; family Leuciscidae; genus Pimephales; species Pimephales promelas. The sequence continues at coordinate 785,080 of NC_142781.1, forward strand.
ATACCCTTTTCATCTCCGTGCGTGCTATAAGTCTGTTTGACGCACCCACCGCTAGCCTAGCTTAGCACAAAGTCTGGATGTAAATGGTTGCAGCTTTCATACTGATCCAAATGAGTGGCAAAATAACGCAAACGTTTTCCTATTTACATGTTGTGGTTTGTATAGTCACAGAGTGTGCAAATATCAAGGCCATATACCAATACCAATACCAATACCGCCCAATACCGTGCAATACCGCTCATCCAGGTACTTTTCGCCTATACTGTTTTCCAATTCTATGATTTCGCGTACTATATAGTAGGGAAGTATTCGGAGAATTTCGGAGCTTATACAGTATGTATACAGTGATAGGCGCTGTATTCCTATAGGTAGACATGAATCAGCTGATGCGAGCTTGACTAACATAACCTGTCACGTGTCTCCATATGCTCAACTTCTATTGGATAGACACGGAGCGTTCAACGGAATTCATTTGCATAAAGATGGGCATCGGCCAGCTTTTAGACGCAAATGAAGGGCCGCCTTCCCAGGATGCTTTGCGGGCGCGTTAAAGTCACGTGAAGCCATAGACATATACACTAGACCTCACCTTGGATACGGCAGTTCATTGGAACGAATGCGTCAATAGAGCCGCCATCTTGAAACAGGGGAGCCCCTCCACTTTAATGCATCAGCGTCAATGTAGTAGACACAGGTCTAACGGAAATAAAATCACCATAAATCATCATGAATGCGATTTTTCTTGTTTTTTTGG